>NC_065596.1:25026478-25333978 GCF_024542745.1 Macaca thibetana thibetana
GTGGATCTCACCATCTTTACTTCTCCTGGAGAAAGTTCACAGGCAGGGAATAAAGAGGTGTCATTAAAGGACTATTTCAGCACATAGTTACTCTTCTGACGTATGTTCAGCCTAGTTATAATTTTTATGACACCTATGTTAGTCATCAATTATTGTATAACAAATTACTGTAAAACTTAGCACCTTGGCCAGATGCGGTGGCTCACACCTGTAATCCCAGCACTTTGGGAGGCTGAGGCAGGCAGATCACCTGAGGTCAGGAGTTCGAGACCAGCCTGGCCAACATGGTGAAACCCCATCTCTACTAAAAATACACACACACACACACACACACACACATTAGCCAGGTGTGGTGGCGGCTGCCTGTAATCCCAACTACTGGGGAGGCTGAGGCAGAAGAATCACTTGAACCCCGAAGGCAGAGGTTGCATTGAGCTGATATCATACCATTGCACTCCAGCCTTGGGAACACGAGCGAAACTTCGTCTCAAAACAAAACAAAAACCTTAGCACCTTAAAACAACGAACACTGGTTTACAGTTTCTGTGGGTTAGGCATACGGGAGCAGCTTAGCTGAGGGGTTCTCGCTCAGGATCTCAAAAAGCTGTTGTCAAAGAGTGACGCAGCTGCAGTCCCCGGAAGGCTTGACTGGGACTGAAGGACCTGCTTCCAAGGTGGGCTCGTTCACATGGCTGTGGCAGGAGGCCTCGCATCCTTGCTAAGTGAGCCGTTCCCTAGGGCTGCTGAAGTGTCCTCAAAACATGGCAGCTGGTTCCCCCCAGACCCAGTGATTCAGGAGAGAGGAAGATAGAAGCACAGTGTTTTTATGACCTAGCATCAGAAGTGACAGATCATCACTTCTGCCATATTCTATTGGTTTCACAGACCAAGCTTGATACAGTGTGGGAGGGGACTTCAAAAGGGAGTGGATTCCAACGGGGAGTGATCACTGGGGACCATCTTGTATTAGCCATTTAGGTTTATCAGAAAATTCAGTCAAACCAAGTGGCAACAATTTTCAATGCCTTTACTCTCCTATAGGGTGTGTCAGCTATGGGAATATGTTTTCTCCTTTTTTTTTCACTTATCATGTTCACTAATTGAATATTATATACTTAGAACCTCATTGAAAAGAAGGAGAATTCTCCCAAATCTAGCTCATCAAATGTATATTTTAAGAACTAAATTAAGGAAATAATGGTACTATCTTATGGGTTCATTCTCAAGACAGAGAAGATATTTTTCTATATTCTCTTCACTTTTGCCAAAGATTCTCTTTCTCTGAGAATTCTTGGCATCACTTAATAATCCACTTGTAAATGCTGAAGGAGAGATTCAGGCTTTTCTAACCATTTTGGACTTTTTATCATATACAGATGCAGGTTGTACAATGTAACCATGATTCTGAGGCTTACATATAGCCAGGATTTTGTAGATTTTATACATCTGCCATGGAAAAGAGGAGAGGATTTTTAAGTGATTATTCTTATGGACAAGGAGGTAAAGTTACTCTTCTATAACATCTTTCTAGGACATCTTTTTGTTGCTCTGTATGTGTATTTGACCACATACATAAGTCTTGGTATTGGCCAGGCATGGTGGCTCACACCTGTAATCCCAGCACTTTGGGAGGCCAAGGCAGGCAGATGACTTGAGGTCAGGAGTTCAAGACCAGCCTGGCCAACATGGTGAAACCCTGTCTCTACTAAAAATACAAAAAAATTAATGGGGTGTGGTGGCATGCACTTGTAGTCCCAGCTCCTCCAGAGGCTGAGGCGGGAGAATCACTTGAACCCCAGTGGTGGAGGTTTCAGTAAGCCGAGATCATGCCACCACACTCCAGCCTGGGTGACAGAGTGAGATTCCGTATCAAAAAAAGAAAAAAACAAACAAAACCAAAACAATCTTGGTATAGCTCTAAATGAGTCTCATTAACATTTTGTATATAGAAACCAGCCTTTTTTGTTCCCATAGGCATGAAAAAAACCAATGATAGGCCGGGCACGGTGGCTTGTAATCCCAGCACTTTGGGAGGCCGAGGCGGGCAGATCATGAGGTCAGGAGATCGAGACCATCCTGACTAACACAGTGAAACCCCATCTCTACTAAAAATACAAAAAAAAGAGCTGGGTGTGGTGGCGGTTGCCTGTAGTCCCAGCTACTCGGGAGGCCGACACAGGAGAATGGCGTGAACCCAGGAGGCAGAGCTTGCAGTGAGCCGAGATCACACCATTGCACTCCAGCCTGGGCGACAGAGCATGACTCCGTCTCAAAAAAAAAAAAAAGAAAAAAAAAAAACCAATGATAAAGTCAAGCTGAATTCTCCACTGGTTTATTAAGGTTTCCCAGTGTGGTCAACCTGTGAAATGTTTTTTATTTCTGAACAAATATTCACTTGTCTTCATTTTCATTTCTGAGTTCTCTTTATCATTCCAGGACACAGGAATCAAAATGAGATAGATATCCTTCAAGAAGTAAGATTAAGATTCCTTTCATATGAAGAACTTATATGCTGGCAAATATGGGAACAATTTACAAGTAAATTAACCAGTAATCAAGACTTCATAATAAATCTTCAAGGCCAGAGGTCCAAGTTGCTAAAACAAGGTGATTCCCCCTGTCAGGTATGGACAGGAGAATATTCAGGTCTCTGAAGATGAGAACTATACAATAAAGGGGCAAGGGGAGAGTTCAAATAGCATCAAAAATCAAGAGCTTCCAATGAGGACCACCTGGGATTTCTGGAGGAAAATGTATCTGAGAGAACCACAGAATTATCAGAGTAGGTGTCAGCAAATTGATGTAAAAAATAATCTCTGTAAATGTGACCATTGTGTTACGCAAAGGATTGCTCATCAACATGATGGTCATGGAGTAAACAAAAGAGAGAAAGCTTTTAGCCACAATAATTGTGGAAAAGACTGTGTGAAGGAATCATCCCAACATAGCATAATCCAATCAGGAAAGCAAACCTCTAATGAGAATGGAAAAGGCTTCAGTGTTAGCTCTAATCTTGAACTTCACCAGCAACTACACTTAGAAGACAAGCCTCAGGTAAGTATCGAGTATGGGAAGGGCATAGGTTACAGCTCAAGGCTTCCCAGGCATCAATGTGTCCACATAGGAGAGAAATGCTATCAGAATGGTGACAGTGGTGAGGGCTTCAGTCAGGGCTCACATGTGCAACCTCATCAGAGAGTCAGCACAGGAGAGAACCTCCACAGATGTCAGGTATGTGCCCAGAGCTTCAACCAGAACTCCTGTCTTCCCTCTCATGAGCTTACTCACCCGGGAGAGAAGTTGTGTACATGTGGCACGTGTGGGAAGGGCTTCCATCATAGCTTAGATTTTGACATTCACTGTGTAGATAGTGCTGGAGAGAGAGCCTGTAAATGTAAATGTGATGTATATGATAAAGGCTTCAGTCAGACATCACAACTTCAAGCCCATCAGAGAGGTCACTCTAGAGAGAAGACATACAAATGGGAAGTAAGTGACAGGATATCTAATAGGAATTCTGGTCTTCATCAGAGAGTTCACACTGGAGAGAAACCATATACATGTGAGGTATGTGATAAGGGCTTCAGTAAGGCCTCAAATCTTCAAGCCCATCAGAGAATCCACACTGGAGAGAAACCCTACAAATGTGATGTGTGTGATAAGAACTTCAGCCGTAATTCCCACCTTCAGGCCCATCAGAGAGTCCATACAGGAGAGAAACCCTACAAATGTGACACATGTGGGAAGGACTTCAGTCAGATCTCTCACCTTCAGGCCCATCAGAGAGTTCACACAGGAGAGAAGCCATACAAATGTGAGACATGTGGGAAGGGCTTTAGTCAGAGTTCGCATCTCCAGGACCATCAGCAAGTCCATACTAGAGAGAAACCCTACAAATGTGATGTGTGTGGGAAAGGCTTCAGTTGGAGTTCACATCTTCAAGCCCATCAGAGAGTCCACACAGGAGAGAAACCATACAAATGTGAAGAATGTGGGAAAGGCTTCATCTGGAACTCATATCTTCACGTTCATCAGAGGATCCACACGGGAGAGAAACCCTATAAATGTGGCATGTGTGGTAAGAGCTTCAGTCAGACCTCACATCTTCAAGCCCATCAGAGAGTCCATACTAGAGAGAAACCATACAAATGTTTTGTGTGTGGTAAGGGCTTTAGTAAGAGTTCATGTCTTCAGATTCATCAGAGAGTCCATGATAGTGATAAATCCATTAATCATGATGAGTGTGATAGAGGTGCTCTTCAAGACTTAGACTTCTCATTTTCCTAGAAAATCCGCACAGCAGAGAACATTTATAAAATGTCATGTTTTAAGAATTCACGAGTGAGCTGAGTTTTTATAGTCATCTGAATTCCATTGAAGAAAACCTATTTTTTGTATGAATATGACCAGTTTCAAGCAGAGCTCAAAATGTCACAGTTGTCAAGAGAACACAAAACAGAGAAACCCTATAAAGAATGATACAATACATTTCAATCAGAACCTTCACATTCAATAAGCAATATGCAGGAGTGAAGACTTCAAAATGATAAGGTCAGAACTTTAGCAAAAGTATAATGAGGGACATGATAAAATCTGTGTCCACTAGAATCTAAGCTCCATGCAGGAACATTGTTTGCTGCTGTATGATCATGACCTTGAACCAGTACCTAACAAGTAGTGGCTTCCCTGGAATTGTTTAATTTGATAGGAAAAATCTATCATATATAGGACATATATTTGAACATTTTAGTGAGCTCAGCCCCAATTCATCATTATAATTGTACTGGGAAAAGGATTCTTGCAAGAAGCCTTAAAATAAATTCAAGGAAATGACATTTAATTAAAACACAGAAAACCATGCAGTCTACAATTTGAGTAATATTTTAGCAATTGGCTTTTGTCCTCAGTTCAGCTTCATTTTTCAAGCAGTAACAGGCCAAAGTTTCTATCTGATCATTTAAGACTTTTTCCATACAGTGTACAGCTGTGCTATGTTTCTTTGGTGGGGGCTTTGCTATCTTTCTTTCTGGGAGCTTTTGTGAGAGAAAGAGACTGAATGAAGAAAAAAATCCCAACTGGTTTTTAGTTCCATAAAGCTTCATGAGAAAGGTTTTGCAAAAGAGGGGAACATCATATGGCATGCATTTTAGATGTTAGACTAACCTGTTAAGGACACAGCATTTTGGACAACACCCCACACTTCTCAGACACCATTACACGTTATGCAGTGTATAATGATCAAATCATAGTAATTGGATGAAGGGTTTACTCAGGTGTATTATTTAGTGGAGGTGGGAGAAAGTTTCCCACTGGTTTTTTTTTGTCCTGAACCTTACCTTCCAGGACAATGAGTACTTAAGTTCCATGATATCTTGTTTCATGCTACCATCAGAAATACAGGGCCAATAAATGAAAAAGAAAAAATAAATAAAAAAGATAAAAACAAAGAAATACAGGGCCAATAATGCTCTGCTTTGTCACCACCAGATTACTAGGGTGGGCTGCTGGAGCTCATGGTTGTTTAAATCAAGATGTTTTCAATTGTGAGAAATAGAAAATCACACTCCAACTAGCTGGAACAAAATTTATTGGCATGCATAATTAAAAAGAAGAGGCTGGGCATGGTAGCTTATGCCTGTAATCCCAGCACTTTGGGAGGCTGAGGTGGGTGGATCACGAGGTCAGGAGTTCGAGACCAGCCTGGTCAACATGGTGAAACCCCGTCTCTACTAAAAATACAAAAATTAGTCAAGTGTGATGGTGGGTGCCTGTAATCCCAGCTACTCAAGAGTCTGAGGCAGGAGAATCGCTTGAACCCAGGAGGCGGAGGTTGCCATGAGCTGAGATGGCACCATTGCACTCCAGCCCAGGGGGCCGGTGTGAGACTCCATCTCAAACAAAACAAAACAAACAAAAAGAATACAGGTAGGACAGGACTAGGTCTGGTTGAAATAGGGCTCTGGGTCAATTCTTCTGTGATTCCCTCACCTCTGCCCTTCTGGTTGAGTTGATTCCCATATTTGTTCATTCCAACCTACTGAGGAAATTTACTTAAAGAATAGATGCTCAGTTAACATTCTCATATCACACTCCCTTTTCTGTGCACTTCTAAACCAGCTATTTTTTGAACCTCTTTTTGCTCTTAGTCATGTAGAGACTTTCATTTTCCTAAATATATCATATCTAAATAAATATTCATAGAGGTACTGTGGGTTATGGTTTGCCATTTGAACCATGCATCAACCTTCTGGAGAATCTTTTAAAGTATATACATTTTTCCAGAGTAAAATTAATATTTTTTTCTAAAAATAAACACTTGAAATAGTTTTTATTAATATATTAATAGTTGTATATATTTATGGGATGCATGTGCTATTTTGATTTGTGCACATACAATGTATAATGATCAAATCATGGTAATTGGGATATCCATCACCTCAAACATTTATCATTTCTTTGTGTTGGGAACATTCTAAATATTCTATTTATTTTGAAATATACAATAAATTATTGTTAACTGTAGTTGCCCTACCTTGTTATTGATTAGATAGAATAAATAAGTTCTAGTGTTACTGACACTGTTCTATCTAATCATATTTTTGTACCCATTAACTAACCTCTCCATCTTTCCCTCACCCCTGTCCATCCCAACCTCTGATAACCACCATTCTAAATCACTTCCTCCTTGGGATCAATGTTTTTAGTTCCCATATAGGAATAAGAATATGTAAAATGTGTCTTTCTATGCCTGGATGATTTCACTTAACATAATATCCTCTGGTTCCATCCATGTTGCTACAAATGACAGGAGAAAGAAAATGTGGTATATACACACACAATGGAATATTGTCCAGCCATTAAAATAATAAAATCCTGTCATTTGCATCAGGAGATTGTCTGGCTTTTGTTTTTATTTATTTATTTATTTATTTATTTGAGACAGGTCTCAGTTGACCGGGCTGGAGTGCAGTGGTGCAATCTTAGTTCACTGTAGTCCCAACCTGCCGGACTCAACCAATCTTCCTCAGCTTCCTGAGTACCAGGGACTACAGGCATGCACCAACATACCCAGCCAATTTTTTATAAAGACGGTCTCACCATGTTGCCCAGATTAGTCTGAAACTCCTGAGCTCAAGCGATTCTCCTGCCTTGGCCTCTCAAAGTGCTGGGATTACAGGCATGAGCCACTGCGCCTGGCCTGAATAATTTTATCTATATATACTTGGTCTAAAGAGAAAAAGACCTGCAAACAAATCATGAACACTAACAAAGTTTGTTATGTGCATTCATGTTATTTGGCAACTCCAAAACTACTTGCCATGTACTGGAGAACTGAACAGATGAGTAAACATACTGATGATGCTGGGGGCCAATTTCTGACTCTTAGAGAAAGAAGTAAATATGGAATGGGAAAATACCTTAGCAAGAATCCTGCAATACTTATTTAAAATGAGAGGGATCATTATTTTGCACAGACACACACACACACACGACTATTATCCCAATAATGATTAGTATGCACAGCACCCAGATCTGGGTTTCTAAGTATCATTCCCCACTAAAAGCAATCAGAGCTCTACAGAATCTGTGGCTGGGACAGGGAATATACAAGATAAACCTAATATATTATTGTACCAGAAAACAAAGGTTCATATGGACAACAGACAGGTAGAGAGATATGGGGGTAGGGGAAGGAAAAGCTCTTCTAACAAACAGTAGGATGCCAATTCCTAAAAATAGAAGGAATGACAGAGTCAGAAGGTCATCATTTTGCAGTCATCACAATAATAATTGATTCAGACAAGAATCATCAATGAACACTAAAACTAGTGGGTGAAAGATGAGATCTTCCACACAAATTGCTCAAAGATCTTCCCGCAAATTGCTTACCAATTTCAAAGCCAAAATAGCCATTTTTTAGTGGAAAAACCTGGGAGACACCAGTTTATACAAGTTATCAATGCTAACACCAACAAAACACATCATGTGTTTCCTATTGTGATACACTGAGAAGTATGCATTATTCATGCAATACTCAATCTACAAACATTTAACTTGAATCTAATCATGAGGACTCAAACTCAAATTTAGGGTTGTTCTACAAAATAGCTTGTTGTCTTCAAAAAGGCTCATGAAAGAAAAAATGGCTATGGAACTGATCTAGGTTAAAAACTAAAGAAATATGACAATGAAATCCAGGGCATGATACATTTTAGATTGGACCCTGAACTAGAAAATGCTATAAACATTATAGGACAACTGTGGAAACTGAATAAACTCTGTAGATTAGGAAACATTACTGTATCAACCTACAATGGTCTTAAAATATGTTTACAGATTATTTTCCTACCCTCTTGATTGTGGATAGGGTTAGAACTGAGGCAGAAGTGATGCTGGAACTTCCAATGCTAGATTAGAAAAGGCCATAGTACATGCGCTGGCTTTTATCTGGATACTAGCTTTGAGCCACCATGTAACGTCCAGTTTCTGTGAAGTCACCATGCTGAAGAGGTCACATGCCTGAGGAACCAAAGCTGTGTCGTTCTCTCAGTTCAGGCAGTAGACGTGGAAATGAACAGGTTTAACTGCAATCACATTAGAGACCCCAAGAATATGTGGGATTCTTTTGTATTATTCTTGCATCTTTTCTTAATGTTTAGAATTAATTCAAAATAAAAGTTTTAGAACATTTAAAAAACATTACAAAAATGTTAAAAATTACTACACTGGCCCCCTTAAAGTAACAAGATCATATGCATACATACATATATACACACATCACATACACATATATACACATTCCTACAAAATCCTGTCTCTGCCCACTTTCCTAAACATATTCTGAGTAACTACCAATGTCAATAATTATAAATTTACCTCCTCTCATTTCACTCTGTATTCCACTGAATGGATAAGTCATCAAATATTTTGTCAGTCCAACTGATAAATGCAAATTTTGCTATTATCAACAATGCAACTGTGAATATCGATTTACATACATCTGTAACCGAGTGTCTCAGTCTTCAAATGCATCTTAAAACTTTTTTCCCTTTCCTTCCTGATATGGTTTGGCTGTCCCCACCCAGATCTTGAATTCCCATGTGTTGTGGGAGGGACCTGGTGGGAGTTAATTGAATCAAGCGGTCAGGTCTTTCCTGTGCTGTTCTCATGATAGTGAGTAAGTCTCACAAGATCTGATGGTTTTAAAAAGGGGAGTTTGGCTGGGCGCTGTGGCTCACGCCTGTAATCCCAACACTTTGGGAGGCCATGGCAGGTGGCTCACGAGGTCAGGAGTTCGAGACAAGCCTGACCAACATGGTGAAACCCCGTCTCTATTAAAAATACAAAAATTAGCCGGGAGTGGTGGCACGTGCCTGTAATCCTGGCTATTCAGGAGACTGAGGCAGGAGAATTGCTTGAACTTGAGAGGGGGAGGTTGCAGTGAGCCGAGATTGCACACTACATTCCAGCCTGGGTGACAGAGCGAGACTCCATCTCAAAAAAAAAAGGTGGGGGGTTCTGCACAAGCTCTCTCTTTGCCTGCTGCAATCCAGAGACTCTGACTCAAAAACAAAAAAAAAAGAAAAGGAAAAAAAGGGGGAGTATCCCTGCACAAGCTCTCTCTTTGCCTGTCATCCACGTAAGACATGACTTGCTCCTCCTTGCCTTCCACCATGATTGTGAGGCCTCCCAGCCATGTCACACTGTAAGCCCATTAAACCCTTTTTCCTGTATAAATTACCCAGTCTGGGGTATGTCTTTATCAGTAGCATGAATACAAGCTAATACACTTCCCAATCTCAGAACGTAGCCTTGTACTTTAAAACTCTTTGTATTTCCCTTTCCCACCAGGTACTTTCACGCACAGTGCTCGCTTATCTAATTATGTGTTTGCTTGGAAATTCCAAGGCTAATTATAAAACAGCCCAGACATAGAGACCCAGCTGCACAATCCTCTCACTTAGGGAGAGTTACAGTTAGTTCACCACTAATTGGGCCAAAATCAGGATGACACAAACTATTTCTCTGGATGGGCAATTACTCAAGATATCCACTGGAACAAGACATACAGATCTGCATTTTCCTGTGTCACTCCCACACATATGTCCCACACCAAGTTTTCCTTCTTAAACCCCCTCAGTCAACCCAAAAAGTAAGACTGGACTTTTAAGGCATGAGCTTGGCCATTCCCCAACTACTTGCATTTAATTAATAAAACTGCGTTTCTTTCACTACACCTCACTTGTGTTTTCAGCCTTTGAGTGGCAAGCAGTGCATTTTAGCTGGTTACAAGTTTCGTGCCCCATGTGAAGAACTGTGTGTTTTGAGCAGCTCAGCCTGTACACCTGGTTTCCAATGAATGGAGCAATTAGGCACAGCAGATGCCAGAACTTACCCATTCATGCTACCAGGCAGTACAGCAGTCACTTGCAAATGCTAGCTGCTTATGGCTAGCTGACCCTGCAGTTGGGACCTTACAGAATTCCCAAGTGTCAATACTCTTTGTCTTGGGGATTTGCCCTTCCCTCTTCTTCATGGCATCAGCTGCTATAATACTGTGTTGGAGTGAGGAAAGCCACATCTGGGAAGCTGATGGGCTTCAAGAACTGGGCAACCAGAGTGCATCCAAAAATCCTCTGTCTTTGCCATCTGGGCTTTCAGCCATCAGGACCTAATGCAGGTCACTCTATGGTCCCATCTGGGTTTGAGACAAGATCTCAGGACTTTTCTCTAAAATACCCTGAGTACCAGTCTGGAACACTGTCTACACTGGATCCATCTGTGGTTTGTTTAGTGGTACCTATCCTTCTGAGGGTGCTTTGGCAGTTTCCATCCCACCAGCCAAGACCAGGTCCAACTGATTATCAGAGGGTAACAAGATAGGCTGCTCCTCTCTTTGCTAGGGGAAAAGCAGGTTTTATCATGTTGGCCACCAATTTTGTAACTCTGAGATTTTAGCATATTTTAGACACTTGTGTCAAGCTTTGTGGGGAGGAGAATGTGTGAGAATTCCTTTCTAGACTATCTGGGAATCCAGCTGGTTACATATCTATGGCCGTTTTTGTACACATTTTAAATTGATGGGAAAATTACAGCAATAAAAATTCAGAGCTCAAATGATTAACCTGCAACTATAAAGTTAAGCAGAATCTTCTAAAGCTCTCTATTTATGTCTCTCTTTTGTTTTCAGCCTGTGTTGACTCTACTGTTAGTAAGCTACTGATGTTGAGATAAAACTCACTGTTTCAAAGTAATGTAGATAATTTTTTATTCTTATACAGTTCATCTAGTTCTGGCTAAAATATAAACATTGCAAACTCCTTTAAAACTTAATTTTAAAAAGGTAAAAGAGGTTTTTAAAAATTAAAACTGCCATAAAAACTGTTTTACCCAAAATTTTGATCCACCGTTCTTCTTGGATTACCTATCAGGGCAAACAAAGTTTAGCCATGTAAACAGATTCCATTTCATAAAAAAAAAAAAAAAAAAATTTTGGATACAGCTATCTTTTATAAAATGGTGAGTGTGTATTGCTGTCTTACGGCTAGAACTCTAAGGTAAAAGCTATTGGATCTTTGTATATGTGTGTACATATTTAGATATGTTTTTTCGACTGCATTATTACATGTATGTAACATGTATTGTTATGTGTTGCTCTAGCATGCTACCAAATGGCCTTGTAAGTAGATGAGTAATTATAAATTAAGTAAGTACAAATGCTTTTCAAGTTCACATAGATCTTCAGTAAATAAAACTGGTTTTAAAATCATTAGTAAGATTAAAATGTCTTCAGAATTGTCAGCATACATTTTTGTCTGGGTAAATAAGTTTTATAGCTTTATAGTTGCCTTGGCTAAATGTTTTAAGGTGTCACAGTTTGGCACAAAGGTTCTGAGACTATAAACCCAACTGAAAACAGAGTAATCTTTGTGCAATTTTTTTTTTAAAAAATAAACTTTACAATTGTTAGTTTAACGAAAACAGCTAAATCTTCTGAGTTACTGGCAAAATGCCTAGTGTTTAAGGTTCTTAGTTAGATGTATATCTGATATTCAGACTTTAAAAATGGTTAACAGGGAAATAACTTTAAATAATGACCAACTTTATGTGATATCTCAGTTTTCAATAGTAATCTAGATAGGCTGTTAAAAATGAGAAAATATTGAGTACATATAAATGAGATAAATGCTTATAGATTTTTGTGTAATTTAAAACCCTAAAAATTTTAAATTAAATAATACTCATTCACCCTTTCTACTTTCCCATACATTAAGGCATAGAACGGTTGAGGACAGTGTAAATCCAGGTAATGGGTCAAGACATTTATGAACTGAAAATAAAGTGCTACTAAAATCCTAGAGAAACCAAGGGCCAGACCAACAGCTAGCCAAAAAGTAGACAGTAACTCAACCTCCATTCATCTGTCAGATTGGACGGAATAAGACCATGGATACATCACACTAAGGTGAAGGCAGCTCCTCCTCAACCTGATGCCTCAGACAACCGGACTGCTTGGTCATGTAAACCAAGAGGACCTAAAGTTATTTATTAAAGAAAAATCATACAAATAAGTAACACCCTTCTGTTAACATGAATTGTTAATGAATTGTACAGTTATAAGTACATTCTTTATCTTTGCTAAAACTAACCTGTTTGCTGAATGGGCACAGCTGGTGAGTTACCCTAAAATAAGACTGTTGGGTCTGCGGGGTGCCACCCCTTTCTTTAATCACAGGCTTGCCATGGTGCATACAAACTGCTAACCTGAGCACTTGAGTATTTTTATACTTGGGGTAAAAATACTCACCTGTTTCCCTTCTATGATTAGAGCAGCACTTACCATGAGTTCCCCACCTCTGAGAAAACACATAAACATATTTTCCTTCTGTTTCATAAACAGGTTAACGCCACCCCCACTACAGGATATGTCATACACGATGGCATAGGATGGCTGATGGCAGCGTAAATCCAGGTAATGGGTCAAGACTTCTATGCACTGAAAAACACAGTAACAGTACACCCTGCACTATCTCCCACGATATGGGATGATTACCTCTTCAACAATGTGGCCAAACCCTTGGACTGACTAATAACATGTGACCAGGACGCACAATCAAAATAGCATCCACCTCCATAACAGAGCCTTATCCTTCCCCCTGGGGTTTGCTATGGGTCTGCAGCACTCATGGTTGGCCTTACTGTTGGGGACCAGCCTTAACACCACCCGTAGGGTACCCGAAGTCCAGTGGCAAAGTGGCGACAAAGGAATGAGAAGACACAGGTTAAGAGTTCATAAAGGTGGGAGCCAGGGGGCCAGAGCAAATCAGAAGCTGCAAAGGCCCAGAGTTTCGGTCTCTACACTATTTATTGAGTATAATCACTTAGATCTAAGATGTTCAGGGCAAACCAGTGAAAGGGAGGCAGTGCGTTATACGCGTGATCTATAGCAGTGGTGGTTTAAGTGAATCTCCTTTGTGCTTAAACAGTGTTATCTTTAATTTATCGGAGAGTAGCTGGTGGGAGTGGGCTTAAATAGGAGCCTGCATATCTGTCTACACTTCAAGGCTTTAAAGGAGTGTCTTTTTTCTTGAACACAGTGTTTACAGGTAAGACAGCAGGTCTCGCTCTGAGTATGGGAACATGATGGCAATTAGGAGGCTTTCTTCCTCAGAGGCCTCTTGTGGCTTTCCACAAATTATTGTCCCATATTTTTATGGCCAGTTTATGTAGGCACCCCACAAGCCCTTTTCCCAACACTTACAACTGGACTGGTAGGCACACCTTCCCTACCAGGATGTATCCTTTCCCATTTAGACTCTCTCCATGCCAACTGGGAAAGTGTAAAGGCTAGACAACCCCATCAAAAATAGGCATCAAGGTAGTTGTACCCACTAGGCTTTTTTCCCCCCCCCAGGCAGTGGCCATAGATGTAAAATTACAAATAAAAGACCTGGTTAAACATACGGCTGCTACTTTTAATAATATCCATCATGCCATTCCCTTTCTCACTGAAAGACCCTCACAAGATTAGACAAGTGGCCCTGCACTGGCCTGGCCAACATAGTGAAACCCTCTCTACTAAAAATACAAAACTTAGCTGGGCATGGTAGTGTACACCTGTAATCCCAGCTACTGGTGAGGCTGAGGCATGAGAATTGATCTTGAGAGGCAGAGGTTGCAGTGGGCCAAGATTGTGCCATGGCACTGCAGCCTGGGTGACACAGCAAGACTGTCTCAGGAAAAAAAAAAAAAAAAAGACTAAGTATTATGTATATATACCACATTATTCTCACAATATGACCCAAGCTATGCATGCATTGGACACCCATATTTCTGATACAGATATAGGATCCTCTCCCAGGACCCTTGAACAGTATGGTCCAGCTGACTTCCTCATAAAAGACTTTCATATACAGTATGGTTGGTATTCTTCTCATTGTCCTCATCAGCTGCTGTGGATTTTACCTCTGTTATACACTGAGGACAGACTTTCTCAAAAGTTCCTAGGTCCTTGGTCCTCCCACTGTTAAGGCTCCAGCAAGTTCCTGCTACAGATCTGGGAATGCGGATATATTTCCAACTCCAAGTGAATAGATTCCATTCTGGTACTTCCCAACTACGCCCCCTTGCAGCAGGAAGCAGCCAGATTAACTGTGTTGCCCACTTTCCATAAAAATAGGATGAAGTTCGACAGTGGGGAATTCTAACAGAGTATTCCAGCTTTGAAATGCATTTAAAAACTTTTCTCCCTTTCCTCCCCAATCTCAGAATGTGGCCTTATATGTTAAAACTCTTCATCTCTCCCTTTCCCACCAGGTACTTCATGCACAGTGCTCCCTTGTATAATTGTGCTTACTTAGAATTCCAGGGACTAATTTTAAAGCAAAACAGACACAGAGACTAAACAAATCAGCCGCGCAATCCTCCCACTTAGGGGCAGTTATGAACAGTTCATCCACCACCCCTGGGCCAATATCAAGATGATGCAAACTGGACTCCAGATGGGCAGATTACTCAAGAAAACCATCAGAAGACGACATGCAAGACCTGCACCTGACTGCACCGCTCCCACTTATTTCCCACACCAAGTTTCCCTCTTAAACTCCCTCACTCAGCCCAAAACGTTGGAATGGTCTTTTAAGGCATGAGCCTGGCCATTTCCCAATTGCTAACATTTGATTAGTAAAACTGCTTTCCTTTCACTACATTTTGCTTTTCATGTTTTCAGCCTCTGAGTAGCAAACAGCTGGACTTAAGCCGGTTACACATCCATAACACAGGATTACATGCCATATAATGAGATAAAGCAAACAAGATTTAGCTGTAAGGGATTATCATCAATTTTATCAAAGTGAATCACTTTTACTTTGATAAAATTGAAGTCACCATAATTTTTTGAACAGTTAAAATATCATCCCAACCTTCCATGTCACAGTAAACAACTGTTAGCATATTAATATCCTTCTATTATTTCTATGCATATAATCACATCATTAGGTGGACAGACTTCTATTAATTGGATCCATCCCAGGAAGGAGCTAACCTAGTTTTCTCATGAATAATGTTTTCTCTAGTCATTATAGACCTCTGATCATCTTAATGGCTGTATATTATAAGGATTTATCAAGACTTACTCAAATATTTTACTGACATTTTCCTTTTTGAATTCAGGATAAAGATCCTTGTGTACAATCTTTCTCGCTTTTGTCACAATCTCCTAAGTGAAATTTCTAGTGCTAGGACTGCCAGGTCAAAGAGTATTTATTGTCCACTAATACCAAGAGGTGTTAAGCATAGAATGCTGTGTAAACAGTAATCCATCTAAATCATTACATTGAATACAATTTCAAGGTTGGGCACAGAGGTTCACATCTATAATCTCAACACTTTGGGAAGCCAAGGTGGGAGGAATGCTTGAGGTCAGGAGTTTGAGAACAACCTGGGCAACATTGCAAGGCTCTATTCAACAGAATAAATAAACAAGAAGATAAAATTCCAATAAAGACCCAACAGGTTTCTTGCCCTGCCACTTCCTTTTAAGGGGATAAATGTGACAAATTAATGTGCTTGAAATCTGCCAAAGCTCCTTCTAAAGTGGTCTAGATGCAGGAAAGACTATACGTAGAAAAGCAAGTAGACCTGAACCTGAATGAAAATAATGAAACCAATGATTAACAATTCAAGTTTACTAAGAAACTTTTTGTCATCAGTAACTACTTTTAACACTTTCAGAGTTACAGTAAAGCTTAGTGTCCAAAAATTCTAATCATGTAAATTGCAGGGTCACATTAGATAAAAACAGTATTGTTCAGTCTACAAACTAATGACGCTAAAAATCATACTGTACACAACTGATACACTGTACAAAGAACTAAGGCTGAAGGATGGGAGCCAGTCGTGTCTTTTTTCCAAATCTGTATTAGTATGGATGGCAGTATTACACACTTTTCAGTACTTACTGAAACTAACGTTATTAAGGCTACTTGCAGGATTCCTCTTGAATATAAATTAATACAAATTTACGGTACAAAACAGACTAGAATTTTCAAGTATTTGTCCTAATTAGAGGTATTTTCTTCACTTTCTTCAGTAATTGCTGGGCCCTATTATGAGCTAAGCACAATTCTACATGGTAGAGATACAGTGGTGAAAAACACCTCCTTACATAGAGGTTACATTTTAGTTGACATCAATTTTTTCTGTCAATCATATTTTTGTTAAAGGAAGGCCTCTCTCCTGCGCAGACTCTGACAAGACTTTTCTGCTGTGTTACATCTTGAGAACTGGGACACTTGGTAACTCTGATATAAACACTGATCATATTTACAGAACAAAGTTTTCTCTCATCTGTGAAATATGACGTTTGTAAAGAATTCAGGTCCTGACCAAGTCTAAAACACAGCATTTGAGAGACTTCTTTCCCGCCAAGATTCTTTGAAGCTTCTAGTTTTACAAGAACTTTTCACAATCATCAGCATGGACTTCCCAACGGCGACAAAGATGTGAGCTCTAACTGAAGGCTGAACCACACCTCTCTCATTTCTACAGATTCCCTCCAGTGTGGACTCTCTGATGGTAGACGAGATGTGACCTCTGACTGAAGCCCTTACAACAGACATCACATATGTAAGGCCTCTCTCCAGTGTGGACTCTCTGGTGTGTGTGAAAATGTGAGGCCTGACTGAAGCCCTTCCCACACTGCTGACATGTATAGGGTTTCTCTCCCGTGTGGACCCTCTGATGAGCACTGAGACCAGCACTCCAACTGAATTCTTTCCCACATTCCTCACATTTAAATGGTTTCTCTCCAGTGTGAATTATCTGATGGACTTGAAGATTTGACCTCTGGCTGAAGGCCTTACCACAAGTGTCACATTTATATGGTTTCTCTCCGGTGTGGACTCTCTGATGGGCTTGAAGGTGTGAGGCCTGACTGAATCGCTTCTGACATGCATCACACTTGAATGGTTTTTCCCCAGTGTGGACGCTCTGATGGGCTTGGAGATTTGAGGCCTGACTGAAACCCTTACCACACTCTTCACATTTGTAGGGTTTCTCTCCCGTGTGGACTCTCTGATGATTGTGAAGATTCAAGCTCCAATTGAAGCGCTTCCCACACACTTCACATTTGTATGGTTTTTCTCCAGTGTGGACTCTCTGATGTGCTTGAAAATATGAACTCTGACTGAAACCTTTACCACACACGTTGCATCGAAATGGTTTCTCTCCTGTATGGACCCTCTGATGGCTCTGGAAACTTGAGGCTGAACTAAAACCCTTACCACACTCTTCACATTTATATGGTTTTTCTCCTGTGTGGACTCGCTGATGACTATGAAGATTAAAGCTCAAACTAAAGCACTTACCACACTCATCACATTTGTATGGTTTCTCTTCAGTGTGGACTCTCTGATGGGTATGAAGATTTGAGCTACAACTAAAGCGTTTACCACAATCCCCACATTTATAGGGTTTCTCTCCAGTGTGAATTCTTTCATGGGCCTGAAGATGTGATCTCTGAGTGAAGCCCTTCCCACACACCTCACATTTATAAGGTTTCTCTCCAGTGTGAACTCTGCAATGAATGTTAAGATCTGTGCTACGACTGAAGCCCTTCCCGCAACTGTCACATCTATAGGGCTTCTCTCCTGTGTGAATAGGCAAATGAGCATAAAGATGTGAGCTCTGATTAAAGCTCTTACCACACTCGTGGCATGTATAGGGTTTCTCCCCTGTGTGGACTCTCTGATGAGTTTGCAGATTTGAGCTCTGACTGAAACCTTTACCACATTCATGACACCAGTAGCGTTTTTTTCCAGTACGAACACTTTGTTGAACAGGAATACGTGAGTTATGACTGGTGTCCTTCTCGTGCGTATTATACGCTGGAGACTTCTTTCTCAAGTGTACCTGCTTATGAAATTCGAGACTGGAGCTATCATTGAAGGCTTCTTCACATTCATTACCCTGGTAGGTTTTCTGTCCTGTGTGAACACTACACTGGGTAAGAGGTGATACCTTTAGGGTATCTTTACCACAGTCACTATTGCTATGAGCTTTATCTCTTTTGTGCAGTATCTTATCATCACGGTGGTGTGAAATGCAACTGAAAATGTCAACATATGGAGCGAATATACATAATTGGTTTTTCATCTGAGTCTGCTTACAACTTCTCTGATAATTCTGTGTCTCATTCAGATATACTTTATTCCAAGAATTTGGAACTTTCCCAGTTGGAAATTCTTGATTTTCAATGATCCTGGAATGATCCCCTACGTGATTCACTAGAAGGCTGTCATCCACAGAAGCTTGAACAGATTCTCCTGCTCCCACCTGACAGGGGGAATCATGGTGCTTGGGGAACTCAGAGCTCTTTCCTTCAATATTTATCATGGAGTCTTGACTTCTGGCTAATTTACTCACAACATGTCTCTTGATTTGCCAGCATGAAAGCTCTCCCAGTGAAAAGCACCTTAATCCTGCTTTGTGAAGAGTCGCCATCTCGTTTTGATTCCTGTCTCCTGAAAGGATAGAGAGAATAAGGAATAAAGGACCAGAGACTGACATTAGCAAAGTAGAGAAATTAAGAAGATCTAAGCTCTAATTTTCCCCATGGAAATGTTAAAAAAACAACTAGACTGGCTGAAATAAATTTATAGGAGCTCCGAAAAGCAGCTACAACCAAGAGAACACTAAATTTTTTTAAAAGCCATATTTAAGAGAGAAAATTTGAGATCAGCCCAGGGTGAGTGCTTAAGGTATATCTTGGGTCTTTTCTGAGTATGTGTCTTGCTGTCTGTGTGTATTCTCCAGTATACACAACTCCAAAATGAATGCTTTGTCCAGATGTTTCCAAATTTTACACATAGTTCCTTCGGTATCGGGCTTTAGTTCGTGATGGAAATTTTCAGCTTATCTTTACCATCATGGATTTTCTTGGATTTTATGGCCTGTGGAAACACAGAACTACAGATCTAAGAATAGGACAGGGGGTAGAAACCAGCCAGCTGCAGAGCAACAAAATGATATCTCAGTAAGTACTTGGAAAGGAAAAATTGACTTCCTTGCCTATAAGAATGGTAAATTAAAAGTCACCTCTTCTTTGGCTACAGGAACTGAATCATAAGTAGCAACTACATAAATCAGGCAAAATACATGCCTCAATTATAGGCTCTCATTATACAACCTGCACAGTTAGAAATGTGCTCAAAATAACTGATAGACAAATCCATATTTATAGCTGGAGATTTCAATACCGCTTTCCAACAGCTAGCAAAGCAAGTAGGAAGATGCATGGTGGCACTCATGTAACCCAGTCCATGCTGTGAAATGGACAGCTGCCCTGGCCCCTTGGGGGTCAGAAGCCACCATGCCAAGGACTGTGTGAAGGGCACTAAGTTCCACTGGGACCCAAGCTCCAGTTCTTGAGAAGCCAAGAGGAGGGAGCACCAGACTTCCTTCAAACAGTGGTGCTGGTAGCCTCCAAGTCTCTTCCTCCAGGCCGCCTGTGGATATGCCATCCAGAAACCAGTCCAGCCCAGCCAAGATGATGACCTGTGCCCTTGTACGCTGCTCAAAGACTACCAGAACTTTCCCAGAATTGAGAAGGTTGATGACGCTGTGAAGACACTTGTCTTTGGAGATGGCTAACCAGTAGAAGCCAAAAATTAAGCCGAATAGTTCATTAAAAAGGACATGGCAAGCCCTGAGGACACCAGTTCCCCAGAGACTAGAATTATTGACTTGAACATCAAGGTCCACGGTTTTTTTTTTTTCTTTTGAAATGGAGTTTTGCTCTGCCCCTCAGGCTGGAGTGCAGTGGCACGATTTCGGCTGACTACAACCCCTGCCTCCTGGGTTCAAGCGATCCTCCCACCTCAGCCTCCCAAAGTGCTGGGATTACAGGCATGAGCCACTGCGCCTGGCCAAGATCTGCAGTTAC
Organism: Macaca thibetana thibetana; assembly: GCF_024542745.1. Lineage (NCBI taxonomy): Eukaryota > Metazoa > Chordata > Mammalia > Primates > Cercopithecidae > Macaca > Macaca thibetana. The sequence goes on from NC_065596.1 coordinate 25,046,922, forward strand.
GAAAAACACATGCCGATACATTGAAAGGACAAAGCCCACAAATGCTATCTGCTGATGAACATCAACCAGAGGAAAAAGATGCTCAAAAACCTCCAAAGACCTATTATGACAACTCTGGGAAGACACGTAGGGAACTGGGGACTGAAGACACCTTTCCCCTCTGAATTATTAAACAGCCCACTGACCGTGGCTTTTGACTAAGAAGGCTCTGTGAATCCAGGTTTTCCAGAATGCACAAAAGCTGAAGAAACAAAAAAGGTCTTAGCTGCAGCAGCGGCAGCAGCAGCAGCCAGAAAACAAAACAAAACAGAAACAATCAATTATGTTAAAAATAAAGCAAACACAACTGAAAACAAGTAGGTAATAAGTGAAGATATAGGCTTGAAGCAATATTACCAACCAAGTTGACTACTTGGCCTTTACAGGACACTCTATCCAATAAGAGCAGAAAATGTTATTTTCAGGTGTACCTGGAACATACTCCAAGATAGACCATATTCTAGGCCATAAAACAAGTTCTAACAGAAGCAAAAGGAGTCAAGTCATACAAAGGGTATTCTAACCACAACTGATTTAAATCAGAAATTAAGAATAGAAATATCTCTGCAAAATCTTCAAATATTCAGAGAATAAACAACATACTTCTAAATAAACTGTGGATCAAAAATAATTCAAAACTTTAGAAACTGAGTGAAAATAAAAAACCAACATATAAAAATTTCTACTTAAAGCAAAATTTATAAAGCAGAAATGTGTCAAAGAAACTAAAAACACAAGAACAAATTAAATGCAAAGTAAGCATAAACAGAAAATAAGAGAATTAAATAGCTAGTTCTTTGAAAAGAACAATAAAATTAATAAACTCTAGCATGCATGATAAAAACAGAAAGAAGATACAAATTACAAATATCAGTAATGAAAGGTGACATAATTATAGATCCTGTATACATTATTAAAAAGATAAGGGACTTATGAACTTTATGGCAATAAATGCAACAATGCAGATGAAATGGACAAATTTCTTTAAACACACAAAATAAGTTTACTTGAGAACATACAGATAATCTTAATAGCCCTTATCTACCAAAGAAATAGAATTCATAGTTACAAACGTTTCCACAAACAAAACTTGAGGCTTACAGAGCTGCATCCATGAATTTCGCTAAACATTTAAGGAAGAAACAATACCAATGCTAGACAAACTCTTCCAGAAAAATGAAAAGCTGTAAATACTTCTCAACACATTTTAGGAAGCCAGCATTATTCTAACACCAAAATAAGACAAACACATTCCAAGAAAAGACAACTACAGACTAATATTCCTAATGAACATATTTATAAAATTCTTAACAGAATGTTATCAGATCTAACAATGTATAAAAAGGATAAATCACGACAAAGTAGTGATTATCTCAAGATAATCATTTAGATTATCAAAGAGAAAGAGATAGATATCTTTTTTAAAAAGCCAAACGAATAAAAACTTCTGGAAATGAAAAAATCATTGAAGAAATTACAAAATACAGTTGAAAGCATTTACAATAGACTAAACAAGCAGAAGAAAGAATCTCAGTACTTGAAGACAGGTCTTTTGAATTAATTTAGTCAGACAAAAGTAAAGAAAAAAGAATAAAGAAGAAAAAACAAAGCTTTAAGAAGTATGAAACTACATAAAGCAACCAAACCTACGAATCATAGGTATTCCTGAGGGAGAAGAAAAAGTAAAAAGTTTGGAAACCTAGTTAAGGAAATAATTGAGGAAAACTTCCTAATCTAGCAAGAGCTTTAGACATCCAGATAAAAGAGATCTAATGAACTCCAGGAAAATACATTGCAAGATGGAACTCACCACAGCATACAGTCATCAGACTAAGGTTTATATAAAGGATAAAATCCTAAAATCGGCAAGAGAAAAGTGTCTAGTCACCTATAAAGGAAGCTCCATCAGATGATTCAACTTGTAGAAACCTTACAAGCCAGAAGAGATTGGGATTCTATTTTCAAGTTACTTCAAAAAACAAAAAAATTGTGTATCCTACTAGAATAAGCTCTATAAATGAAGGAAAAATAAGCCTTCCCCAAATAAACACTGAGGGAGTTTGTCACCACTAGACCAGCTCTACAGGGAATGCTCAAGTGAGTTCTAACCATGAAAACAAAAGGTTGATACTTGCCATCATAAAAGACACAAAAGTATAAAACTCGCAGGCCTTATAAAATAATTACACAAAGAAAGAAGATAAAGAAATCAAATGGCAACATAACTCATCTTACTGATAAAGACACAGACTGAAGGTAAAGAGGTAGAAAAAGATATTCCATGCAAATGGAAACCAGAAACGAGCAGGAGTAGCTATTTTTAGATCAGATAAAAAAAAAGACTTTAAATCAACAGCAGTAAAAAAAAGACAAAGAAGGTCATTATGTAATGATAAAGGGATCAATAAACAAGTAAGATATAACAATCCTAAATATATACACACCCAACATCAGGGCACCCAAATTCATAAAACAAGTATTATTAGACCTAAAAAAATACACAGCAATACAATAACAGTGGGGGACCTCAACACCCCACAGATACCACTAAATAGATGACTGAGACAGAAAATCAACAAAGAAACACTGGACTTAAATTTTAGGTCAAATGGAGCTAACAGATATTTACAGAACATTCTACCCAACAGCAGAATATACACTTTTCTGATTAGTGCATGGATTAGGTCACAAAACAAGTCTCACTACATTTTTAAAAACCAAAATCATACCAAGTATCTTCTCATACCTCAGAATAAAACTAGAAATCAATTCCAAGAAGAACTCTAGAAACTATACAAATACATGAAAATTAAACATGATCCTAAACAATCTTTGGGTTAATGACAAAATTAAGACAAATTTTTAAATTTCTTGAAATGAATGAAAATGAAAATACAATATACCAAAGCAAAAGCAGTGCTAAGAGGGAGGTTTATAGCGTTAAATGTCTACATTTAAAAAAAAAAAAAAAAAAAAGATAAAAAATTAACAACCTTATGTCTCACCTCCAGGAACTAGAAAAACAAGAACAATCCAAACCTAAAGCTAGCAGAAGAAAGATAACAAAGACCACAGCAGAATGAAATAAAATAGAGAACCAAGGAACCATACAAAGGATCAATGAAATGAAAAGCTTGTTTTTATCTTTGAAAAGATAAAACTGATAAACTGACAGTAAGACTAGCCAAAAAAAGAGAAGATCCAAATAAACATAATCAGAAATGAATAAGGAGACATTACAACTAATACTACAGAAATACAAAACATGATCAGAGACTATTACGAACAATACACTTGAAAACTAGAAATTCTAGAGAAAATGAACTAATTCCTGGAAACATACAACCTCCCAAGATTGAACCAGGAAGAAACAGAAATCCTGAACAGACCAGTAATGAGCAGTGAGATTGAATCAGCAATGCAAAACCTCCCAAGAACAAAAAAGCCCAGGACTAGACAAATGTACAGTGGAATTCCACAAAAGGAACAAAGAACTGGTATCAATTCTACTAAAACTCTTCCAAAAAATCTAAGAGGAGAGAATCCTCCCTAACTCATTCTACAAAGCCAGTATCGCTCTGACACCAAAGTCAGACAAAGACACAACAAAAAAAGAAAACTACGGAGCAATATCCCTGATGAACGTAGATGCAAAAATCCTCCAAAAATAAACACAACCCCCACCAAAACACCCCAAACCAAATATAATAGCACATCAAAAAGATAAGTCACCACGATCAAGCGGGTTTTATTCCAAAGATGCAAGAATGGTTCAACATACACAAACCAATAAATGTGATTAAGTCTATAAACAGAATTAAAAACAAAAATCACATGATCATCTCAACAGATATGGAAAACCATTTGACAAAATTCAGCGTCCTCTCATGATAAAAACCTTCGACCAACTAGGCACAGAAGAAACATACTTCAAAATAATAAAAGTCATATATGACAACCCATAGGTAACATGCTGAATGGGGAAAAGCTAAAAGCATTCCCCCTAAGAACTGGAATAAAACAAGAATTGCCCACTTTCACCACTCCTATTCCACATAGCACTGGAAGTCCTAGGAAAAGTAATCAGGCAAGAGAAAGGCAGAAAACTATCTAAATTGGAAAAAAGAGTAAGTCATTTAGTATCTATTTTCTGACAATCTGATCGTATACCTACAAATCCCTAAAGACTCCTCCAAGAGAATCCTAGATTTGATAAATGACTTCAGTAAAGTTTCAGGATTAAAAAAATCAATATACAAAAGTCAGTAGCATTTCTATACAACAATAATGATCAGGTTAAAAACCAAATCAAGAACATAATCCAATTTATAATATCTACAAAAAAAATTAAAATACCTAGGAATGTATTTAACCAAGGAGGGGAAAGTGCTAACCAAGGAAAATTATGAAACAATAATGAAAGAAGTTGCAGATGACATTAAGAAAATGGAAAAATATCCCATGCTCATGGATCAGCAGAATCGATATTGTTAAAATGACCATACTGCCCAAAGCAATCTACAAATTCAGTGCAATGGCTATCTAAATACTAATGTCATTTTTCACAGAATGAGAAAAAACAATTCTAAAATTCATATGGAAACATAAAAGAGCCTAAATAGACAAAGCAATCCTAAGCAAATAACAAAGCTGGAGGCATTACATTATTTGACTTCAAATTACACTACACAGCTATAGTAACCAAAACAGCATAATGCTGATATAAAAATAGATACATGATGCTGATACAAAAATAGATACATAGATCAATGGAACAGAAAAGAGAACCCAGAAATAAGTCACATACCTACAGCCAACTGATCTTTGACAAAGTTGACAAAAACATACACTGGGGAAAGCACATCCTATTGAATAAATGGTGCTATTTAATCCATCTTGAGTTCATTATCTGAGATCTCCTGAGATCCATGACAGATTTTAGTAATAGCCATTCTGACAGGTATAAGATGATATCTCACTATTGTTTTAATTTGCATTTCTAGAAATCACTGGTGATTTCAACCACAGGAGGCAACCTGAAAAAGCTCCAAGTGGTCAAAGTAGAAACAACTTGGTAACAAAATAAACAATGCAATACTGGATTATAACACAAAGTATACAATAAATACATACGAGCCCATACTGATTACAGAATGGATATTAAGTGACAATAAGGAGTTACTGTTGTAGACAGACACTGATAAATCTATGGGTGATAAGACAGTCTCCAGAAAAAAATAAGACATTCTCCAGAAAAAAACAGAAGGGAATAGATAAAACAGGAACAGTGGAAAGTTGATAACTGCTAAGACAGTATGGATATACAGTTTGTGGCATTATTTACTTTTCTATGTTTTTTAAGTTTTCAAAATAAAAAGTTTAAAGTCATAGAAAGGAAAACAAATAGGTCATCCAAATTATGTGTATGTTGGGAGAAGGGTGGAGAAGCAGAAATTATCCATTTAAACTATCAAGTCAATTTTCATTAACAGAAAAAGATGTAAAATGAATGTTAAAACTGAACTGAATGGTGGCATTACAAATGGTATCCTACTAAGTCATTTTTATCACATATCTCCCTCAGTTTGGTGGATTATATGATATCTTAACAAAGGACATAAGCAATTTTAGAATCAAAGTTCTATGTTTTATACATTTTTGAAGTATATGGAAATATATACATGTAGACTATGATTATACAGAACACTCCACCCAGTAACAGCAGAATACACATTTTTCTGAAGTACATGCAGAACATTCTCTAGGATACTCCATATGTTAAACTACAAAAAAGCTTTAATAAATATAAAAAGATTAAAATCACACAAAGTATCTCTGCTGATCAAAATGAAATGAAACTAGCAATGAACAGCAGAACAAAACCTGAAAATTCCATAAATATGTGAAAATTAATACACAAACAACCAATAGATCAAAGAAGAAATCACAGGGGAAATTAGAAAATATCTTGGGATAAATGAAAACAAATCCACTGCAAAAACAGTGCTAAGGGGGAAATTTATAGCTATAAATACTTACAAAGAAAAGGAAGAAAGGTCTCAAATCAACATCATAACCTTACACCTTAAGGAACTGAAAAAAATAACAAGCCATTGCCATTGCCGAGACCAAGACGGCTGCAAGACTTGCTGCCTTCTTCAAGAATGCCTGGGCCAAAGAGTCGGTGCTGGTTGTGTCCTTTACCATTGCAGGCCATGCTATAATTCTGCCCCCACTCAGCCCCTACACCAAGTACGCCATCATGATCAACCAGGCCACACCCTACAATTACCCAATGCCTGTCTGAGATGATGGCAGTGTGCCTTACGTGTCCAGCCAACCCCAGGACTCCTAGGGCTCAAGCCTGGAGTGGCTGAAGAAACTGTGAGCACCTCCACTGACAGAGAGGAGGACCCTCCCCAGTGGCTTCCAGTAAAAATGTGAAAACCAAAAAACAAAACCAAATTAAACCCAATGTTGACAAAAGAAAGGAATCTAATCTTTTTTTTTTTTTGAGACAGAGTTCCGCTTTTGTTGCCCAGGCTGGAGTGCAATGGTGTGATCTCAGCTCACCGCAACTTCTGCCTCCCGGGTTCAAACGATTCTCCTGCCTCAGCCTCCCGAGTAGCTGGGATTACAGGCATGTGCCACCATGCCCAGCTAATTTTATATTTTTAGTAGAGGCAGTGTTTCTCCATGTTGGTCAGGCTGGTCTCAAACTCCCAACCTCAGGTGATCTGCCTACCTTGGCCTCCCAAAGTGCTAGGATTACAGGCATGAGCCACCGTGCCCGGCCAGGAATTAAATCTTATGAAGATAAGAGCAAAAATAAATAAAATTGAGAATAAAGGATAGAGAAAATAAAACAAGAGTTGGCTCCTTGAAAATATCAATAAAATTGACATTTAGCTACATTGACTAAGAAAAAATAGACTCAACTAAAATCAGAAGTGAAAGTTGGTATATTACTACTGACTTTATAGAAACAAAAGGATAAGAGAGTATCATGAACAATTGTACGCCAACAAATTAGATAACCTAGATGAAATGAACAAATTCTCAGAAACCCACAACCTAACACTGAATCAGGAAGAAACAATATATGAATAGACCTATACCTACAAAGGATATTGAATCAGTGATCAAAAACTTCCTAGCAAAGTCCTGGACTTTCACTAGTGATTTCTATTAGACATCTGAAGAATTATTAGCACCAATCCATTTTGCTCTTCCAAAAAACTGAAGAGGGGGGAATACTTCCTAGTTCATTCTATGAGACCAGGATTCCCCCAATACCAAATACAAAGATACTATAAGAAAAGGAAACTACAGACCAATGTCCCTTATGAACACTGATATAAATATCCTCAACAAAATCCTAGTAAAGAGAGTTCAGCAGCATATTAAAAGAATTACACCATGACCAAATGAGATTTAGTTCTGGAATGCAAGGATGGTGTAACATATGAAAACCAATCAATGTAATATACCACACCAACAGAATGAAGAAGAAAACACATGATCATCTCAATTGATGTAGAAAAAGCATTTTACAAAATTAAAAATCCTTTCATGATAAAAATATTTAAACCAGGAATAGAAAAAATCTAACTCAACATAATAAAGTCCATACATTAAAAACCCACAGCAAACATCATATTCAATGGTGAAAAATGGAAAGCTTTTCTTCTAGTACCAGAACAAGGCAAGGATGCCCACTTTTACCATTTCTATTCAACACAGTAGTACTGAAAGTTCTAGTCAGAGATATTATGCAAGAAAAATAAAGAAAAGGCATCTAAATTGGAAAGGAAAATGTAAAATTATCTTTGTTCACAAAAGATGTATGTAGAAACCCTAAAGATTACAGAAAAAACCTGTTACCAATTAAATATTGTTACCAAAATCACCCAAAGCAATCTATAGATTTAATGCAATCCCTATTAAAATCCCAATTTCTTCTTTGCAGAAATACAAAAACTCATCCTAAAACTCACATGTAATTGCAGGAGACCACAAATAGCCAAAACAATCTTGAAAAGAAGAAAAAATACGGAGGAATCTTTTTTCCTTTCTGATTTCAAAACTTATTATAAAGCTACATTAACCAAAACTGTCATAAAGACATATAGGCCAAAGGAACAGACTAGAGAACTCAGAAATAAACTCTTGCATGTAGGGCCAAATCATTTCTGATAATGCTGCCAAGACCATTCAATGAGGAAAGGACAGTCTTTTCAACAAATGGGGCTGGGAAAACTGGATATCCACATGCAAAAGAATGAAGGTCAACCCTTACCTTACACAAAGATCAACTCAAAATGCATCAAAGCCCTAAATGTAAGAGCGAAAACTGGCTGGGTGTGGTGGCTCACGCCTGTAATCCTAGCACTTTGGGAGGCCGAGGCGGGTGGATCATGAGGTCAGGAGTTCGAGACCAGCCTAGTGAAGATGGTGAAACCCCGTCTCTACTAAAAGTAAAAAACAATTAGGCAGGCGTGGTGGCAGGTGCCTGTAATCTGAGCTACTCGGGAGGCTGAGGCAGGAGAATGGCTTGAACCCAGGAGGAGGAGGTTGCAGTGAGCTGAGATCGTGCCACTGCACTCCAGCCTGGGCGACAGAGTAAGACTCTGTCTCAAAAAAAAAAGAGAAAAAAAATGAAAACCACACAACTTCTAGAAGAAACCATATGGCGAAAGCTTCACAATGCTGGATTTTATAGTCTCTTGGATGTGACAACAAAAGCACAGGCAATAAAAGAAAAAAACAGACAAACTAGACTTCATGAAAACTAAAAACTTTTTTTTTTTTTTTTTTTTTGAGATGGAGTCTCACTCTGTAGCCCAGGCTGGAGTGCAGGGGCATGATCTTGGCTCACTGCAACCTCCACCTCCTGGGTTCAAGCAATTCTCCTACCTCAACCTCCCAAGTAGCTGGGATTACAGGTGCCCGCCACCATGCCTGGCTAATTTTCTTTATTTTTAGTAGAGACAGGGTTTCACCATCTCAGGCTGGTCTCCAACTCCTGACCTCGTGATCCACCCACCTCGGCCTCCCTAAGTGCTAGGATTACAGGTGTGAGCCACCGCGCCCAACATAAACTTTTTTTTTTTTTTTTTTTTTTGAGACGGAGTCTCACTCTGCCGCCCAGGCTGGAGTGCAGTGGCCGGATCTCAGCTCACTGCAAGCTCCGCCTCCCGGGTTCACGCCATTCTCCTGCCTCAGCCTCCTGAGTAGTTGGGACTACAGGCGCCCGCCACCGCGCCCAGCTAGTTTTTTGTATTTTTTTTAGTAGAGATGGGGTTTCACCGTGTTAGCCAGGATGGTCTCGATCTCCTGACCTCGTGATCCGCCCGTCTTGGCCTCCCAAAGTGCTGGGATTACAGGCTTGAGCCACCGCGCCCGGCCACAACATAAACTTTTTATATCAAAAGACACTGTATCCACAGGGTAAAAAGGGCAACAAACAGAAAGGAGGAAAAGATTTTCAACTCATACATCTGATAAGGAACTAACATCCAGAATATATAGAGAACTTCCAAAACTCAGCAACAAAAAAACCTGATTCAAAAATGGACAATGGACTTGAACACATATTTCTCCAAAGAGGATATATTAATACAAATGGCCAATAAGCATATGACAAGGTGCTCAACATCACTAATCACTGGGGAAATGCAAATCAAAACCACAATGAGACACCACTTCAAACCCATTCAGACGGATATTATTTAAAAAAAAAAACAGAAAATAACAAGTGTTAGTGAGGATGTGGAGAAATTAGAAACCTTGTGCACTGCTAGTGGAAATGTAAAATGGTGCTGCTGTTGTGGAAAACAGTGTTCAAGGGTCAACTGTACTATAATGAAATATTATTCAGCCATAAAAAAGAGGAAAATTCTGACACATGCTACAACATAGATGAACCTCAAAGATATTAGGCTAAGGGAAATAAGCCAGACACAAGAGGGCAAATATATAATTCCACTTGAGTACGTGGAATGGTCAAATTCAGAGTCATAAAGCAGAACAATGGTTAATTGGTGCTGGAGAGAGAGGTGGAATGTGGAGTCATTGTTTAATGGGTACAGAGTTTCGTTATGAACAACGAAAAACTTTTGGAGATGGATCGTGGTAATGGCTACACAACAATGTAAATGTACTTAATGTCACTATATACTCAAAAATGGTTAAAATGTTAAAAGTTTTATGTTATATATATTTTACCACAATTAAAAAATAAATATATGTGAATAAGCCTTGGTGGTACAGTGCTTACACACAAATTCAGGCAAATTAAGGACATGGAGAGTGAAGGGAAGATGGAATTTTTTTTTTTTTTTTGAGACAGAGTCTCGCTCTATTGCCCAGGCTGGAGTGCAGCAGCATGATCTTGGCTCACTGCAAGCTCTGCCTCCTGGGTTCATGCCATTCTCCTGCCTCAGCCTCCTGAGTAGCTGGGACTACAGGCACCTGCCACCACACCCAGCTAATTTTTTTTTGTAGTTTTAGTAGAGATGAGGTTTCACCGTGTTAGCCAGGATAATCTCAATCTCCTGACCTCGTGATCTGCCCACCTTGGCCTCCCAAAGTGCTGGGATTACAGGCATGAGCCACTGCACCCGGCCAGAAGATGATATTTTAAGAAAGCCTCTCATGAAATGACTTCTGAGCAGAGGTATGAATGAAATAAGGAAGAGGGGCTGGGCGCAGTGGCTCACGTCTATAATCCCAGCATTTTGGAGAGGCTGAAGTGGGCAGATTGCTTGAGTCCAGGAGTTCAGGAGCAGCCTGGACAACATGGGGAAACCCTGTCTGTACAAAAAATACAAAAATTAGCCGGGTGTGGTGGTGCGCACCTGTAGTTCCAGCTATTCAGAAGGTTGAGGTGGGAGGATCGCTTGAGCACAGGAGCTGGAGATTGCAGTGAGTGGAGACTGTGTCACTGCACTCCAGCCTGGGCAACAGAGTGCGACCCTATCTCAATCAATCAATCAATCAATCAATCAGAAAGAGGACAGAGGTTTAAGAAAAAACAGCATTCCAGCCAGCGAACAGAAAGTAAAAGGCTGTGATGCAGATGTCATATTTGAGGAATAAGTGAGGATGGCAGAGACAAAGGGAGGGGAAAAAACAGAATAATAAAGCTAGGTGAGTAGGCAAACATTATACAGTCTTACAAGCTCCTTAAATACACTGGATTTCAGTCAGTGAAATGGGAAGCCAGTGGAGGGTCTGAAGCAGAGGAGTGACATGATGTGACAGATGTTTTTATTCTTTTTTTTTTTTCTGAGACAGAGTCTTGCTCTGTCACCAAGGTTGCAGTGCAGTAGCGGATCTCGGCTCACTGCAACCCATACCTCCCAGGTTCAAGCAATCCCCCCATCTCAGCCTCCTGAGTAGCTGGGAATACAGGCACATCCATCACATCTAGCTAATTTTTTTATATTTTGTAGAGACAGGGTTTTGCTATGTTACCCAGGCTGGTCTTGAACTCCTGACCTCAAGTGATCCACCTGCCACAGCCTCTCAAAGTGCTGGGATTAGAGGCTTGAGCCATTGCGCCCAGCCATGACAGATGTTTTTTAAAAAAATCTCTCAGCTGGGTGGAGAAGAAATTATCCTGAATAAAGGAAAAATAACAGCTGTTAACTATGATTCCAGCTGCACAGTTCTCACCTGAATGCTTACCTCTTTGGGTCTGAAACTCTTTCATCCAAAGCTTTTCTTCCCTCTCCAACTGGGATATCATATCTGGTTTGAAGGACTGATGTCCTATAAAAAGATAGTATTTAAGTGAAAATGTTGAAGTGTTAAAAGCAAAGAGTACTGAAAAATTCTGGTTCCAATCACATGATGTAAATCTCCTCCCTGCCCCTCCATGCAATGTTTAGGAAACATTTTTTTTTTTAATCACAACACATTATAAGAAATACATTTACTATCATTGGAAATACATTACCCTATGTAAACTATTGAAATAAAATATTAAAGGACCTGTTTCTAATCTGTATCTGTTTCCATCACATCCCTTACTGCAAGCAGCAGCAGTTATTGCCACAACGTGCACCATTCTGGCTAAGGGGCTCTGATATTGTTACTCTATTTTATTACAGAAATGCTGATGCAACTTACTAATTTCCTGACCCACCAATGGATCATGACGGACAAGTTTAAAGAAAGCAGGAGGAGCCAAGCTCAACTGTTCTTTTATAGTTCATTTCTAAAAGAAAATCATTTGTCTTGGAACAAAGGCCAGAAACATCTTGTCTCTATGCTCTAAAGAGACAGAAAAACTCTAGTCTCTGAGCAGTCCCAAAGCCTTAACAAGGGGACAGAGGCCAGGGATGCCACTAACATCCCAAAATACACAGGATAGCCTGATACAACACAGAATTATTTGGCCCAAAACATCAATGGCATGGAGGTTGAGAAACCCTGCTGAATTACAGAGGGTGCCTGTCCTTACCCACTGAAACCAGGTTCCTAAAGTTCTCCAGCATCACATCTCGGTACAGCTTCCTCTGGGCAGAGTCCAGCAGCCCCAGCTCCTCCTCAGTGAAGGCCACAGCCACATCCTTGAATGTCACTGCCTCCTAGAACATCAAGCACACATAACCTCAATCTCGTACCCAATGGCCACTGGCACCTAAGCAACTCTTTCTGTAGAGTTACTATTCTTTCCTTTCCACAATCACACCAAAAATGCTAGGGGGAAAAAGGAAAATACCTTGTACATGTAACGTGGTGCCCTTTATATAATTAAATCCCTAGAACTGTCATTGTTAAATCATGGCATACACACATTTTACCATCTGACTGATAGCGCCAAATTTTATAAGAAATTTTGCATTAATTTCTTCCCAACAGTGTTTGATGGTACCTATCTTCTCTCATTGGATAGTACCACTATTTTGTCAATCCAACAGGCCTTCATGAAGCTCTGGGACAAGTATGCAGTTCATTCTCTGGGTTCTCAGGAACATGCTATATTGGTCAATTGCAGCAGCATTTAGGGTCAAGGTTAACAGTGTAGGCTCTTGAGTTTGACTGCCTTAGTTCACATTCCAATGGTATATCCACTGTTAGTTTTGTGACATTGCTCAAGTCACCTAACTTCTCAATACCTCAATTTCCACATCTGTATAAGAAGACCTCTATCATAGGATCCTTGAAGGGATTAAATGAGTGAATACTATAAGGAACTTAGGACACTGTGTGACATACAGTAAGTACTCAATAAATGTTAGTCATTACTCTTATTATCATCACCATCATCTCTTTCATCCCATTCATGGCTGCATGATAGCTCACAAACATGATCTACAATATATTTAACCATTCTAAATAATGCACATTCGATCATTTTAAATTAAAAAATGACAACGCCACAAAAAACATATTTTTACATAGATCTCGGCCAGCTCATATGGTTATTTCCTTAAGATAAGTTCCGGCTGGGCGCAATGGCTCACTTCTGTAATCCCAGCACTTTTGAGAGGTCGAGGTGGGCGGATCACTTGAGGTCAGGAGTTCGAGACCAGCCCAACCAACATGGTGAAACCCTGTCTCTACTAAAAATACAAAAATTAGTTGGGCATAGTGGCGCAAACCTGTAATCCCAGCTACTCGGGGGGCTGAGGCAGGAGAATCGTTTGAACCTGGCAGGTGGAGGTTGCAGTGAGCCAAGTTCATGTCACTGCACTCCAGCCTGAATGAGAGAGCAAGATTCTGTCTCCAAAAAAAAAAAAAAAGATAAGTTCCGAGAAGTGGTAATTACATTGTAAAAAATATATATATACCTTTGTTTTGCTGGTCTTTGTTTTGCTGGTATAATGTTAATTTTCTCAACTAACTCTTCCTGTAAGAGATTGTAAGTACTCCCGATTCTCTGTACTCTGGCCAAAACTGGACTTTATATTATTTTTTTAAAATCTTGAACAATTTGGTGAGTGATATAAACAGCTATTTAATTTTTTTAAAGGTGATCTGATATTATTTTTCTTCACATATTGCCTTTGCTTAATCCTATTGGGATTTTTCATGTATCAATAACATTACTATTAAGGATATTAAGTCATTTTCTAGAATATATAAATTCCTACCCCTGCACCTGTTTCCTATTTGTCTCATAAAGTCTGTATATGGCATTTTTCTGTATGGAAATTAACATTTTTTATCTGAAGACACTGCTCATCCCTACATTTGTTTTGGCTGGAGTTCTGATCATCCATGTACTAAACAACTTGATGACATACCTGGCAAAGAGTCATGCACTGAGAAAGGGAATATGGTGAAGAGCAATGTTATTTTTGGAGCTCTTCATCCACCAGGACATGCCAGGGACACATACACGTGTAGCGTAGCCTCAGGTCCCTGAATAGTCTCTTCTGTTTTTTCCTTTTTTGAGACAGTCTCACTCTGTCGCCCAGGCTGCAGTGTAGTGGTGTGATCTCGGCTCACTGCAACCTCCGCCTCCCAGGTTCAAGCAATTTTCCTGCCTCATCTACACGAGTAGCTGGGATTACAGGCACGTGCCACCACACCCAGCTAATTTTTGTATTTTAAGTAGAGACAGGGTTTCACCACGTTGACCACGCTGATCTCAAACTCCTGACCTCAAGTGATCCACCCACCTCAGCCCCAAAGTGCTGGGATTACAGGTGAGCCACTGTGTCTGGCCTTCACCCAAATGAAATACCTGAAACTTCTGGCTTAGGCACTGAAAGCTTTAACTTCAGCTGGGCATTGAGTGGACTTCACTAAGTCTAAAGGTTCACACCTGTCTATGTTTAAAATACAGGTAAGGCCATCTACATCCTCACAAAGCTGTTCCATGGAGCAAATTTCCTGGCGAATCTCCAAGTGCTATAAAACTTTTAAACTAAGTATGTACATCTTTAAAATATAATAACATGTTAATGAATAAAACAGATACTTAACTATAATACAAGGTTTTACTCAGAATTAAAGAAAGAAATCTAGCTCTTGTTTGAAACTAAAATTACTTTCTCTGAGTTTGGCATCAGTCAGATGCTACTGCACCAAGCTATACTTTATTCTTTCCATAAAATGAGGTGTCGTGTATGAGAAAATGAGTCTAAAACTTTAAAGATTTAAAAAAATGGTAGAATTCTCAAAATTCCTATTTGGGAAGAGAAGTTATATGGGGAAAAACTGCTATTGTCAATGTCCTTAAAATGGCAAAATTCATAGATTACATAAACATGGAGAATGAGGAAAAATAAAATCAGATAAAAGATGGAAAATGACATGATAAAACGTAGGTGATATAAAATTAAATTTAAAAAACTCAAAATTGTACGTAAAGTACGATTATATGTATTTGTGAGTGCAAATGAAAAGGAAGGTGGGAAATTATTGGTAAACATATTTGTAATGTGAAAGTTGTTTTCCACTTAAAAAATGTATCTGTTAGGCCAAGGCAGGAGGATCGCTTGAGCCCAGCAGTTCAAGACCAGCCTGGGCAACACAGGAATATCCCCTCTCTATTAAAAATAATTAGCCGGTTGTGGCGGTACGTGCCTGTGGTCCCAGCTACTCAAGAGGCTAAGGTGGGAGGATCTATTGAGCCCAGGAGGCCCAGACTGCAGTAAGCCACTGCACTCCAGCCTGGGAAACAAGGTGAGACTCTGTCTCTAAATATATATATTTAGAAATTTATATTTACATATATAAATATATTACACAGAAATAGATTTTAAAATATTTAAGATATATATCTGTTAATGTTTATACTATTATTTGGAAATAAAAGGCAAGAGCCCGGCATATAACAATCTTTCAAGCACCTTTCGTTCCCTTTACTCTTCCAAATGGGAAAAATGTGTCCAATCTTTGTGCAATGAGATGTCATTTTAAGAAACAGAAAGGCAAAATAAACTTACCTGGAACTTGGTCATTTTCCCCCTCTTCCTTCCGGGAAAAGGCAGAGTTCCGGGGGAGTGAACCTGGGGGAGGCAAAGGCATCATGAGATAGGTTAGGGATGCCACTAGTCAACATGGCACTTTATGTGGCACTTTAGAGAAAGGTCTCCCTTTCTCTAGGCAGGCACAGTTACACACAGCTTAGTGAGAACGGGAGCTGGATCCCAGCTACCACTGGGCCCCCTCACCCAGCTGCTTTTGTTCATGAACATTTCATATTAACAGACCTAAATCAAATGCAGCTCCCTGCGTACTCCTTCTGAACCTTAGTCTCCAAGGAAATGAGACAAAGACAGGCAGGGTAATGTAACAGAGCCAAAATGCCTGGCTTCAAATTTTGGCATTTCTACTTATTTTCTACTGATCAGTATAAACAGTATAAGCAGTATAAACCTTAAGCGAATTATTAATCTCTCTGTGCCTTAATTCAGTCACCTGTAAATGGGGAAAATAATGCCTGTATTCTCTATTTCCTGCAGCTTCTGACAAGCAAGTGCTATTATGCTTCATAAAACTGCCCTTTTGAGTATGCTTTCTAGAAAATGAATCTTTCAAGAAATCCAGAACTCAAAGATAATTGCTCTGTCCTGTGAGTTACCATGACCCTCAGAAAAGTCTGTAACTGTGATTGGTTGTCTAACATAATTAGGTTCGTTGGTAATGACAGTTAAACTGCTACGGATTTTTTTTTCCTCCAATAGATGTAATTACTTGCAAATGTTACTCAGCTGGAGGAGCCTCAAGAAAGTCTCTTTTTCCATATGCATGAAAGCAATGACTACTAAAAACCTAAAACTCTCTAAGAAATGCTGTTACACTTAAGTTAACCACACGGGATTACTGGTTACAACCACATAATACTGAACATTTATTAGCGCCTCAGGACACCTCTGGCACTCTGCAAATCTGTAATGACGATCGCTTCTCTGAGATAAAACACAGAGGACATTCCCCAGGCTCCGGCTGGAACTAATCTCCTGTCAAGAGGCTAGAAAAGTACAAGAATCCAGGAACGGCCCCACATCAGGCAAGGATTAGAGAAGGGACAGCGGCTCCGTAGCTGGATCTCCGACCCCATCCCAGGTTCAGAGGAGTTTCCAAACAACAGGCGTCTTTTTGAATATAACAGAATCAACGGCGGCATCTAACATTTTCCTATGCACTGGTTTTAAGCTTATTTCTATAAAATCTCATTTAATTCTCACAAGAACATCACTGGGAACGCACTAACCCTTTACAGGCACGAGGAAACTGAGACAAGGAGAGATTAAGTAACTTGCCCAATATTTTGCCGCGAGGAGCAGGCAGGACTGGCTCGTAAGTGCGTGAGGCTGGCTAGGGCAGCAGAGAGGGCGGGAGACCCTCAACCTCGAAGCACGACGCGAGCCCGCCCCCAACGCAAGAGGTTCCGCCGAGGGGACGCAAACTCCCGCAGTCTCCCAACCCTGCCCTCGAGCGCTGGCCACAGCTTCTCTTCCCCAAGCCAAGGACCGGTTCATCGCTGGCCCCACGCCCAGGCCAAAAGGACTCGGAGAAGTCTTGGAGACCCGGAGCTGACTCACCTCCCTGGGAGCTATCTCAGGTCCGACCTCGCCTTCCTGGAGCGGAAGTGCCTGCGAGTGCCCACGGTTCGTGGACTCCACTTCCCAGAATTCCTAAGCGGAAGCGTCTCAGAGTTCTCTCACTCCTGGACTACAGTTCCCAGAATGCTCCAAGGATCGCGCTTCCCACCAGCTGGGTTTTGTTTTGACTCAAGCCGGTTGGGTTTGAGACACTTCTCTGGCGCTACTACTGTCAGATTCCTTTTAGTTTTATTCATTTTAAAAATTCATGAGAAAATAATTGTAAAATTTTTAAAGTGATGGCATATAAAAGTGAAAAGTTCAGCTTGTATTATGAAAATAAGCTAGAAACCAAAATTTTTAGCAGAAACAAAGGGTAGGCTAAAAATGGGAAGCGTAAAAGTGACTTAGGCTGAGCTCCGATGGACGCCGAACGTTAAGGAATACCAGATCTCAAACTTGTGTCAAATGCCGGCTCCCCGAATATCATCAGCTCAACCTGTTGATACGACAAACAACGGAATTTGTTGCTGATTGCAGCAATGGAGGACAACACTTCGACGGAGCGTTGGCACCTTCACAGAGCAAAGTGTCAAGGCAAGGTTGGAACTGATTGAGAACTGGATGTTTAAGGCGGGTCTTTCATTGCAAGGGATTTTATTAGTATTGCATAATGATCATGATACTACAGTCCGGGATTGGTGGATATAGCAAGGATTTTTGAAACAAAAAATCTTAAGGTGCAATCTATTGGTACTTTCTTTGGAAGAGATTGAAAATTTGATGGGTCTCTGCGGAAGCATAATGAACAATTAAACAGTTTGCTTGGGCAGGAATCTCCTCGAATAAAGGCCTGCTGATGAAGACAGCTGAACAATCATGTTAGTGCCGAAAGTAAATTGTGATGAAACGGGAAAAGTTCGCTTGTCCCCCTCCCAGGGCATGTAATGGGGGTGTGGCTCGTTTCTTCGTGCCCAGCTGCTCAAACCTCTAGGGGGAGCCTGCACACGGCAGGTTGCAGAGCTCCAACCCAACGACAGTGTCTAGGGGTGAATGTTTACAGCTCCTGAAGCCCCAGTGGGCGTATTTCACAGGGTACTTTTTTAGTTTAGCCATCCATAGGAGGCTTGTGTTAGCTCAATTAGACCCCTGCCTTATCGCAAGCACAAGAGGCGTCTTGTATCCCAGAGTTTCTTGCCTTGGTGTACCAGAAAAATCGTATCACACATGGGCTTGGAGAAAGACTGCAAGGTTTTACTTGCACATAAGTTTACTTATGAATGATCTATGGGGAAAGCTCTTCCCAAATACCTGAGGCTTTTCACCTTTCATGGGGATCGGGCTAATGCATAGCTGTTCATTTGGAAGAGGGTATTACAATTCATGAACTCCAGGGCTTAATCTCCACATTTGCCTAAGTTTGGAGGATCCTGAGATTTTTATTTTCCTTTACATACCCAATCTGCTTTAAAAATTTCCTGATTACCTAAAAGTATCTTATGACTGGTTTGTCAAATCAATATCCAGTCTATTCATTTTATTTATCTACTTAGGTGTATTTATTATTGAACACTACTGCATCATCCCCTTTTTCAGACCCTGGCCTGTTGAAGGAATTAGGTCAGTTGTTATGATGTTACACATTCTGGATTTCTCCAACTTTTTTGGCCTCTGTCCCTAGTTCCTGGGAGATGGCATTTAAACTCTTAAAATATCCTGAATTATAGAAGCTGTTTGTTATTCACGGTGGGCCACTCACACTCTATCTGACAGATTGTCTCTGACAGAGACACATCATGGGCCTCTAGATAAGTTATGCTAGTGAGATTACTTCAGATAGGTGCTGGTTACACCAGACAGATCGATCATGTGATTTGAAGTTTAGGACTCTGAGCCAAATAACATCAGCCTGTGTAGAGGATGGGGGCTAGAGATTGAGTTACATGTCAGTTCTTCAATCAATCACACCTATGTAATAAAGCCCTAATAAAATCTATGAACACAAGCTTGGATAGACTTCTTTGGTTGGCAAGTATTCTCATACAGCTGTGTGCTGGGAGGGTAATGTGTCCTGATTTCAAGAGAAAGAACCATGGAATTTTCTATCTGGAACCCTCCCAGACCTTGCCCTATGCATTTTCTACCTTTGGTTGGTTTTGATTTGTATCCTTTTGTTATAATAAAGCTGTAATTAATAAATATAATTTTCCTGGGTTCTGTGAGTTGTTTCAGTAAATTATTAAACCTGAGAGGCTAGTGATCAGAAGTGGTCAGCTGGTCAGAAGTGAGGGTGGCATGGAAACCCTTGAACTTGCAGTTTGGAATGAAAAAAGTCTTATGAGGACTGTGCACTTAATCTGTGAAGTTTGACCTAACACTGGGTAATTAGTTCCAGAAGTAATTACACCACTTAATAATATGGGCTAATACCTTTATGAACCTCAGGGCAGAAAGTATTTTGTTTAGAGACAGGGTCTCATTCTGTTGCCTACATTGGAGTGCACTGGTGAAATCATCATAGCTCACTGTAACTTTAAACTCCTGGGCTCAAGTAATCCTCCTGCTTCAGCCTCTTGAGTAGCTAGGACTACAGGCATGTACCACCATGCGTGGATAATTTTTTAACGTAATTTTTTTGTAGAAATGGAGTCTTCCTATGTGGCAGAGGCTGGTCTCTAACTCTTAGCCTCAAGCAATCCTAATCCTCCCACCTCAGCCTTCCAAAGTGCAGAGGATTACAGGCATGACCACCTTACTTGACCAAAGTTTTCTTAATATGTGCATACCTGGGAGATATTGCAGGTTTGGGTCCAGACCACCGCAATAAAATGAATATCTCAATAAAGTGAGTCACATGATTTTTTTGGTTTCTTAGTGCACATAAAAGTTATGTTTATACTATACTGTAAACATACCATTTACCTGTGTAATAGCATTATGTCTAAAAAAAAGGCAATGTACGGCCAGGCACGGTGGCTCACGCCTGTAATCCCAGCACTTTGGGAGGCTGAGACGGGCGGATCATGAGGTTAGGAGATCGAGACCATCCTGGCTAACATGGTGAAAGCCTGTCTCTACTAAAAGTACAAAAAAATTACCCAGGCATGGTGGCGGGCACCTGTAGCCCCAGCTACTTGGGAGGCTGAGGCAGGAGAATGGCGTGAACTCAGGAGGCAGAGCTTGCAGTGAGCCGAGATCGTGCCACTGCACTCCAGCCTGGGCGACAGAGTGAGACTCTGTCTCAAAAAAAAAAAAAAAAAAAAAAAAAAAAGAAAAAAGAAACAAAAGCAATGTACATACCTTAATTTAAAAATACTTTGTTGATAAAAAAATGCTAACAATCATTTGAGCCTTCTGTGAGTTGTGTAATCTTTTTTCTGGGAGAGGGTCTTGTCTTGATGTGTATGGCTGCTGATCAGGGTGATAGTTGCTGAAGGCTGGGGTGGCTGTGGAGATTTCTTAAAATAAGACAACAATGAAGTTTGCCCCAGTGATTGACTCTTCCTTTCATGAAAGATTTCTCTGTAGCATGTGATGGTGTTTGATCGCATTTTACCCACAGTAGAACATCTCTCAAAATTGGAGTCAGTCTTCTCAAACCCTGCCACTGCTTTATCGACTAGGTTTACATTATATTCTAAATCCTTTGTTGTCATGTCAACAGTGCTCACAGCATCCTCACTAAAAGTAGATTCCATTTCATGAAACCACTTTCTTTGTTCATCCTTAAGAGATAACTCCTTATCAAGTTTTATCATGAAATTGTAGCCATTTTGTCACATCTTCATGCTCCACTTCAAATTATACTTTTCTTGATATTTGTAATACATTTGCACCACCTGAGTGCTACTGTCCATTTCAGAGTCTACTTCCCAGGGAATGCAACCTGTAACAATGCTTCTCTTTGGGCAAAAGGCTCCTTTCTCTAAAGGCTGCTAATCTTTGACACATCACCCAGTCAGTGCATATTTCTCTTGGTACCATGCTTAGCTAAGCAATACTTCTTTCATGGATTCCGGATTGAGAAATTGCATTTTCCACTTCTATCATATAACTGGGTATTTGTTAACTCGATTTCCCCTATCAGTAGTAACGATATTATTAGTATTAATATTTTTAAATTATAAAATGATAATCTACTATTTTCTTTTAAATTATTATAATACTAAAGATACAGTTAACATCTCCTTCGACCACCACAGCTGCCCAGTACTCTTCATTCCCTGTCTTTAAGGTAGAGACCATTATCAGTTTAGTATCTATTCTTATGGACTTTTTTATTTTTTTTTTATTTATTACTATTCTGGACTCGTTTATATGCATTTAAATGTGTAGAATGTGTACCCTTGTAAGACTTAAAGAACATCATTCACCTTATATGCTACATAATATTTTGCAAATCTGTTTATACAGTTTATATGATGAAAGACATTGAAATTATTTTCACTTTTTCCACTATTACAAAAAAGCTGCAATAAACGTCTCATTCATGCCCGTGTGAGCATTCTCCACGGGAGGCGCAGAAAAAATGCAATTGCTAGGTCATGTGGTAAGCATATTTAAACTTTTAATAGCTACTGCTAATTAATTCCTCAAGGCAACTGCACTAGTTTCCACTCCCACAAACAGTTTATGAGAGTAGCAGATTCACCACATTTTCTTGAAAAAATTTAGACAACCTGGCAGGGTGCAGTGGCTCACACCTCTAATCCCAGCACTTTGGGAGGCCGAGGTGGGCAGATCATCTGAGGTCAGGAGTTCGAGACCAGCCTGGCCAACATGGTGAAACCCCATCTCTACTAAAAAAAAAATTAGCCAGATGTGGTGGTGCATGACTGTAATTCCAGCTACTTGGGAAGCTGAGACATGAGAATCACTTGTACCTGGAAGGCGGAGATTGCACTGAGCCGATACCATGCCACTGCACTCCTGTCTGGGCAATAGAGTGAAGCTCTATCTCAAAACAAAACAAAACAAAATTTTGACAACCTTAAGGGATAAAAATAGATCTGGTTGTAGTTTTGACTTCCCTAGTTACTAAGATGGTTGGGTATCTTTACATATTTTCACTGTCAATGTGAACTTTTATTTTAGTGACTTACCTGTTCATTATGACATTTTTTTCTATTTTATATATATATATTTTGCAATATGTGTTGTTGGGGTTTCCTCCCTCTGATTTCTAATCCTTTGGTTTTGTTCACACAGTGAAATATTATTTATCTCACATATCACTGTCCGGGATATTCAGCTGTGTGGGCACTTTTATTGTCTCCAAGGAGGTAAAATCTTACCATAGCCCTAATTGCAGTACCACATAAAGGGTCTGAACACACACATGTATGGATTCTAATGTTAAGACTCTTGCTATTCTTCAAACCCTTAGATCCCTGTGTTGGGTTGGCTGTTATTAACTTGGCATCACCAACAACCCCTTCTAACAACTTGTCTGTATTGAAGAAGAAAAGCAAGCATCTACCCTTTTCCCAGGATCTCCTTCCCAAGATGGTTTTACATTACAGGCAGCAATGGAGGAGACTGTTATATAACATTTAGCATGTGGAAGACAATGAGAAGAAAAGACCCAACTTAAAATGGGCAAAGAATTTCAATAGGTAGTCCTCCAAAGAAGTGTCCAGTACACACAAATGGCTAATGTAGAGTCCTCCAGTCACCCTCTTTTTCTGTGTCCTGATCAAAAATCACAGAGTGCTTTGACCACTCTGTGACCCAACCAGCTGCACATTTTTCCAGCAGGCTTGAACCCAAACCGGGGCCTTAAACATTTCCAGACATTGACAAAGACTTTATCTCTCCTTCATATTTGAAGGATAACTTTGCTAGATACAGTATTCTTGGACGATAGTTTTGTTTTGTTTTGTTTTTTCCAGCACTTTGAAAATGTCTCTCCACTTCCTCCTGGCCTGTATGGCTTCTGTTAAGAAGTATTTTGCCAGATGAATTGGAGCTCCTTTATATGTGATTTGCTTGTTTTTTTCTTGCTGCTTTTAGAATTCTTTCTCCTTGACCTATGAGAGTTTATTATATGCCTTGGGGTAGTCTTAGTTGGGTCAAATCTGTTTGCTGTTCTATTACTTCCCTGTACCTGCATATTCATCTCTTTCTTAAATTTTGGAAAGTTTTCTGTTATTTTGTTGAATACACTTTCTATTCCTTGCTCTTGCTCAACTCCCTCCTGAACATCGATAATTCTTAGTTTTGGTCATTTGAGGTATTTTCTGTATCTTTCAGGCAATGTTTGCTCTTTTTCCTTCTTTGTTCTCTTCTGTGTATTTACAAATAGCCTGTATTTGAGCTCACTGATTCTTTCTTCTGCTTGATACATTCTGCTATTGAGAGCCTCTAATGCATGTTTCAGTTCAGCAAACATATTTCTCAGTTCCAAGACTTCTGATTTTAAAAAATTATTTTATTCTCTGTTCAGGTTCTCTGATATACTTCTGAATTGCTTCTCTGTGCTATCTTGGAGATTACTGAGTTTCCTTAAAACAGCTCTTCTGTAGTCTT
This sequence comes from Macaca thibetana thibetana, assembly GCF_024542745.1. NCBI lineage: Eukaryota > Metazoa > Chordata > Mammalia > Primates > Cercopithecidae > Macaca > Macaca thibetana. Next base: position 25,070,999 of record NC_065596.1, read on the forward strand.
GGTCAGAGTTCACATATTGTCTTCCTGTTAGGATCCGTCACTGGTTCCTTGCTTTGTCCATTTGTGGGACACCATGGCTCCCTGTTTGCTGTTGTTGCTTGTGAATGTGTGTCTGTCTTTGCATCGAATGATTACATATTCCAGTTTTCTCTGTCTGGCTGGTTTTGTTTTTTATTGGATATGGCTCCCTAGAGATTCTTTTTATTTTACCTGTTGATTTTCTTCTTTCCTGCTAGGTTACTGACTTCTTTTTGGTACTAGATGGCACATTAACTCCAGGCTTGCCTCCGTTCTAGTAAATAATCATAGTGCCACCCATCCCAAAAGGGGTAGGTCCCACAGAGCATATTCTAGTTGTAAGAAAGCTGGCTAGTGGTTCATGATTGGGGACCTACAGTGTAGTGATGCTGAACAGCCACTCTGATTTTTGTCTCCTTTGGCTGAGTTGCAGAATAGAGTTTCCATGACGGGGGCAGTATTCCCACCTCCCTCCTTTGTCTCTGGCTGTCCTCAGGGATATTTCTCTCTTCAGTTACTCCTGATGCTCTCTGTAGGTTGAGTCAGGGACGTCTCCTGCCAGGGAACCCAAGATGGTGAGGAGGCTGGTTGTCCACCTTAACATTTTCCAGTGTAGAAACTGTGAGACGGGGAAAATTTTCCACAGTCTTGGTGCCAGGCAGATTAGGGGGAAGCGCATGTGGATAGGAAAGTCCAATTCTCTTACCATCTGCTCAGTTTTTTTCACTTATTTGTATCCTCAGGAACTGTCTCCTTCTATTTGAGTTCTGGGATATTGCTGGTGATAATCTTGGTGCTGTATATTTGTCTTTAGTTTTCTATTGAAAGGAGTGAAGCCAGCTTGCTTCTACATTGCTATTTTTGGAACCAGAATTTAATCTCTACTACTGACTTATGAGTTGTACTTTAAAAAATTCTTAAATGGTTACTCTAGGGCTTAAAATATATTCCTATATTTTTTCACAGTCTATCTTCAAATCATATTATGCCAATTAATGTATGGAGTACCAACATATACCTCTAATTTCTGATGGTATATTTCTAATTTCTGTCTTCCCTGTTTTGCAGTGTTCTTACAAAACATCTTACTTTTATATATCCTCTAAATTAATAAAACCTCATTCCTAATTTTGCTTTACTGAATTATATTTTGGAGTAATAAATTATTTTACACTTAAAATGATTGAAATAACTATTTTCATAGTTATGTCTTTTGGTAGATCCAAGTCTATTTCTGGTATGCTAAATATCTCTTACAGTGCAGGTCTGCTAACAGTGAATTCTATCAGCTTCCATTCATCTGAAAATGTCTTTATTTCGCATACCTTCTGAAAGATTTTTTTCCACCAGGCTTAGATTTTTGATTGATCATATTTTTTGTTGTTGTTTCTAAATGTTAAAGATATAACTCCATTGTCTTTTGCTTGCATGGTTTGTGATAAGTCTGATGTTTTTCTCATTCTGCTTCTTACATGTAATGTGTCCCTTTCCTCTGTCTGCCATTAATATTTTCTTTGCACTGTCTATCCATTTTTAGCTACTTGACAATAATCTAGTTTTGTTCTTTTTTAAAAAAAATACTGCTTTGGTATTCTGAGGTTCTTGAATCTGGGTGAAGTCTTATTATTTTTGGAAAATTCTCAGTCATTATCTCTTTAAATATCTTTTCTTCCCATTCTCTCCCGCTGCCCCTGGGTTTCCAAGTATGCAAATATTAGATTTCTATTGTTTTCACACTTTTTCTTTTTGTGTTTTACTTTCTGTGATTTCTACTGACCTATATTCAAGTTCTGACACTTTTCTTAACTATGTTGAGCCTACTCATAAGTCCTTCAAAAGCGTTCTGATAAAAGTAAAAGCAGTAGCATAAATTTTCTTTTCCTAGCATTTCCCATTTGACTATTAAATTTTACTGAAATCCCTATCAACTTATGCATATTATCTGCCCTTTTCACTGGAGTCTTTAGTACATCAATCAGTTATGTAAAATTCCCCAATATTTCCAAAATATGGTTATCTATAAGTGTGGTTTTATTAATTGGTCTGCTATCTATTGGCAGAAGATTGTTCTCAACTTTTGATCTTGTATTTTTAAAACAAAATGCCAGAAAACATATACAGAACAGTAGAGACTGAAGAAAACATTAATTTTTGCCTAAAACTGGGCACACATGTTCTGCTAGGATGTCAGAGTGGAGTGCTGAATTAATCTTGTCAGGAATTAAGCTGGAATTGGGTTTTATTGTTGCAATATATATCTTAGTTGTACCACTGGCTTCAAATTTCTCTAGTGCTATCTTGTGCTTAGGGTGAGAACTGGAGTGCTAAAGTTTTCTCAGTGTTCCTGTTGCCCCATCCTCAGCTTTTGGCCATCCCTTTGCACTGGGGCCACAGAAGGATTCTCCATGTTCTTCCCTTTCCTCATGGTAGCCTGCTGTTGCCTCTCACTAAGAGTAGGCTGGGGACCAGCAGTGTCCTTTGTTGTCTTGGTTAGTCTCAGTTGTTAGTGGGAATCGGAGTGTGACAGATTCTATGCATTTTGCATTTTAGGGAGCCAGAACCACACAGGACTAAAATGGTACAGAATATCTCTTCCTTCGGCTGTGAAATAAGAAAGCAGGTGAGGCTGCTATACTGTGAATAATGTGAAGACAAGAATTCACAAGAAAAGAGAGGTGAGAGAATTAAAGGAAAGCAATATAAAATCCCCCTACCTTACCCAGACCCTAGCCTTACACTATCTGTATCTTTTCATTTATATGAACTAAGAAATAGTTTTGGTTTAGGCAACTCTAAATTTTCTGTTACTTAGAACTAAAAGCATTTCAATTGATAAAACCACCATGAGCTCTCCCCTGTAAGTGATGATATCAAAGACATGCTTTAGAAGCCCTGGATTTCTGATGACACTGTGCAACTTGAACCAGCACCTTGAAAGCCAAGTTATGCCAGTACTTTGGTCACCATATTCATCCAGCAAGGGGAAATCTGATGGAAAAGCTGTGAGCATCAATTTATAAAACTGGATTGCACTAGGACATCCTAGGCAACATGGATTTTGAGACATAAGGAAATTTCACAGAAATATAAAGTTACTGGATACCTAATTTATCTGTATTCTCAAAAATCCAGGAAATTTAAAAAATTAACTTCAGGGGGTTTATTCTTTACTGTTGGTCCTAATGTCATACAATGAAATCGAGTAATCATATCATGAGTTCTTAAGTATAAGGGATAATATCAATAGCTGTTCACTGCTTTGGTATAACTGGTAAATGTCCATTACAAATATTTTTAAATAAAGCACAAAAAAAACCACTAAGCCAAAAATTTTGCTTTCCAGAGAAAACTACTGTATATATAATAATGAGTAATCTTTCACACATTATCTATAAGCATATATTTGAACATACATGTAAACAGACTTAAATTAGCTGGTTATTATGAATGTACAATCCAGGTTTTTACCAAATAATATGCATGACCTATTCTTGTCATTTTAGAGCTAAATCATACTTTCTGTAGATCTACAGTATAGAACATATAGAAACTTACCCAAATTCATATTGATGGACATTTACTTCCAGCTTAAAACATTACTATCATTGTAAAATCCTTCCTTCCTGCTAAAATTGCTTAATTATAAATTACTGTTCTATGATTTCCAGATCGGCATGCACATTTTACATTTTGATACATATGGGCGGCTTAATAAATATTTTTATATATATTAAATGACAAGCTTGTATTTTTCACTTTCACCAACAAAATGCATCTCTTTTTTTTTTTTTTTTTTTTTTTTTTTGAGACGGAGTCTCACTCTGTCACCCAGCCTGGAGTGCAGTGGCCGGATCTCAGCTCACTGCAAGCTCCGCCTCCCGGGTTCGGGCCATTCTCCTGCCTCAGCCTCCCGAGTAGCTGGGACTGCAGGCGCCCGCCACCTCGCCCGGCTAGTTTTTTTGTATTTTTTAGTAGAGACGGGATTTCACCATGTTAGCCAGGATGGTCTCGATCTCCTGACCTCGTGATCCGCCCGTCTCGGCCTCCCAAAGTGCTAGGATTACAGGCTTGAGCCACCGCACCAGGCCAAAATGCATCATTCTTTAAGACAGACACTAGCAAGTAAATGGCAACTCTATCCTACTAGTCAATACATTGATAAATATGCTTAGAAAAATTCAAGATTTTCCCCCTTTTTTGTGTGTCAGTGGGAGAAGTATGGGAATGGAAAACTTGACAAAATTAAAATCCTTCAAACTTGACCCTGCTTAAGGAGGTGTGGATTGGAAAAGGCCACAACATTTACAAATCAGTCAGATCAAATGGACTTTGAGAGAAATATGGAGAATAAAAAAAAAACAAGTATTGTGATTTTGACATTTATTAAAAAGTATTTGTCATCAGTAACCATTTTGGATACTTGCAAATATTACAGTAAAACTCTGCCTTAACTCACAGGGCAGGAGTAGAAAATCAATTATGTAAAATACAGTGTTCCATTTTTGCAATATTAACCAGAAACATTGTTTATCAGTTTGTACTGATATTTAAAGTGCACACATGTGTACATATACACACACACAAAGCTAAACTTCAACAGATGGTATAATGTATAGAGACCAAACGTTAAGAAGTGCAGTACATCTCTGCTCAAGATGGAACAAAGGATAGGAACTAACCCCAATAGGGTTACAACCAAATTAATGTTATTTCAGATCATAATAATGCATATTGTTCTACATTTCAAATATTTACTTGAAATGATTTTATTAAGATTACTTGCAAGATTCCTCTTTCAAATACATTTTAAGTGAAGTTTTAAAAAATGAGCTTAAAAGTTTTCAAACATTTTACCTTTATATACTTTTACTTATTTAGCAAAAAGTACTGAGCACCTACATTGAGTTATGAAATGTCATAGTTTTGTAGACTAGCAATGAACAAAGTCCCTTCTCTCACCAAGCTTACATTCTAGAGAACATGGATTTAGGTATGCTCATCACTGTACTTTGATTAAATTCCTGACCATACTCATATTTTATAAGCCTTAGCTCCTGTGCAATGACTGATGTTAAAGTTCTAACAAAATCCCTCATGAAACCCCTCTCATTAAATGTCTCTGTTGTGTGGTCTCCTGGCCATTATGAATGTTGAAGTTGGGCAGAAAATTACATTTTAATTTTTAAAAATTCTTTTTCTACTGAAAGAACTCTAGTGACTGGAACATTTCAGCTCCCATTTGAGGACTTCAAAACAAAACAGAATCTTCATTTCTGTGTAGATTCTCTGATGAAGGGTAGTCCTTACCAAAGTCTTCGCTTCTATAGAATTTATCACTAGTATGGACCCTCTGATGAATCAGAAGACCTGAGCTCCAACGGAAACCCTTACCACATGCATCACATTTGTATGGTTTCTCTCCTGTGTGGACTCTCTGATGAGCCTGAAGATTTGATCTCTGACTGAAGCCCTTTCCACATACCTCACATTTGTATGGTTTCTCCCCAGTGTGGACTCTGTGATGGGCTTGAAGACTTGAATACCCACTGAAACCCTTACCACACTGTTCACATTTATAGGGTCTCCCTTCTGCATGAACCCTTTGGTGTGCTTGAAGGCGTGAACTCTCACTGAAACCCTTTGTACACACCTCACATTTGTATGGTTTCCCTCCTGTGTGAACCCTCCGATGTGCTTCAAGGCGCGAACTCTGACTAAAGCCCTTCCCACACATCTCACACTTATACGGTTTCACTCTAGTGTGGACTCTCTGATGACCCTGAAGATATGCTCTCTGACTGAAGCCCTTTCCACATACCTCACATATATATGGTCTTTCTCCAGAATGGACACTCTGATGACTTTGAAGGTATGATCTCTGACTGAAACTCTTACCACACTCATCACATTGGTATGGCTTCTCTCCCGTGTGGACCCTCTGATGGGCCAAAAGTGTTGAGGCCTTACTGAAGCCTTTACCACATTCTTGACATTTATAGGGTTTTTCCCCTGTGTGAACCCTCTGATGAATTTGAAGATTAAAGCTCCAACTGAACCCCTTCCCACATTCCTCACATTTGAATGGTTTTTCTCCAGTGTGGACTCTCTGATGGCCTTGAAGGTGTGAACTCCGACTGAAGCCCTTCCCACACTCCTCACACTTGTATGGTTTTTCTCCAGTGTGAACTCTCTGATGGCCTTGAAGGTATGAATTTCGACTGAACCCCTTCCCACATTCCTCACATTTATAAGGTTTTTCTCCAGTGTGTACTCTCTGATGGGCTTGAAGATATGAACTCCGACTGAATCCCTTATCACATTCCTCACATTTATAAGGTTTCTCTCCTGTGTGGACTCTCTGATGAACGTTTAGAACTGATCTATGATTGAAACCTTTGCCGCATATATTGCATTTGTATGGCTTCTGTCCAGTGTGGACTCTCTGATGATCTTTAAGTTTTGAGCTCCAGTTGAAGCCATTCCCACAATCCTTATGTGGTTTCTCTCCAATGTGAATTTTTGGATGACCTTGAAGATACAAATTATGGCTGAAGCTGTTACCACACACATAGCGTTTATATGGTTGTTCCTTGGTGTGGACTATCTGAAGGTCTTGAAAATGTGAGGCCAGACTGAAGTCATTACCACACTCCTCAGAATTGTAGGAATTCTCTTCCATATGAACCCTATGCTGAATGTCAAGATTTGAACTACAAATGAAACTCTTTCCATACTCTACATCTGTGTATAGTTTCTCTTCAGTGTGGATTTTTTGATGGACTTGAAGACATGAACTCTGATTAAAGACATTCTCATTTTCCTCATATTCATGGGGTTCATCCCTAGTATGGACCCTAAAAATACTATTAAGGTCTAAGCTATGACTGAAGGCTTTCTCATAAATGTTGCGCCTATAGGACATCTCACCTGTGTGGATAAGTTCATAAGTGTTAAGAGGGGAATAGTGATTGAAATTCCCACCATACTCACTACATTTGCATGGTTTCTCCTCTGTATGCACTCTCTGATAGGATTTCAGATGTGAATTCTCAATATCATCTTCTCTCTGAATATTTTGATGATGGTGAAGAAGTGAACTATAACTACAGCCCTTTCCATGTGAACTGTATGTATAGGGCTTCCCTTTCAAATGGAACTGCTGATGAACTTCAGAGCTGGAGTCATTATTGAAGGCTTTTCTATACCTAGTACATGGATAGGGCTTCTCCTCTGTTTGAATTGAATCCTGATTGAATAATGATACCTTCACGATATCTTCCCCACAGTCATGGCAGCTGTAGTTTTCTTTTCTGTGTACTTCCAGTTTATCATTGTGATGTGAGATCCAACTGACGCTGTCACACTTACAGAAATTATTTTTCATGGAAATTTGCTGACATCTACACTGATAATTACATGACTCTTTCAGATACATTTTTCTCCAAGAATGATGTGCCCTCCAAGATGGATACTCTTGACTTTTTATATAATTGGAGCCATTCCCTATATGAGTCAATATATAGTTCTCATCTTCAGAAATCTGAACTGGTATTCCTGCCCAAACCTGGCAGAGGGAATCACCTTGTTCTTGCAACTGAGAATTCTTCCCTTGAAAAACTTTCAGGAAATCTTGACACCTGATTAACCCACCTGCACTTTGTTGCCAGGTCTGACAGGAGGAAAGCTCTTTGAGGGAAAGGTAGCTTACTGTTACTTCCTGAATACTCTCCATCTTTTGTTGATTCTTCCTTCCTATACAGATAAAGAGAATTCAGACGTGCATGAGTAAATGCTTTATTCGAGAGATTTGAAGATTTTACACTTAGGTCATAACATGAAACTTGAATGAACCAGAGGAAAATTAATGCCACCATTTCTAAGAATACTTACAAAATGCCTCTTCTTTGGCTATACCAGTTACAGGTTGAGTATTCTCAATCCAAAGATCTGAAATCTGAAATGCTCCAAAATCCAAAACTTTTTGAATGTTCTACATGATGTTCAAAGGAAATGCTCATTGAAACATTTCAGATTTCTGATTAGGGATGCTCAACTGGTAAGTATAATGCAAATACTCTAAAATTTGAAAATATTTGAAATACAAAACACTTCTGGTCCCAAGCATTTTGGAGAAGGAATATTCAACCTACATACAAATAGCATTTACATAATTCAGGATATTTGTATGCCTCAAAATCATGACGTTGCAGCACAACTTGGACAGCGAACATGATAGCTATGTTCAAAAGGCCTAGTAAAATCATAAACATGGCTGGGTGCAGTGGCTCAAGCCTGTAATCTCAGCACTTTGGGAGGCTGAGTCAGGTGGCTCACCTGAAGTCAGGAATTTGAGACCAGCCTGGCCAACATGGTGAAACCCCATCTCTACTAAAAATACAAAAATTAGCCAGCCATGGTGGCGCACACCTGTAGTCCCAGCTACTGGGGAGGCTGAGGCAGGAGAATCGCTTGAACCCGTGAGGTAGAGGTTGCAGTGAGCTGAGATCATGCCACTGCACTCCAGCCTGGGCAACAGAATGAGACCCTGTTTCACAAACACAAAATGCAACAACACAACCATAAACATGTTATCATGGATTTATCATGGGTTTCCAGGAAATCTGAAGGGGAAAAGATGATGTTCTTAAATTCAAAAAAATGTAGTTGCAAATGGACAAACGCCTTTTGTCCTAATAACTTTTTCTTTTCTGTCTGGCACATGAACATGATAATGTTGTTCATTTGTAAGGGTATTGTATGCGTTAAATGATATGCTGAAGAAGGTAAACACAGACCTTTACTTTATGCTTGAGGCATCACATATCCTGTCACAAATGAGCTATTTATCCTCATGAGAATAATAAGCTCTTCTAAGTCCCTGTAGGCCATTATAAATTTTAACTCTTTTCAAAAGATATTTCACAATTATCAATGGCCATGGCATAGGTCAAAATGTGAAAGACTGTGACAGAATTCAACTAAAAAAAATCAGAAAAAAATTATGGCACCTGTAGGTGTCCTCTGAGGTGCTCATGAGCCATGAACAAAACTCAATGAATACTGACTTTGGCTTGTGCCATTTTGCTGGAAAATTATGTTAATGTTTAGGAAATTTGAGGCACCAGAAGGGGTTGAAGATAGGATATTTGAGTAGAAATATTTTATTACCAAGTTATTAAAGTTCAGATTATAAGCAGACAGCAGATCTTCATATACTAGTGACAAATATCCTCCCTAAGGACAACTGGTTAAACAGGGTTGAATTAATAACATGCACTCTTCTAACACTTAGAAGTAGATTAAGTCTCTATAATATCCAGAAGAAAAGCAGTAAAAGGAATGTTTTTTCATGAATATTACCCTCAAACATAATCCTGCCTTATTTCTTTGTGTTTGTCTGCCTCTCCACACTGGAATGTATTGTCCATGAAAACAAACACTGTTTTGTGCACTGCATTCCTTTCACTGCCAAGTGAACAGTAGTTGCTCAATAAACATTGATGAATAAATCATAGTTTGAGTTGCTCTCACTCATAGAACTAAAAGGGCATGTAACGTAGCTTTTTAAATGGGAAAGGAACTGGTGATGGTGACAACTCTGCTGGAAAGCTGAAAGGCTATAGGAGAGGTAGGGTGACAATTCAGAGTGATACTGCTGATGAGAAAAGCAAAGGTCACAAGAGTCTACTGTGGATGAAATAAAAATGTAAGATCAAAAAGACCAATAGGCAGGGCCTGTGGATTGAGTCTTTCTCATTTTTAAAGTAACTTTTTAAATGGTATAACTTTGAGCCAGGCATGGTAGTGCAATCCTGTAGACCCAGCTACTCAGAAAGCTGAGGCAGGAGAAATGCTTGAGCCCAGGCATCTGAGGATATAGTGACCTATTAATATAATCACACCTGTGAACAGCCACTGCACTCCAGCCTGGGCAGCATGGCAAGACTCTCTCAAAAAAACCCAAAATGGTGTAATTTTTCTTGAACAAAATCTTCCCTGTGAGCCCTACCCTATCCCAACTTTTAAAAAAGGAAAAAAGAAAAGGCCACACTGATGACTCTGTGTCACTAGGCTCTGGGGCAGCACACTGATTGTGGGACAACACTTCAAGGTATGTCCATAGGTATGCATCTTGGTACTTTAAAAGCACATTTACTGATGTCTTTGCCTTCTCAAAAGCAAAGCTTTCAGTTATTATAATGATATTTTATCATATAATGATGAAATGAAGGCATATATTATAGGAGGCATATCAGATAAAGTATATAGCTTATATGTGAGAAGTTTGAGCTTCCAGCTTGGGTTAATCATAATCCTTGTAGTTTTGTTTTACTATTATAAAAAACACTCAATATATACCCATAAAGATACAGTGGAGTATGTCCTGTCTTTTGGGACTGATACAGTGGTTTGAGAACATGAAAGCAGCTTGTTAGTCTAAACCCAATTTCTTACAAAGCAACTGCTTCAATGCAAATTAGTACATAATTCATGATATAAAAATATCTCAAATATATAAGAGATTAAAGTTTCTCTCTGACCAGTGGGTTTTGCAATGTTAAGGACATAGAAGAAGAAAAAAAACAAAAGGTCATTTCACTTTGTTTCAAATTCTTCTAAAAAGGACCACACACGTTAACAACATTAATTTCCTTTAGTCAATGGTACAGACTGAAACACCTTGTTACTTTATTTAAATATCTCAACATTTAAGTTATATTTCAATATCAATGGTAGAGTGGTAATAAGAAATCATGTTAAGCTTATAAATGAACTTTATTTGATGGAGAAAATAAGCATGACAAAAGATGACAAAGACCTCATTTGAGGTAAGAAGGTTGAGAATTTATTACGTCTTCATAGCAATCCTGCTTTAGCACTTAGAGGTTGAGAAAGTCAATCATTCAAGCATCCCAAATCAATCAATTCAATAAGAAAGGTGCTATATTTGTCATAAAAACAAATAATTCCTTTGAATTTAATACTTAGCTATAAGGAACTCAGAGAAAAAAAATCTTTATGTCTTCTTCTTTTTCTTCTTCTTTAACAAAAGCTAAGTGAGAACATCAGCTCAGGTAACCCAGCTGAGATCACCTTCCATTCTTACTTTGCTTTTAGATAGAGAAACTAAGGCATTTTTGTGGGCACTACAAGGTATAGTGGTGACAATGTTTAGATCACAAATATTTAAGCTGCAAAAATATTTTGACTCCTTTCTTAACCACTGATATGGTTTTGCTCTGCATCCCCACCCAAATCTCATGTTGAATTGTAATTCACAATGTTGGAGTTGAGGCCTGTGGGAGGTGATTGAATCATGGGGGTGCTTTCTAATGGTTTAGCACCATCCCCTAAGTGCTGTCTCATGAGATCTGGTTGTTTGAAAGTGTGTAGCACTCCCCACCCTCTTTCTCTTCCTCTTTCTCTGCCATGTAAAACATGCCTCCTTCCCCTTCACCATCCACCATAATTGTAAGTTTCCTGAGGCCTCCCCAGCCATGCTTCCTATATAGCCTATGGAACTGTGAGTCAAGTAAACCTCTTTTCTTTATAAATTACCCAGTCTCAGGTAGTTCTTTACAGCAATGGGAGAACGGATGAATAAAGAAAATTGGTACCAGAAAAGTGGGGCACTGCTATAAAGATATCTGAAAATGTGGAAGTCAATTTGGAAATAGGTAATGGGTAGAGGTTGTAATAATTTGGAGGGTTCAGAAGAAGACAGGAAGATGAGGGAAAGTTTGGAACCTCCTAGAGAATTGTTACATGGTTTTAAACAAAATACTGATAATGATATGGACAATGAAGTCCAGGCTGAGGTGGTCTCAGATGGAGATGAGAAAGTTATTGGGAACTGGTACTGGTGATATATTTAGATATATTTAGGTTTGTAAATGCATTTATACATTTTCCCAACACTGGTGCTATGCTTTAGCAAAAAGACTGGCAGCATTATGCCCCTGCTCCAAAGATCTGTGGAACTTTGAACTTGATAGAGATGATTTAGGCTATCTGGTGGAAGAAACTTCTAAGCAGCAAAGCATTCAAGATGTGGTCTGGCTGCTTCTAACAGCATATGTTCATATTCATGGGCAAAAAGATTATCTGAAACTGGAACTTGTATTTAAAAAAGAAGCAGAGCATAAAAGTTTGCAAAATTTGCAGCCTGACCCTGTGATAGAAAAGAAAAATCCATTTTCTGGGGAGAAATTTAAGGCTTCAGAAATTTGCCTAAGTAAAGAGGAGCTGAATGTTAATAGCCAAGACAATGGGGAAAATGCCTCCAGGGCATTTCAGAGCCAGTCATGGCAGTCCCTCCTATCACAGACCTGAAGGCCCAGGAGGGAAAAATAGTTCTGTGGGCTAGACCCAGGGCCTTGCTGTTTTCTACAGCTTAAGGACATGGCACCCTGCATTGTAGCTGCTCCAGTTCCAGCCATGGCTAAAAGGGGCCAAGGTATAGCTCAAGCTATTGCTTCAGAAGTTGCAAACCCCAAGCCTTGGCAGCTTCCACGTGCTGTTGGGCCTGTGGGTATGCAGATAGCAAGAGCTGAGGCTTGGGAACCTCTGCCCAGATTTCAGAGGACTTATAGAAACACTTGGATGTTCAGGCAGAAGTCTGCTGCAGGGGTGGAGCCCTCATGGAGAACCTCTACTAGGTCAATGGAGAGGGGAAATGTGGGGTGAAGCCCCCAGAATCCCCACTGAGGCACTGCTTAGTAGAGCTGTGAGAAGAGGGCCACTGTCCTCCAGACCCCAGACCCACCAACAGCTTGCACAATGTGCCTGGAAAAGATGCAGGCACTCAATGCCAGCTCATGAAAATAGCCAAGTGGGCTATATGCTACAGAGCCACAGGGGCAAGGCCTTGGGAGTTCATCCCTTGCATCAGCATGGCCTGGATGTGAGACATGGAGTCAAAGGAGATTTTGGAGCTTTGAGATTTAATGACTGCCCTGCTGGGTTTCAGACTGGCATGGGGCCTGTAGTCCCTTTGTTTTGGCTGATTTCTCCCTTTTGGAATGGGGGCATTTACCCAGAGGCTGTACCCCCATTGTATCTTGGAAGTAACTAGCTTGTTTACTAGAATATTATGCATCCCTTACAAAAACAAGTTATAATCTTAGACTGGGAGGGATTTCCCCAAGGTAATGGCAAAGAAGAAAAATTAGTATATTAAAAATAAGAATATACATATCAAATTTTTACATTACTATGAGGTATATGATCATATTAGTATATGTAAAAAAAATTGAGGTATTTTAAAAGGTGACATTATGTTCCAGCTGACAGTATCAGGAAGGTAGATTGGCACGGCATGGCCTCAGCCTGTTTTTGTACAACCCAGGAGCCAAGAGTGCTTTCTACATTTTCAAAGTGGTGTAAGAAAAACAAAGACTATGTGACAAAGAGCACATACAGCCAGGAAAACCTAAAGTATTTAATACTGGGACCTTTAGAGAAAAAGTTTAACTCCTACTCTCAAGGGTCATGTAGGACCCTGAATCTTGACCAAGATGGAAACAAACAATTATAGAAGTAAGTTAATTTGTTTTGAATTTTTTGTTGACTCTTTCTTCTTACCCAGCAGCATTCTTAGCTACACAGTTGTGACAGTGGCTTTTGATGTCAGTCTTGAGGACTCAAGAAACTATCAAAATGTTTCAATTCACACAAATGTCCAACTTGAAAATTCTACTTTAAGACTGTGGCTATGTCAAGAGACTATTTCGGGCAAGAGTATGGGACAGAATGGGAAGATAAGAAGCTGGACATAAGAATACAAGCGTGTCTCACTTGAAAATGCTGCATGAGGAAGACCAGTTATAATGTTGGCATTGGTCATTTTTGATACTTACTTCAGCTGATTGGCTATTCTTATCTTTTAGGATTAATGGCTATCCATCTATGAATACCCAAGGACAGCTAAGCAGTCAGAACAGGTATCCATCAGATGAGAAACAGTATTCTAGAATATCCTTCAATTACACAGATTTATTCTACACCTATTAGCTGCCTCAAGGTGAATGGAAGAGAGCAAAGATCATGCATCTATTACCCAATTCATTCAGAGAGAAAAGCAAGTCAAAGAAACTGACACAGAAGCATAATTGAGAGGTCTGAGGGGCAATCATGGGGCAGTGCCTCTGAAACAGACTGAATGAGCAAAAACAAACAATAGTAGGTGAATATGGAAAGTGAGAGCAGGTTGAGGGGACAAATACCTTAGGACCTAATAGGCCACTTTAAGTACTTTAAACTTACTATATGTGAAATGGGGAACCACAGGAAAGTTTAAACAGAGAAGTGATGTGTTCTGACTCGTTCTAGAAGGGGCTCCATGGCTGTTGTGTTCCTGCAGCACAGTTCTTACCTGAACACCCATCTTTTGGGGTTTCCGTCTCCACCATCAAAAGCTTTTCTTCTCTCTCCAACTGGGATATTAGGTCTGGCTTGAAGGGCTGATGTGCTGTAAAGAAGGCAAGGAGAGCAAAAGCTTTTAAGTTTGATGACATTCAGTTGGTCAAAACTAGACAAAAAGGTATACACAGACAAGTGTGACTCCCCCACATCCCTTCCACCCTGTTACCTTCCACTCACTCTAAGAAACTAACTTCATGATTTTCTTTTTTTGAAATAGGCTCTTACTCTTCTGCCCATGCCAGCATGCAGTGGCATGATCATGGCTTACAACAACTGCAGCCTCAACCTCCTGAGCTCAAGCAATTCTCCCACCTAAGCCTCCAGAGTAGCTGGGACCATGGGTGTGCATCATTATGCCCAGCTAAATTTTTTGTAGAGACAGGGTCTCCCTATGTTGCCCAGGCTGGTCTTGAACTCCTGGGTTCAAGCAATCCTCTTGTCTCGGCCTCCCAAAGTGCTGAGATTACAGGTGTGAGCCAACTGTGCCCAGCCATTACTTTGGTTAAACCTTCCTTCTTGTGTTTCTTCTTATAAAAATAAGTATATATATATGTCTGTACCCACACACTGTCTATTTACTTATTTTACCTTCTTTCTTAAATGAATTGTAGTATACTATTAATATTCTTTTGGACTTGGCTATTTTTAGGGAAAATTCCTAGAAATGGGTTGCTGGGGAAGGGGAAATACCTAGCTTTGTTAGATACTGTCATCTTGCCCTCCCTAAGGGTTGTATCAATTTGCATTCTTCCTTTCAATGCATGAGAGTTCCTCATTCCCCACAGCTTTGCCAAAAAATGTATATTGTTACGTTTTTTAATTTTTGCCCATTTCATGGGTGAGAAATGGCATTTCAGTATAACTGTAATGAACATTTCTTTTGCAATAAACTGAACATCTATTCATATGCATACATATTTATATGTGTGTATATTTGTATGTATATATACACATACACACACACACACACATCCTAGCTCCATGTTCTGAGACAAAGAAACATAGATACTACAATGACCATACCTAGCATCCAGACTTTGGCATTAAATACCATTCCCCAGTAAAAAAACAAAAACAAAATATGGATAATTGCAGAGCCAAGGCAAAGTACAGATGAGCACAAAATATCGTGCTCTACCAATAAAGTAAGAAAGTGTTCAAAAAAAAAAATTGTGGACATGTTACAAGGTCACAGGAGCCAGCTTAAAGAGGCCAAACTTGGGACAATTTTAACATCTGAAAAATTACAGTAATAAACTATAAACCTTTAAAAAATTTCACAAATCCCTACAAATAACAAATGAATTGATGCTTGAGAAGTGGGGGACTCTTGTTGACTGCAAGTTTATGCAGGTCCTGGCTGCTAAATGTGGAGGTGAAGTTAGAAAAATCGTCATTTTGTAACCGTCATGATAAGGACCAGATAAGGCAAGATCATCACCGGGTGCTAAATCTACAGGAAAATACTTGTGTTACCCTATGATTACAAATGGGAAAAAAAAAAAAAAAAAAAAAAAAAAAAGCAGTAATTATATAGTGGGGAAACTGCATAACATCGTGACTGAGTAAGGAAAGTTAACACCACCTTTGAGGGACAAATGACTTCATGTGCCTCCAGATGTGATTCCCTCAAAAGTGCACACTCTACCTACGTAGAGTTCCTGCTGCATGGATCATGTGAATATAATTTTGTGGAATCATTAGGAATGTTCTATTAAAAATAAGGGAAGAGGTGATAATGTTCTTCAAAAATGTTACTGTCATGAAAGACGAAGAAATGCTGTGGAAATGTTCTAAATTAAAGAAGGCTAAAGACACAGAACAACTATACTAGACTGTAGACTAGATCCTGTTCTGGAGTGAGAAAAACAAGCTTTAAAGAATAAAATTAGGCCGGGCGCGGTGGCTCATGCCTGTAATCCCAGCACTTTGGGAGGCCGAGGCAGGCAGATCACCTGAGGCCAGGAGTTTGAGACCAGCGTGGCCAACATGGTGAAACCTCATCTCTACTAAAAATATAAAAATTAGCTGGGCGTGGTAGTAGATGCCTGTAATCTCAGCTATAGGTGGCTGAGACACAAAAATCACTTGAACCTGGGAGGCAGAGGTTTCAGTGAGCTGAGATTGCACTACTGCACTCCACCCTGGGCAACAGAGTGAGACTCTGTCTCAATAGAAAAAAAAATTGATATATATATATATATAAAATATATATATATAATTGGCTTTATGGATAACATTACAGCATAAATGATAAATAAGATAAAAGCATTATATCTATCCTGAGAATAGGTAAGAGAATATTCCTCTTTTTCTAAAACAGACTGTGCAGTAAAGGAAAGAATTAATCTTGTCCAAAGAGAGATTTGGATTTAGCCTTTGGCTTCTGGAAGGTAATCTCTAAGTCCCTGGAATATTCTGCCCAATTAGAGTGTCTTTTGTTTACCCAGAAGCCTTGGGCCACACACCAGATAATTAAACAACTGATATACAGTGGGGGCTTTGAGCCACGTGGTATTAGCTTAATCTCTGGAGAAACTGGAATCTAAGAGCGGCCACCCAGGTGGCCAATCATATCTAGGGAACTAAGCTCCAACAAAAACTCTGGACACTAAGGCTCGAATGAGCCTCTCTGGCTGCCAATGCTCCTTGTGTATCGTCACACATCACTGCTGGGAAGAGTCAGTGCTGTCCACAACTCCACTGAAGATGACAAGTGGAAGCCGACACCTGGAACACTCATGGACTCTGCTCCCTGGGCCTCTTCCCTAAGCTGACTTTAATCTGATTCCTTTCCCTGTAATGAATCATTAACCATGAGGACAACTGCTTTCAGTGAGTTCTGTGAGTCCTTCTAGCGAATTATTGAGCCTGAGTGTGGGGCTCAATACTCTTGGGTCTTGGGGACTCCTAATCTTGCAACTGGTATCAGAGGTAAGAGGGAACTTGGGGACTCCTGAACTCTGCATATACACTGAAGTATTTAGAGAAAAACAGTCATGGTATATTCACTACCCTCAAGTTCAGAAAAAGATAACGACTATATATATTTTTTCATATACATACATAAGTATGTATGGAGAGAGAAAGAACATGAACATAAATGATAGAGCAAATAGGGTAAAATGTTATTAGAGGTGAATCTAGGTAGAATCTCGGTGAATCTATATGGGTATTCTTGTCCTTTTGTAAGTTTTCAGTGAGTTTAAAGTTATTTACAAATACATTATTTTTTTTAAAAAACCCCTCTAAAAAGTCAAGTTCATCAACAGTTACTGGTGCCCTGAAAAAAAAACTTACTTATCTGAAACAACTTACTAAACTGTTAGATGGCAAATCAATGAAGCAGGACCATATTTACTATTCCAAGGATAGACTGGAGAGAGCTGTCAGAAACATCTTGTCTGTGCTGCACAGGGATTATTAGGACTCTCAGGCACCCAATCTCAGAGAATAATTTCAGGGGCTTCAGAGTTTCTAACAATTGAGCACACAAAGACACCCCAGGAGACTGCCGTTGAGTTACCAAGAGCACCCATCCTCACCTACTAAGAGCAGGTTCCTGAAGTTCTCCAGCATCACATCTCGGTACAGTTTCCTCTGGACAGAGTCCAGCAGCCCCAGCTCCTCCTCGGTGAAGACCACAGCAACATCCTTGAATGTCACCATCTCCTACCATACCAAACACACGCACACTAAGTTTACAGAAGAAGGGCAGTGCTGAGAAGGTGTAAAGGATGGGAAGCTGTTCTGGAGTCTGGGCAACTTGAATCAAATTTGCAGTTCTCTTCTGTTTGCCTTCTTTAATGCTAATACCATTCACCAAAAGGGCTGCAAGAAAAGAAATCCTTACACTTTAAAATTACTTCCTTTGGTTAGCACTTATAAGTAAGCCTCTGGAACTCTGTTGCACCCTAGGTTACCAATATTTTAAATTGTATTAATAATGTCATTTGCTCCACAAAAGCTTTAGTTCTAACAGTGACTGATGCTACCTGTTTCTCCTCATTTACACACACACATCACTTATTTAATTTGCCAGATTTACAGGGTATCAGTCATCCTTACTGCTCAAATATATAGCTCATCCTCTGTGCTCATCTGGAGACTGTTGCAGTGATAGGCACAGCTCTGGAGCCTGACTGCCTGTGTCTGGATCTGGGCGCTCTGCCCAATGCTAGCTCTATGATCTTGGACAAGTTTCCTTCCTTCTCATTTGTATGGTGAAACTTATCCCATAAAGTCCTAGTAATAAAATGAATGACCACATGTAAAGCATTGAAAAGCAGTGCCTGGTACACAGTAAGTACCCAACAAATGTTAGCTACATTATTAATATTTTCATCATATCTTCTATCCCATTTCTGGGCTGCAAAGTAATTCAGAAAACTAATGGTCTAGAATATAATGATTTGATCCAACTAATGCATACTTAGTTTGAGGTTACCTATACGAACAATGTTGCAAAAACAACCTTTTGCATTGATGTTAGCCTCTGGAATTCTGTTGATTATCTCCTCAAAATAAATAGCAAAAAGTAAAAATGGCAATGCTGAAGAATAATGACCTTTAAAGTTCTGAAATCATAATGGCAGGTGTTTTCCCAAGACAGATTTTTGCCTTCCATCTTAGCCTTCTTCCAAGAAAGTATAAATCCTAGTCAACAATGGATACAAAAGCTTTTAAAAAAAACCTTTCATAATCTCACGAGTAAATTTGGGAAGTAAAAACCAGTTATTAAAAAAATTCTCACAAACTTATTAGTAATAAAGTTCATTCTCTTTGCACACATTTGCTGTTCATCTCTATTTCTTGTTTTGTAATAATAATTCATTTGGGGGACAATGAGGTCTTTTCTTCCATGGACATTGTAAATATTTTTCATTCCACTTTGCTGTCTTGCAACTTTTTGCTGTAGGATAATTTTAAATTTTTAAATGAACAACTGTTCATTCCCATATTTCTTCTGGCTGCAGTTCTGAGCATAACAACTTCAGCTCTAAATGCAGAACTCTGCTTTGGTTTGATTTGCTTTGCTTTTTTGTCAGTCTTTCCACCCCAGTGATACGCCTGAAACTCTTGACCCAGAAGGCAAAGGCTTTAGAGTTGGCCAGATGCTTATCTTCCTGTATGAACATGAACCTCTTATCTTCAAGGTAACAGTGCAAATGACTCTACGGTCCCCCTCTAACAGTCATCTGGGGCCATGAATAGTGTGACAGATGCAAAGTGCCTATACATCCTATGGTATGACTAAAAACTTTAAGTGCCTGTATTACTCTAATAAAATTAATAATGAAACACACACAGACATACAAACATATATAAACACATAGCTACAGGTACTAAGAAGAATCCAGCTCTTCTTGTACAAAAACATCTATTTTTTCCCCCAACTTTAGCTTCAATATAATCTTGTTAGACAAAACCATATTTTGTGTATTCCACCTGAGACATCACTTTGGAGAAAATATTTTTAGTTTTGAGTCCCTAGAACATTATGGACAAATAATATCAAAATTCTCTCAGATTGCTTTTTGAGTCAAGATTATTTGTAGGAAAACTGATAACTGCAATGTAAAACTGCAAGAATCCTCAGGAACTTAAAAGCTTGTGAGTTGGAAATAATTTAAAGAAAAGAGCCGGGCACGGTGGCTTAAGTCTGTAATCCCAGCACTTTGGGAGGCCAAGGTGTATGGATCACAAGGTCAGGAGTTCAAGACCAGCCTGACCAAGACAGTGAAACCCCGTCTCTACTAAAAATACAAAAAATTAGCTGGGTGTAGTGGCGGGCGCCTGTAATCCCAGCTACTTGGGAGGCTGAGGCAGGGAACTGCTTGAATCCAGGAGATGGAGGTTGCAGTGAGCCAAGATCACGCTACTGCATTCCAGCCTGGACCACAGAGCGAGACTCCATCTCAACTGAAGAAAAAAAAAAAAAAAGAAAGAAAAAGAAAAAGAAAAGGGGGGGAGAGGGATAACAACAGTTTACTTCAATAATATTAGATGATAAAAATTAACTGCTATTATTTTATGCAGATAAAAAGCCTAATTCAAAATTGTTATATATTACTGCAAGACTAGTTATATTTTAAAAAATGACCACGGACAAAAACAGATTTGTAAGCAGGGTAATAAGGTGTAGGATTTTAAAATTTCTATTCTTTTTTTGTACTATTATTTATGAAATAAATAATAAAACCCATTTACAACTAAAAGGAAATTTTAGAAAAGGACAAAAGCAAAAGCAAGAGCCTGATACATAAATGATACTACATGCCTGCTGTCATTCTTTACCCTTGGCAAAGAAGGGGGAAAAAGATGTGTCCACTCACTGCAAAATGAGGTCACATGTAAAATGGCAGAAATGAAAACCAGCTCACCTGGAATTTGGTCATTTTTCTCTTTCTTGTTCTAGAGAAAGGCAGAGACCTGAGAAGGGAGAACAGGGTAATACGAAAGAAGCCACGATTAAAAGGGAAATGTATCTTTGTGCAAATTAGAAAAAGGTGTCCCCTCCCCCAGCAGATGTGGTGGCCACACACCTGTGTTAAGGAGCAGGTAGCATGGGCTGGATTCCAGCTACCACTTGGCCCTCCTGGCAGGGTGCCCTCATGCATAGGGCAACGTGCACAGCTGTACCCAATAGCCTCACATGCCTTACAGCTCCCAGCATGCTCATTCTGATCCTGGGAGAGGTGGGAAAGGAGAGGCAGTGGCATGTCACGTACCGGTTAAAAGTGGACTCTGGGGACAAAATGTCTATGTTGAAAACCCGGTGCTACTCTACACTTTCTGAGTAACCATGGTTAAATTCATGAACCTTTCTAATGTTTCAGTTCTGTCATCTGCAAAATCCAGACCATACAGTGCCAACAATACATGATTGTTATTAGGATTATCTGTGTGCACAGAGGAAACCTATTATAACTACACCAGGGATCTCTATTTCCTTGCAACTATAGAGATGCAGATAGTATTCTGTATCACAAAATTGCCCTGGCAAATGTATTTTGTAAGACATCTGGACAGCAGAGATTACTGCTCTGTCCCGGGAAAGTCACCCCTAACTTCTGGAATGTCTGTAGCTCTGGCTTCTTACTTTTATTTGTTGCCACGGTATATACTATATACATCGAAAATGAAAAATACAGCGGCTAGTAAATATTCCTCCTGAGCTCAGGGGAAGTTCAGTGGTACATCCCTCTTCCCACAGGGTACAACAAAAGACTAATGAAACCTGTGAGACTACTACATTTCTTAAACAACAATGTGATCCTCTGTCTAGCTATGACAAAATCTCATTGGTGATGAGAACACCTAGCCTGCAGGGTTGTTTGCGGGGCTGTGTGTGCTCCTCTGTGAAAAGCAGCTCAGTGCTTGACCCTGGGGAGGACTGGACATCAGGAGTTTAATTTCATGGTTCTTCCTCAAGGTTTGTTACTTTACTTACTGTTCTCGGGCAACTTTAAGGCTATCTGTGCAAGAGAAAGAACTGAAAAAAATAAAAAAGGAACTGAACATGAACTGTGAGTAAGGCAGAGCCTTCTAGCACCACCTCAAAGAGAGGTCCACTACTCCAGTAGGCACCTGCTCCCTCCTCCTCCACCTGGCCTCTGCTGTAGAATCCACGGGATGTCAGCACAACTACCAAGGACAAGTATGAACTTGGCTGCGTAATCAGCAGTAAAAGAGCTGAGGTTTCTTTCACTTATCCAGTATTTATGGATCACCTTCTAAAAGGGATATAGTGCCCAGATAGATGCCAGGGTAGAGGGTGCATGGAGTCCTTTGAGAGAGCATGGAAGGGCCCTCAAACCCATACATGATGAGGGAGGATGGATGAGGATGGAGAAAATGAGGGCTATCTTAGTGTTGGAAGCTGACTGACCTATATTTGCCGCTCAAAGAGAAAGGAGTCATCAGACTATTGAAACAGAATGAGAGTTAGTGGGTATCTAGGGCAAGAGAGGAGGCAGAAAATGTGGTGAGAAGACCAACGCATATGCTTTAGAGGAACTCCCTCAGTTAATCCCACAACCACCCAAGAAGTTGGGACAATTTGTAACTCCTTTTACAGTTGAGAATACTGAGGCATCAATATTTTAAGCGGCTTTGTCATTTTAGCTAGCAGAACAGCCAGGACTATTAGCCCAGGGTCTGTGTTCTCAATTACTAGGACAGTGGCTCTTAAGCTGCCAGCTAACCGGTATCAATGGGGAGGTTTAAAAAAGAATACCAACGCCCAGACCCAAGTCCAGGATCCATAAATGAGGATCTGTGGAAGAAGAGTTTTTATGAAATTCCCCAGATGACTACAGTGTGCAGAGAGGATTGTAAACCACAGACCAGGACATAAATAGAGGCAGTTTGCAGAATAAGCCCATGCAATTAACCACTAGGCCATTTGGCCTCTCAAGAAAATTGTCAGAGAACATTCAAGCCAGGAACAGAGAAGGGCCTGGGAGCCAGGCCTCTTGATTCCCAGATCCCCATTTCTCTCTTTTAAAAGATACTCTTGGAGCTGTCGCTAAGAGGAAGGAGCAGTAACATGCGCTGTAGATGTCTGCAGGCACGCACTCCGTGTGAAGATAGCCTTCCAGTTTAGACCTCTCTGATCACCTTTATCAAGCACGGGGTCACTAATCAGCCAAGGGACTTTGAAATTCAAAAGAAAAGGGAATTCTTGTTAAATATGAAGTCACACAGTGGCCATCCTATAGACTATTGTTGCTTCTTCATGTTTGATAGAATTAAAGCCTGATTATGTTCCTTTCTTGGTTAAAACATGTGCATAGCTGCCTTTGGGATAAAGTCTAGATTCTTAGCAAGCCATACAGGAATCTTTCATGTCTGTCTGCTCATGTTCTCTGCAAATCTTCTCTCCCCTTTGATCTCCAGCCGTGTAAATCACTTGATCTCATAAAAACGTCTCCAGGCCCTTGCATGTGCCATCCCTCCTGTACTCCTCTTTTCACTTAGAGCAGGGGTTGGAAAGCTTTCGTAAAATGGACAGATAGTGAGTATTTCAGGCTTTGTGGGTCACATACTGTCTCTGCACAATATTGTTCTTTCTTTTCACAACCCTTCAAATGTAAAAACCATTCTTAGCTGAAGGGGAGACACACAAAAACAAGCCACAGGCAATTTGCCCACCTGCATCACAGATCCTCTTAGCTTTTAACACTGAGCTTGTATGTGCTCTGCTCTATGATACCTTTAAGAAGGTTTTGCTGCAGGCTTATTAGCTCCTAAAGCCCATTTCGCCAGCCTAATGAAAGCAGAATGCTTTGGCCAAGAGCCCAGGCTACAGAATCAAGCTGCCAAGCTTTAATCCTGACTCTACCACTTACTGGCAGCATAAACTGACATACATTAATCAACCTCTCAATGCCTCTGTTCTTCATCTGTAAAATGGAGATAAAAGTTGGGTTGTTATGTGAAATAAATGAGTTCAATACATCATAATACATCATACTATTCATCATACATCATAATATTAGAAAGTCAGTGTGAGTGGTAATAAAATCTGATCAACGTTAGCCATTGTTACTACCATCCTCATTGTTATCACTATGAAATAAATCATTTGGTGGGTGGCTTCAGCATCCCACCAAAACTGATCAGAGATAAGGGACAGGGAATATTCACATCTTTTATTTCTCCTACATCTATTTTCAGAAAATTTGAATACACTCTCACTGAGTTGAAGGTCCCTACTTCCTGCTGCCTGCTGGAAAGCTGCACAACCACAGACAGGTACCAAATAATTCCTCTCTGCCAATCCCTATGTTTGGTTATAAGCAAATGGAGAATTTGACACAGTTCCCACCACACAGAAATCTGTAGCCAAGTGGGAAAGACAGATCAGAAATAAGCAGCAGAAGCATCGGCAAGCTCAAAGATAGGTCAGCAGAAACAATCAAACCTGAAGCACATGAAAACAGTGTGCATTCTGTTGGTGATAGAGTGCTCTACAAATGTCAATGAGGTCAAGATGTTAATAGCATTATTCAGGTCTTTTGAATCCTTCCTGGTTTTCAGTCTTCTTGTTCTGATTATTGATAAAAGAGTGTTGAGATTTCTACATAGAACTGTGGGTTTCTCTATTTTTTCTTTTAATTCTGTCAGTTTTTCTTCATGTAACTGTTGTTTTGGGGGTACACATTTAGGATTGTTATGTCTACTTGGGGAACTGACCCTTGGCATAGTGTCCCTCGGCATCCCTGGCCGTGGTCTGAAGTCTTTGATATTAATATAGCCACTCCATAGTATAGCTCCTTTTCTCTTTTTAACTTTCAAACTATTTATGCCCTTGTATTTAAATGGAGTTCTTTCAGACCGCATATACTTGGTTCTTGCTTTTTATCCAATCTTACAATCTCTTTTAATTGATGTATTCAGGCCATTAGCATTTCCTATAATTACTGATATAGCTGGATTTCTGTATACCATTATCTTTTTTCCTGTTTGTCTTCCCTGATTTTGTCCCTCTATTACTCCTTTTTCTGCCTTCTTTTGGGTATTTGATTTGTTTTGTTTTGTTTTGTGTTCTATTCCATTCATTTTATCTATTAGCTTTTGGCTACATGTCCTTTTTTTTTTCCAGTGGTTGCTCCAGGGTTGTAATACACATATCTAATCTTTCACAGTGTATTTAGCATTACTGTTTTACTACTTTTTGTAAAATGCAGATGCCTTACCAACAAATAGTTCCCTTTACCTCCCCACTTTGTTTCATTTGTATATACTACTCTATATAACATAAACCTCTAGTCAAGAAAGTTATAATTTCTATTTAAACAGTCCTGCATATTTTAAAGAGTAGAAAAACAGTATTTTATATTTGCCAAAAAACTTACTATTTCTGGTGCTCTTTCATCATTTCTGAAGTTCCTAGTTTCCATTTAGTATCATTTCTATTCAGCCTAAAGAACTTCCTTTAGTGCTCCTTTTAGCACAGGTGTGGCATTTTTCCCTTCATTCCTGAAGGACATTTTCCTTGGATATAGAATTTTGTACCGACAACTCCTTTAAGAATCTTAAAGATGATGTTCCAAAGTTTTCTGGCCTCCATGGCTTCCCATGAGAAATCTACATATATCTGAATCATTGTTCTACCAGATATATAATGTGTCATTTTCTCTAGCTGTATTCAAGAATTTTTGTTTATTTTTAATTTTCAGAAGTTTGATTATGATGTATCCAGAAGTGATTTTCTCTGAGTTTATCGTATTTGGTATTCAATGAGTTTCTGGAATCTGTAAATTTATGTCTCTCACCAAATCTGGGCAATTTTCAGCTAGTACTTCCAAATAAACATTTCTCTCCTCTCCTCCTGAGACTCCAAAGACAGGAGTATTCGACTTCTGATATCGTCCCACAGGTTCCAAAGGCTCTGCTCGTTTTTTTTTTTTTTCAATGTTTTTTTCTCTCTGTTGCTTAAATAGCATTTTTATACTAATCTGTCTTCAAGTTCACTGATTCTTTCTTCTGTCATCTCCAGTCTGCTACTGAGCCCATTGAATAATTTTTTTTTTACCTCAGATGTTATCTTTTTCATAAAACAAATCTTAATTTCCTAAGAATTCAAATCAGACAAAGTGTTTTCTCTAACTATAATAGATTTAAAGTAGAAATGAACAAGAAAAGGATATCTGGACAATCTCCAAATGTTTGGAAATTAAGCAGCATACTTCTAAGCAACCAATGAAATTAGTTACAAAAGATATTAGATGCAGCGAAGTGGAAATACTTTTTAGAAAATAAATTAGAGCATATTTTAAATGGAATCAAGACTGAAATGCAACATATCAAAATGTAAGAGATACAGCTAAAGCAGGTATTATAAAGAAATGTGTAGCAATGATGCATATATTAGAAAAGAGGTCTTAAAGGCAAACAGAAAAAAGAATATAATAAACCTAAGACAGAAATCAATGACATTGAAAACACAAAAACACTAGACAAATCAAGCCTAGCAAAATACGGCTGGGCCAAATCCAGCCCACTGCTTGTTTTTGTACAGGATGTAAGCTAAGAATTTTACTTTTTAACTGTTGAAAAAAATCCTAAAAAGATTATTTTGTGATGTGACAATTACATGAAACTCAAATTTCAGTGTCCATAAAGTTTTACTGTAACACAGCCATGCTCATTTGTTTATGTACAGCCTATGACTGCTTTTGCATTACAGCAGCAGGGCTATGTAGTTATAACAGAGACCATAGGTAGCACTCTCATTTCTTCATATTGTTGCTAAGCATAATTTAAACCACAGTGACTCAGCATTAGGTTAACTCAATTGGGTTAAATGCCATTAATTGAACAGCATTTCAAGTACCATATGTATTGCTGTACCACTACACTTTAATTTCTGTATTACTAGTACACACTTATCAAGCCAAACAAGGAAAAAAAAAAAAAAAAAAAAACCAGAAAAACAGATTTTGTTACACTTTGAAGGCACAATGGAGGTGAAATATTTTGCTAATGAATTAGATGACAAAGCTTATCATGCTTATTGTGCTTCCTATGCAGTGACAACATATCTATGCTAAAATAATCAGACATATGTCAACACTGTCACACTAAGCACTCATCACAATAGTCTCAATTCACAATAAATGGTCAGAAAAAGTAGAAAATTTTAAATAAAATGTCTCATCAGAGCAGAATTTTTTCACACACCAAAAAAATGAAAATGGGGTAGCAACTACAGTACATTTCGATATTCAGATATTCAGTTTCTTTTCTTTTTTCCTGTTTTAATTAACCACAATCCCAAACTATGTAAGATATTTTCTAATGAGCGAGTACAGAAAATGGTATCAAGAGTGCAACACATTTAAGGCAGATTTGAAAGTCTTTCCATTTCTAATGCAGATCTGCTCAATATGTTTCACATGTAAGTAAACCAGCGGCTTTTATTTGCATTTTAATTGCTAGCACTGGCCATTTTAAAAGACAAACTATTTTTGGATAAAACCAATTTTTCAGACACTAAAATAAATTACACTGAAGCATGCAACCTTTTGAAATCTATTTTTTCACTGTCAATTTAGCGCATCCCATTATTTCAGATCTTAAACATAATTAAATGTCAGAAAATGTCAGTGAGTTATCTTTCAGTAATGATTTGCTAATTATTCCACTTGGGTACTTTAAAAATCTTTAGATACTACAGTCTTTTGTTTTAAGATCTTCAAGTTTGGTAAGTTTAATCGATATTCAGCTTCTATTTCTGCCCCAAGCAAGGAAAGTAATTTACCAGTGATGAGTTAATTAAATCATGTTTGATTGTAGAAGGAAAAAAATGTGTCCAGATAAAATAAATTTGTTTACGATTATTAGACTCTGGGCAAGACCAACTGCTCTAAGAGTTGAGGACAATGGGAACAACATTATGGACCATTAAAATACAAGGGAAATGATTCTGATAAATTTTATTTGGCTCTTGATGATTTCACAGATGTTACTAATGTTGCTCAGATGTTGTGTATTTAAGGAATCAATGCCAAGTTTGAGGGGTTGAATAATTAGCCTCTAGGAACAGTCTATATGGAACAACCACAGGTGAAAATATTACCGAAGAAGGTGCAAATATTAATTCAGTAAACCTGAGGCAGTTTTAAATGATGTGTTAAAATTGATAGTGGTAAAAGATATGTTGGAGCAGAAAAAGGCAGAGGTTGGATTTATAAAAACATGTATTTAAAGCCTATGGTTACTCATTGTATTATTCATCAGCAGGTACTCTGCAGAGAATATTTTAATCTATCATGTGCTATTGAACCAGTAATGGCAACAGTGAACTTCATTCAAACTCAAAGATTTAACCATCATCAGTTTCATGAATTTCATGAGAAGTAGAAAAATCCTGACTTGCCCTACCACATGAGAGTTCAATGTCTGAGCAGCAATAAAGTTTTATTGTGATTTTTTTAAAATCTCAAGGCTGAGACTGAAATATTTCTGAGTAAGAACTTCCCTCAAGCGTGAATGACATTGGAAATTAGCTTTAGCTGCAGACTTGATAATGTTTCTTAATGAATTCAACCTAAAATTAGAAGGCAAAACAGTACTTATTTGTGAAGCGTATAGTGTAGGAGAATTATTTCAAAGACAAATTAATGTCTGAATCACAGGTAATGCTAAGCTACTTTACAAATTTCCAGTGCTGTCAAAAGTTGTTATCTCAATTCTCACATAAATTTGTAGCATATATATTATCTGAGCCCAAACTTCAGAATTGTAACAGTGTTTTCAGACCTTGATGCAAGTGCAAAGGACCTTTCCACATTTCAAAGTCCATTTCATTGCACACTGCATAATTCTCCCAACCTTCCACTGGAAGTGATTATTCTGAAATGTAGTGACATACTAAAAGGTAAATATCAAGAGTCTACAAGAATTCTTTAAATGTCTTCTGTATTAGTTTCTATTGCTGCTATAATAAATTACCACAAACTTGGTGACTTAAAATAATGCAATTTATTCTTTATTAGTTATGGAGATCAGAAGTCTAAAATCAGTTTCCTTGGGTTAAAGTCAAGGTGTCAGCAGGACTGGTTGCTTCTCACTGGAATCCATTTCCTTGCCTTTTCTTTTTTTTTTTTTTTTTTTTAATTATTATAATACTTTAAGTTCTAGGGTACATGTGCATAATGTGCAGGTTTGTTACATATGTATACTTGTGCCATGTTGCTGTGCTGCACCCATCAACTCGTCAGCACCCATCAACTCGTCATTTACATCAGGTATAACTCCCAATGCAATCCCTCCCCCCTCCCTCCTCCCCATGATAGGCCCCGGTGTGTGATGTCCCCCTTCCCGAGTCCAAGTGATCTCATTGTTCAGTTCCCACCTATGAGTGAGAACATGCGGTGTTTGGTTTTCTGTTCTTGTGATAGTTTGCTAAGAATGATGGTTTCCAGCTGCATCCATGTCCCTACAAAGGACACAAACTCATCCTTTTTTATGGCTGCATACTATTCCATGGTGTATATGTGCCACATTTTCTTAATCCAGTCTGTCACTGATGGACATTTGGGTTGATTCCAAGTCTTTGCTATTGTGAAGAGTGCCGCAATAAACATACGTGTGCATGTGTCTTTAGAGCAGCATGATTTATAATCCTTTGGGTATATACCCAGTAATGGGATGGCTGGGTCATATGGTACATCTAGTTCTAGATCCTTGAGGAATCGCCATACTGTTTTCCATAATGGTTGAACTAGTTTACAATCCCACCAACAGTGTAAAAGTGTTCCTATTTCTCCACATCCTCTCCAGCACCTGAGGCTGCTGGAATTCCTTGGCTTATGGCTGCAGCACTCCAATTTCTGCTTCTGTTAATCATGTCACTTTCTTCTAACTGTGATCCTTCTGCTTTTCTCTTATAAGAATCCTTGTAATTACACTGGGCCCAACCAGATAATCCAGGATAACCTACGCATCTTAAAATCCATAAGTTTAATCACACCAGTAAATCTCTCATACCATGTGAAGTAACATTCACAAGCTCTGGAAATTAGGATATGAATATATTTAGGGAGTTATTATTCAGTTTACCACATCTTTCAACTCATTAATATTCACAATTGAAATCATTTGCTTGTGGATTAGTATCAGTACTTGGTAGGACCTATTTGTTTAAAAAAGTTCTTTTCAAAGATAAAATACATAAAATCTCATTACAAATCAGCATTAACAGATGAACATTTACAGTCAATTTTGATGACAGGGAATAGCAACCTTGAACTTCAATTAAGTTGTACTCAATCATTATATCCTAAATTTTGTCAATTAAAGTTTCCTTTCATTATATAAATACCTAAATAATGGTACTGATATTTCTAGTTAACTGAAAAACGGAAATATTTACAGTCTGGGCCTAAAAAAACAGGTTTGCTGGCTCCTGGACAAAATTAATTCAACCCACAGGGGGTTCTTTGCAAAGACTAGTAAAAATTAAACTCCAGATGAAGAACAAAAAAGACACAAATTACCAAAATCGAGAATGAAAGAAGAGATATCACTACAGACTCAACAGGC
Source organism: Macaca thibetana thibetana (assembly GCF_024542745.1). Taxonomy (NCBI): domain Eukaryota; kingdom Metazoa; phylum Chordata; class Mammalia; order Primates; family Cercopithecidae; genus Macaca; species Macaca thibetana. The sequence continues at coordinate 25,101,497 of NC_065596.1, forward strand.
ATTAGAAACATAAATGAATTCACATTAATGAATTCAAAGTGATAGATGAAATGGTTTAATTCCTTCAAAGACACAAACACAAAATACTGATGAGAGAAATCAAAGAGAAAAGTGGAAAAAAATCACTCACAATTCTACATACTGCATTGATTTGTTCATGTGATGTTACAGAAAAGGCAATGGGGTTGGGGAGTAAACCAGGGGTTTCCAGGGGTTAAGAGTTGGGGAAGAGTTTGACTACAAAAAGGTACCACAAGGGCATGTTTCTGGGCAATGGAACTCTAGTGAATCTTGATTGTGGTGGTGAAGTCTACATGACAATGCAATTGCCAAAACTCAGAAATGTACACCAAAAAGAATAAATTCTCCATAAGTAGATAAGTTAAACAACAAATGTTAAAAAATTAAATAAGGCTGTTCTACAGGTAGTTGTCAAACTTTTAAGTGCACAACAATCACCAGCTCCAGTAAAAGTGAAGCAGAAAAAGCATTTGACAAAATACAACATCCACTCATGACAGAACTTTCGCAGACTAAAAATATAATGGAACTTATAAAAATGCTTTCCCCTATGATCAGAAACAAGGCAGAGATGTGTACTCTTGACATACCTATTCAACACTGTACTGAAAATCAGCCAGTGTAGTGAGGCAAGGAAAAGATTAGATTAGAAAGGAATACAGATTAGAAAGGAAGAAGTCAAACTGACCCTATTAATAATACACAACATGTGTCTCTACGGAAAATCCCAAGGAATCTACCAAAAAACAAAAATTTCTAGTGAGTATAGCAACGCCAGAGAATACAAGGTCAATGCATAAAAATCAGGTGTATTTCTATACACTAACAATGTACAACTGGAAACCAAAATTTTTATTTTTTTATTATTACTATTATTTTTGAAACGGAGTCTTGCTCTGTTGCCCAGGCTGGAGTGCAGTGGCCCAATCTCGGCTCACTGCAAGCTCCGCCTCCCGGGTTCACGCCATTCTCCTGCCTCAGCCTCCCGAGTAGCTGGGACTACAGGTGACCATCACCAGTACCAGCTAATTTTTTTGTATTTTTTAGTAGAGATGGGGTTTCACCATGTTAGCCAGGATGGTCTCGATCTCCTGACCTCGTGATCCACCTGCCTCAGCCTCCCAAAGTGCTGGGATTACAGGCATGAGCCACTGCACCCGGCCGGAAACCAAAATTTTAAAACAATATGATTTAAAATAGCTCTAGAAGAATAAATTATATATTATGTAATGTAACATATGTCTAAACAAAACGTGTAGATCTGTATTCAGAAAATCATGAAACACTAATGCAAGAAATTAAAGAACACTTAAATGAAGGGACATGTTATATTCATGAACTGGAAAACTCAATGTGATAAACACAGATCTACTGATTTAACACAATGTCAATGAAAATCCCAGCTAAATATTTGGTAGATGTAAATAAGCCAATTCTAAAATGCATATGGAAAGGCAAAGGAACCAGAATCGCTAAAAACAATTTTGGAAAAAAAGAATAAATTGGGAGGAATCAAACTATCCAGTCTTAAGATTTACTATCAAGCTACAGTAAATATGATATCTTGGTACTGGTGAAGAGATATACACATAGATCAATTTAGCAGAACACGGTACAGAAATAAACCCGAACAAGTGGTGTTGGGGTGGTTGGTCATTCATATGTAAAGAAATATACCCCAACTTAACCATCACGTATTATAAAAAAGTTAACTCAAAATGGATCACAGATTTAAGTGTGAAACCGTAAAACTTCTAGAACAAGAGAAAATCTTCATGACCTGCGGCTAGGCAGGCTTCTTAGAGATGACATCAAAAGCACAATCCAAAAAAGATAACATTGATAAATCAGATGTCATTAAAATTAGAAACTTTTGTAAAGACACTATTAAGAGAATGAAAAGACAAGCTACAGGCTGAGAAGAAATATTTGCAAATCACACATCCAACAAAGGACTTACATCCAGAATATATAAATAGCTCTCAAAAATCAACAATAGGAAAAATATAACCCAATGTAAAACTGGGCAAAGCATGCATACAGACACTACAGCAAAGAAGATATAAGGATGGCAGAGAAACAACAACAACAAAAAGAAATATCTGCTGAACACCATTAGCCATTAGGGAAAAGTAAATTAAAGTCACAATGCTTAGAATGGCTAAAATTTTTTTAAAAATAAGAAAAATACTAAGTGCTGATGAAGATGTAAATAAACTGGAACTTTACATCATTAGTGGGAATGCAAAATGGTACAGATACTACAGTTTGGCAGTTTCTTAAACATACATTTCCCATATGACTCAGTAACCCCACTCCTGGCTTCATACCCTACAGAAATAAGCACAAAAAACTGTACATGAATGTTTATATCAGCTCTCTTCATAAATGCCAAAAAGTAGGGGAAAAAGTCTATCAACCAGTGAATAGATAAACTGTGATATATGCATAAAGTGGATACTTCTGTTAAACAGAAGTAAACAGAAATGAAGTATTGATACATACAACAACTTGGATGAATGTCAAGAGCAATTTGCTAAGTAAAAGAATCAGGTCTCAAATTTTACATACAGCATCAGTTCATTTACATGACATTCTCAAAAAGACAAAAATAGAGTTTTAGTGGTGATGGTAGTTGCCAGTGGTTATAGATATGGTGAGGGGTGATTATGAGGGAAGACATGAGGGGAGTTTTTGGGGTGATGGAACTGTTCTTTTTCTGACTATGGTAGTTGTTATACAAACTATACCTGTGTTGTAATAGAATTGTACACCAAAAATAACAAAATAGCCAATTTTACTGTAGAAACATTTTTTAAAAACTTGTTTTAAAAACCTGGAAACACGACCTCAGTTATAAGGCATGGTCTATAAATGTTATCATTTCTAACAACTGGTTTCTTAGGAAATTTTTTTTAGATTATCAAAACATAACCAATCATTGTTCTTCAACTCTTCAATACTCTGAAATAGTTGGTGGATTCTATAACCTACCAATATTCAGTGAGATTAAGGAATATCTCCAGGGGTTATTCCTATTCTATTTTGATACCTAAGTCCAATTCTACACTGCAAATCCTTGATGCCAGCTGTCTGTTGAGTAGCTACTCTAACCATAAACCTTTAACAACCTTGTACGGTGTACTGGGCACACAAAGAAAAATATGACATGGTCCCAGAAATAGAAGAACTTTCAGTGTATAGATATAGATACAGAGAAATAAGAAACAAAGAGCTACAAGACTTAGGCAAGGCAAACTCTATACTGGAACACAAAATTCATCACCATCCTTCTCCAAGATACAACTCTCTTGCATCCCCTAGCTTTCCCAAGTAAGGACCATTCTGTAAGCTGCAACGAATGAAAACCTTAGAGTAGCTGCTGGCATTTCCCTTTCACGGTCTTGGATATAAGCAATTTATGATCCTCAATGTTTGACAATTATGACAATCAATCAAACAATATTATACTAAGTCGATGTTAGAGATTTGCTTTAAAATACTGAAACAAAAAAATAGGGACGGGGCGTTGATACAAGATTGGCAAATGTTAATAAGGGTTGAAGCTGGGTGATGCTTCCACAGAATTATTTTAGTCATATTACATTTGGCTATGCTTATAAATTTCCGTAGTAAAAACTTAAGGGAAAATTAAAGCTATGAAGCTTATTTGGTTAAACATGGGTAAAAATTCAAAAAGAAGTCTACCGAAGAGGAAAATATTGAAATATTAATATTGTTGTTGTTATAGCCTGTGGTTAGCATAATTAATTTTTTTCGTTTACACTTTCTATACTTTCTTAATCTTTTACAATATGCAATCATTTATATAATTAGAATGTGAACCATAAATATTTCAAGTAAAATTAAATTACAGATAACTAAAACAACATCAAAAATTCAAAGCTCATTAACCTTGCTTTCAGGGTCCTCTAGAAAAATCCAAACATGGCCGGGCGCGGTGGCTCACGCCTGTAATCCCAGCACTTTGGGAGGCCGAGGCGGGCGGATCACAAGGTCAGGAGATCGAGACCACGGTGAAACCCCGTCTCTACTAAAAATACAAAAATTTAGCCGGGCGCGGTGGCGGGCGCCTGTAGTCCCAGCTACTCCGGAGGCTGAGGCAGGAGAATGGTATAAACCCGGGAGGCGGAGCTTGCAGTGAGCCGAGATCATGCCACTGCACTCCAACCTGGGGGACAGAGCGAGACTCCGTCTCAAAAAAAGAAAAAAGAAAAAAGAAAAATCCAAACATGTCTTCTGAAGCTGATACTAAACACATCAAGAACTAAAGCAATGGATGGAAACTATTTGAATTCAAATCCCAGCTCAGGCTCTTACCACCTGGGTGACCTAAACCAGCCTATGCTCTGTGTCTGCTTATCTTTAAGATGAAAATGGTAGTACCCAACCCAGCCTCAAAGGGCTCTTGTGAGGATTAAATACGTTAATTCATATCAAACTCTTAGAATAATCAACACTAAATGTTTAAATACTGTCTTTATTACTCATACCCAAGTACTCCCTCATCCGTTTCTGCATTTATTGAACAAATATCAGGGCATCTTCGAGCAGAATTTCCCAAGGAATGAAGGAAATATCGTCTCCCCTGGAAAGAAAGGATGATAAGTACTACTCAGGTGAGACTCCGCTGCCAAGTGCCAAAGGATCATTCCCTCCTTCTCCCTGCAGCCTTTTTCAAGAAGTCAAGGCTAAAGAAGGAAAGGAGGATGGGAGAAATCAGCACTCCTGCATGAATTACAGCGGACTACCCAGACAGCCGGGAGTGAACCTCTCCTAAAGAAAAATCTCTCACTGATCAGAAAAGGGCCAGGGATACTCTGCAGCTGGAGCTCTGACCCCATCCTGGGTTCACAGACGCTTTCGGGGAACTGAGTGCTTCTCAGAAAATGAAAAAGTGCTAATAACAAGAGACCCATCTTTTACCATCTGTCAGGCTCTGTTCTCTTTTTATTTAACTCTCAAAAGAACTCCATTAGATAGATATTAGTACCATTTTTAAGAAAGAGAAACATAGGCAGAGAGATTAAGATATGCGCCTGTTATTACACTGCTATTAAGTGGCAGAGCTGGCTGATGGCCAGGGGAAAGGGCTGGGGGAGTACAGAACCCAGGAGATCCCCAGTCCCTGCGATGTAGGATCCTGAACTCCCAGCGCTAAGTGGGGATGCGCCAGCCGCCCCACACTGGAGAAGGCTCATTCAAAGAAAACACAAATCCCGCCCTTCGCCGCAAGTGGATTCTCCTCCCCTAGAGCGACTGCCCGGTTGCTACGGGCCCCCAGCAAAAGGAACATCAGTATGGACAGAAGGAGCAGGACGCAGGGCGGGGAGGGCTCACCTTTCTGGGAGGAACGAAGGCCGCGGCCTAGCGTACCTGGGGCGGAAGTGGCTCTGCCTGCAGAGACCTCCTGGACTACGCTTCCCAGAATTCCCGACGGGATCAGGGAGCCGGCCTCAGCCTCCTAGAGCGGAAGTTACCCGACTACACGGGGCTCCCAAACTACACTTCCCAGAATTCCTAGAATAACTCTCCACCTCTCTGCCTGCCTGGGACGCAAGTGCAGGCTGCCAAGCTGACAGCCTGGATCATATTTCGCATGTGCGGGTCCCAAAGGAATTCCTTAACTCCCCCTTCCCGGAACCGAAATGCTTCCAAAGACAGAGAGCTCGAATATATGTTTCTCTATTTTCCCCAGCGGACCGTGCATGAAAGGCGCCTTTCCTGGCGCGTGTGTCTCTGACCCTGTGGATCTTATGGACAATTCCCGGAATTTCTTGCAGGGCAGCACTTCCCCTTAAGTCGTCTCTTTCTCTTTTGGATAGTCAGTATTTGTATAGTTATTATTCTCTTTTGGTTAGCCGTCTAATTTTCTACTGCTAGTCCAGCTCTACTGCCTTCCCCCTAGAGTTTGAATTTATTTTTTCTTCAAACGCAACACAAACCCAAATAAACTCAACCAAATCGGACTTTATCTACCTACCTACCAACCAAGAAAATATCCCATAAAGGAGAGAACGGAGAAGCTTGCAATACAGGAAGAAAAAAAAAAGAATTACAGAATGGAAGCGATGTGTGCGCTAAAAATGCAGGTACTGAAAGGAAATTGGGCTGACTTGTACTGGACACCGAATTTAAGGAATACAGGATCTCAACCTTTCTTTGGATTACTTTTTTATTCCATTTTGGTGTGGACGCGTCTGAAACTGATAGTGCTGTTGCTACCTACCATACTGTGTTTGTTGATCCACAAGAACGTAGATGCCAAGAATCCACAAAAAACAGATGCAGCCGTTGATGAGGCCGTAAGCAGAAACAGCAAATGGTTCCCACGTTTCCTCTGCTTTAACTACTGATGATGAAATGCGAGTCATAAGGCAAATGGAAGGGCTGTAGTGATACAGATAAAATGTTATTATTATGAGAAGGGATAAGTCCCTTGTAAAATCTTGAAATTTTTTTCTTCTTTGAGAAAAATCTATCACCTATTTTCACCCTGCTGTTGATCTAGCCAACACTGTAAGTTGTCTCATGGAGGACAGGATGATTTAGGGAGGACCGTAAAGGGGTTGACTCAATCAAGAAAAGGAAGGTGAAAATAAAAAGACGTAACGACCAATCTTTGAAAATGCTCAGTGGCTTAAAAGACACTATTAAGAGATGAGACTATTTGATTCTTAACAACTCCTTTCCAAGGAAATGTTTTTGAAAATACATATGGTTTACCTATTAAAGAGGATCAATCTGATAATAGGTGAGGTTTTTTTTTTTTTTTTTTTTTGATAAAATGAAAGGGAAATTTAAAAATACAAGGGACAGAATAATACTTTGTGTACTTCCACTTCCAGTAATAATAAAACTAGTGATTTGGAACAAACATCTGGCAGATGAAAAGTTAGCAAACTTTTTAAATGTCAAAAGGCATCAAAAGACAAGATAATGGAGAAATGGTGGGTCAAAATTCAGAAACAGTTGGGACAGTCATGCATTTGGGGCTACTTTTCTCCTGGGAATGAATGGTCTAGTCTAGGATCTGAAAAGCCTAGAAGCTCTGCAGCAATTTTGACACCTATGTGAAGCTGGGGGAACAAAAGATTCTAGCAAAAACTAAAATGCACATCTTTTCAAGCACGCATAAGATTTGTACAAATGAGTAAAATGATACGGGATTTCAAAATACTGAAATACTAAATGTGTTTTTGAATACAATGAAATTTGGCTAGAAATCAATAAAAACACAACTAAATGATTCATGTGTGCATTTAATAAATATTGTCTCATCTCCAAACCCACCATTTTTCACTCTGCTTTACAGGGCTGGAATGGCGGAATCTGCAGCCAATCTTTCCCTACCTCCACACCCCCCATCTGGTTCTGTGTTCGGCAACTATTAGCAGAAGAGTATAGGGGTGGTGGGGGCAGGGAGATATACTATATCCTGTGCCTGCCAGTCAACAGTACTTTTTCTTGTAGCAGCTGCCTAATTTGCAGTTTTTCTAACACTTGAATAACCAATTTCATCATGGCTCCTTGTAAACATTATTAAACAACTTCCCAAAGACTGATCCTTAGTTGTCTAAGTCCTGAAACTGCAGGGCCCTGCTTCTGAGCTCAGAGACAGCAGAACCAGCCGAACACTGGCCTCTCCTCAGAGGCCTGAGTTTCAGAAGAGCATGACCTTCCTCTAGACTTCTAAGTTTTAGTAATTCCTGTCTCTTCACTTTGTTTCCGCAGACCTCAGGTGGTTGCTGCTTGCTGCAGGTGCTACTTCCAGCAGTTGCTACTTGTATCATATATTAGAGTTCTTTTTCTGCTCTTTCAGAAATCTAGCTACCAACTCTGTAATACATGAATTTTTCTTTTCAAATAATTGGTAAGGTTTCTATCTCCTCAGTGGACCCTAAATTATAAACTGTGTTTGGAAATTAATTAAAGCACTTTTAAGTAAGCCACAGATAAAAGAGTATGGCATTGAAATCTGGTGTCATCGGTGAATTCTACCAAATATTTAAAGAAGAAATCATGTTCATCTTAAAATTATTCCTGAGAATAACAAAATAGGAAACACTTTCCAACTAACTTTATGAGGCCACTATAATAACACTGACACAATTTGTGAGAGGCTTCATTAGAATAGAAAAATGACAGGTCTGGCTGGGCGCGGTGACTCATGCCTGTAATCCCAGCACTTTGGGAGACAGAGGCAGGCGGATCACGAGGTCAGATCAAGACCATCCTAATACAGTGAAACCCCATCTCTACTAAAAATGCAAAAAAAAAAAAAAAAAAAAAATTGGGGGGCGTGGTGGCACGCACCTGTAGTCCCAGCTACTCCGGAGGCTGAGGCAGGAGAATCGCTTGAACCCGGGAGGCGGAGATTGCAGTAAGCTGAAATGGTGCCACTGCACTCTAGCACTCTAGCCTGGGTGATAGAGCGAGACTCCATCTCAAGAAAAAAAGAAAAAAGAAAGAGATAAAAAGAAAATGACAGGTCTATCTCATCATAAATACTAACTTGCAAAAATCCTGAACAAAATGTCGCCAACAGTATATAACAGGGTAACACATCATGACCTAGGTATCAAAAACTGAAAAAAAGAGTTTGATTAAATTCATCACCCATTCATCACGAGAAAATTTAGGCAACTAAGCAATAATAAAGATCTACAAAAATGGCAACAAATATCAAAAGGAACAGTGAAATATTGAAAACATTTCCTCTACGACGGGGAAGAAAATAATGATGTTCACCCCAACCATTTCTACTAAATACCACATTTGCTTCTTTATCCTTCAATCTTGCCAACTAATCTAATTAATTTTAATAATTTATGCGTAGATCTTTTGAATTTTACATGCACTCTCATGTTGACTTCAGAACTGCAACAAATGTGGCACTGCAGCGCCATGGGAACAGGGCAAATATTCAATACATGTTGCTGTTAAATTGAGTATTGTGAAATAAAACTGAAATTGACCTATACCTCCGACTATATGCAACAATCTAAGGCTGGTGGATTGTAGAGCCCTATTTGAAAAGCATTTCTTATGACACTTTAAATCTACTCAGTGTATAAACCCATAAGAAATGTGTACCAAAATACACATATAAGAATGTTCATACAGCATCATTCATCACAATGACTTGCTGAGAATACTCCAGATGTCTATCGATGATAGTATGGATAAATATTTTTGTTATTTACACAAGGTAAGAGCAAGGACATTGAACAAACTTTAGCTGTACATGCAACACCATGATTACTCCCATAAATATGTTGAGCAAAATAACTAGACAAACCCAGTAGATGCAGTGTGATTCCATTGGTACAAAGTTCACTAGACATGCAAAATTCATCTGTAGGATGATTTTGGACATTTAAATAGTAAAAATATAAAGAAAAGCAAGGGAATCTTAAAACTTAGGGTAGTGGTTTCTTTTCATGGGGAAGAAAGCATCATGATGCTGTGAGAGTGGGGTTTTTGCAATTCTACCATGCTTCATTTTTTGTTGTGGGGGGTGATTATACAGCTTTGTTCATTTTATGTTCATGCTTTCACATGTATATTTATGATTTTAGACACTTTTCTGAATGTGAGTGACATTTAAATCTGTAAAAAAAAAAAAATGATATATGACCAACAAACTGTGGTACATCAATACAATCAAGTATTATTCAGCCATAACAAGAAATCAGATATGAAGTTATGAAAACACATGGAATAACCTTAAATGCATATTGTTAATGGAAAGAAGCTAATCTGTCAAAGCTACATACTGTAATTCAATTATATGATAATCTGGAAAAGGCAAAACTAAAGGTCAGTAAAGTTATCAGTGGTTGTTAGAGGTTCAGGGGTGGGAGATTGATTGGTAGAGCACAAGGTATTTTTAAGCAGTGACACTATTCTGTATGATATGGTATGGTGGATACAGGACATTATGCTTTGTCAAAACCCATGGAATGTACAACACAAAGAGTAAGCCCTAATGTAAACCACAGACTTTAGTTAGTAATAATGTATCGATATTGGTTCATTAGTTGTAATAAATATGTCACACACACGCAAGATGCAAATAATGGAAGAAACTGGGCAGGGGAAAGGAGAGTATATGGGAAATATTAATACTTTCTCTGCAATTTTTCTGTAAACCTAAAACTGCTCTTAAAATAAAGTCTATTTTTAAAAATCAATGATATGCTTCAAAGGAAACTGAATACATGGCATAGAACTTTTTTCAGAACTTAGAGGCAAGGGCTAAAAATAATGAGAAACTCTATAATGAATATAAGCATATTGATCAGGTGTATCTTATAAGCTAATGAGAAAAAATGAGGATTAGAGAAGGAAGCAGATGGTAACAAATAAATCATTAAGAGAGAATAAACAATTTATCCTCATGGGCAAAATCACATATTGGAAGGAGGAGAAGAAGCTGGAGGAGAAAGGGGAGGAAGGCGAGGGTGTGTAGGAGAAGGAGAAGTAGGAGGAGGAAGAGTAAGAGTAAAAGGAGGAAGAGACTTGTAGAGATGCACTTGTACACATTGAGAAATTTTTTAACGGCAAGGCTGAAGAATAAAGAATTGAGTCAATTCAAAGGAATGAAAAAATAAGCTTTGCATTTTAATTATTGTCTGCAACATTAAAAGTAGTAATATAAAAATAATCTATGGAATTTTGAGAAGAAAAGATTGATCCACGGTCAGAGAATGTTTTGTTCATGTGCTGTATTCTTGGCATACAAGATTCAATTGTGAATCACTTCTAAATTATTTCTGGAAAATATTCTTCAAGAAATATTACAAGCCTTTGGCAACAACACAGATAAAACTTCCACAGACTGTCTTCCTAGTTTGTTTACATAGAACTGCTGAATAAAATGTGAACATAAAAATATTTATTTGAATAGGAGAATGTTTGAGGGCATACATATTAAAAATAAAGGCCGGGTGCGGTGGCTCACGCCTGTAATCCCAGCACTGTGGGAGGCCGAGGTGGGTGGATCATGAGGTCAGGAGATCGAGACCATCCTGTCTAACACGGTGAAACCCGGTCTTTCTAAAAATACAAAAAAATTAGCCTGACATTGTGGCGGGCGCCTGTAGTCCCAGCTACTCAGGAGGCTGAGGCAGAAGAATGGCATAAACCCAGGAGGCAGAGTCTGCAGTGAGCCAAGATGGCACCACTGCACTCCAGCCTGGGTGATAGAGCGAGACTCTGTCTCAAAATAAATAAATAAATAATACATAAAATAAAAGAAAAAGAAAAAAACAAACCATATCATTTATTTATTCCATTATATCCCCCACTACCCACTCTCATTTTCTCCCCTGCTGCATCAGTAGCCAGGTGGATCTGTTTAACATGTGTCTGTTGCTGGTATGTCTTTTTGGCAAAATGTATGGAATTTTGGAGAGAGATATATATATATATATATAGTGTTATAAAACTCTTTTAAAATTTTTCACTCAAAATTATGTTTTTCTCAGTAGTTTACTACAAAAAAAATTTTTTTGAGACAGGGTCTCAGCTTGTCACCTAGGCTAGAGTGCATTGGCATGATCACAGTTCACTGTGGCCTTGACCACCTGGGCTCAAGCCATCTTCCCATCTCAGCTTCCAAAGTAGCTGGGAGTATAGGTGTGCCCAACCACACCTGGCTAATTTTTTTTTTTTTTTTTTTTTTTGCAAAGATGGAGTCCCACTATGTTGCCCAGCTGGTCTCAAGCTCCTGGCCTCAAGTGATCCTCCCACCTTGGCCTCCCAAAGTGCTGGCATTACAGGCAGAAGCCACTGTGCCTAGCCCTGAAATTGTATAACATAAAGAAGAGTTGGAAGAATTATACAGTAGTCACCCATATATTCTCAGCTTAGATTCTAAAATTGGCAACATTTATGTCTTAGCCATCCATCTAGCTATTTTACTTATCACTTATCCATCAGAACATTAACATTACCCCTACAAATTCCCTCATGACACTTCCCAGTCAGTCTCTAACTCCTTCCCCCAGTGGCAACCACCGTTCTACTTTTCCACCATAAATTTTACCAATTTTAGAATATGAAATATATGGAACCATACAGTAAGTACTCTTCTGCATTACAATTCTTTGAGCATAGTGTTTTTAAGATCCATCCATGTTGATGCACATATCAGTCATTTGATCCTTTTTATTACTGAGTGATGTTCTATTGCATGAATATATGTCTTTGGAAACTTACTTACATTTTAATTGTTTAAATATTTTTATGAATAAAGATCCTGCAGCATACTTATAAAAGTCTTTTTGCAGGCATATGCCTTATTTTCTCTGGCATAAATATCTATGATTAGAATTGCTTGATGTGTTTAACTGCTTAAGAAACCACCAGATCATCTCCCAAAAGATTAATTTTACACTGCCTCCCAAAATATATGCAATTTCTGATTGTTTTGAATCCTAACAAGCATTTGCTGTTATCTGTAAATTTCTTTCTTTTTTTTTTTTTTTTTTTGAGACGGAGTTTCACTCTTGTCATGCAGGCTGAAGTGCAGTGGCATGATCTTGGCTCACTGCAACCACTGCCTCCTGGGTTCAAGTGATGCCTCAGCCTCCCGAGTAGCTGGGATTACAGGCACCTGCCACCATGCCTAGCTAATTTTTGTATTTTTAGTAGAGATGGGGTTTCTCCATGTTGGCCAGGCTAGTCTTGAACTCCTGACCTTGGATGATCTGCCCACCTCGGCCTCCCAACGTGCTGTGATTACAGGTGTGAGCCACTGCGCCTGGCCTGTTATCAGTATTTTTAATATCTGCCATTCTGGTGGTTGTGTAGTTGTATCTCTCTGAAGTTTTCATTTGCTTTTTCCTGGTGATCAATAATGTCATACTTCTTCACGGGCTATATTAACAATTTGTATGTCTTCCTTTGTAAAGTAACTGTTCAAGCCCATTATAATTGAGATGTTGGGCTCTTTAATATTGTATTGTACAAGTCTTTATATATTCTGGGTGTCAGTCAGTCTGAAATTTGGGCCGAGTTTAATGTAGAATAAGGGGCAATTCTTTGCTTGACATCTTTTTCCCTGGATTTCTTTCCTCACTTTCCAGGTCCCGTGGTCACCTCAATCTCTGTCATCGAGATCTTCAAGCCATTGGAGACTACAGAATCATCCACAGATTCAATGAAACAGGGATCAAAAATATTAAGAAAAAAAAACAATAAAAATTAGTAACACGACAATAAAAATAACACAAATAAAAAACCCAATACAGTATAACAACTATTTACATGGCATTTTTATTGTATAGAGATAGAAATAATTTGAAGTATACAAATAATTTGAAGTATACAGGATGATATGAAAACGTTACGTGAGAATACTATGGCCATTTTACATAACAGACTTGAGAATCCATGGATTTTGATATCCATAAGGGTCCCTGAACCAATTCCCCACTGATACCAAGGGACTACTGTATTCAGGATTTTTCACTTAGTTCATGAAGGATATTCATCTGTAGTTTTCTTTCCTTATAATTTCTTTGTCTGGTTTGGTATTGTCAGCTTAATACTGGCCTCATGAGACAAGCTGGGGGTGGGTGGGCGTTCCCTTCTCTTTTCGTTTCTGGGTTTATTTACAATTCACACCTTTACTGTTTAGTAGAATCCACCAATGAATTAATCTCAATATTGGTTTTTCTTTTTTTTTTTTTTTTTTTTGAGACGGAGTCTTACTCTGTCGCCTAAGCTGGAGTACAGTGGCGCAATCTCCGCTCACTGCAAGCTCTGCCTCCCGGGTTCACACCATTCTCCTGCCTCAGCCTCCCAAGTAGCTGGGACTACAGGTACCTGCTGCCACGCCCGGCTAATTTTTTGCATTTTTAGTAGAGACGGGGTTTCACCATGTTAGCCAGGGTGGTCTCGATCTCCTGACCTCATGATCCGCCCGCCTCGGCCTCCCAAAGTGTTGGGATTACAGGCGTGAGCCACCGTGCCCGGCCTTCTAGTTAATTTTTAATCGCATTTTAAGGTGTGAGCTGACAAACTTATTCAGCATTCCACATTATAGAGTTTCTCTATTGTATGAGATTTCTTATGACTGTGGGTTGTACTTTTCTGTAAAGTTTTACCACAGCTATATCATCTGGCACATTTCTCTTTGGTGGACACACCAATGAATGAAGTTATCACTGAAGAAGTCGCATCCATACCATTTTAGATGGCTGCACTGCCACATCAAGCCTTAAAGATTTAAAAGTTTTGAACTCTGAATTATATTGTTACTTCTGTATATGTACTCCAATGACAATGAAACATATTGCTATAAAATCCCTCCATGCTAGTCAAGATAGCCTAGGAAATGTTGCAGTAACAAAATAAACCACCAAAAATCTCAGTGGTGAGACACAATGAATTTTTATTTCTTACTCTAAAAAGAAATCCAACACAGATCAGATAGTGACCTTCTATCAACCCAGTCTGGAATAAGCAGCCTCCAAGGTCACCTTGGCAGGGATAGAAAAGCCTGAGGATGTGTGTAAAGGCTAGACCAGAAAGTGGCTTCTATCACTTTTGCTCACACTCCATTGGCTAGAACTCAATCACATGGGCACATTCTTAACTGCAGGGGTTACTGGGAAACAGAGCCTTATTTGCAAGGAAATGATAAACACAGCACTGCCTCTGCCATATCCTTCAAATACCACTTCTTTAGAGCTTCTCACCTGTGTACAGAATCTCATGGAAAACCTGAGTACTAATGTTCTTTCATAGTAAGAGCATGGGTTTCATTTCTGAGCACACTTTTGAATGTTCTTCATACAGAGAGTATTTTTCTAGTGGGGACTAAAAAATATCTAAAGACTTTGGCTGAACTGAAGACCTTACCATAATCATCCCAATTAGAATTTCCTTCCTGGATACACCCTTTAAAGGAAATTTGACCTTTAACTACAACCACTACCAAAAACCACCCATTTGTCGAGAGTCACCTACTTTGCCATTGCAGCATACAGCAGTCGATGGGAACTTCACAGAAGTTCTTGAAATCCACAATCCTTGCCTGGCACACTCCAGTGCTGCAGGCTGACATCATTGATGAGAGTGTTGCTGTCTTTTGCTCCCCCAGCCCTCCCACAGGCTGAGTAAGCCCCTATCATCTGGAATACAGTGTGGCTTCTGTTTTCCTAATTTAACCCTGACTTACTATGTTTATAATGTTTCTCTCTGCTCACATAGTCTTTGATGAGTCAGAAGGTCCTTGCCATGCTCACAATGTGTGTACTGTGTCTCATCTATATGCACTCTCTGATGGGCAAGGAGGTACGAATTACGACTGAAGCCCTTACCACATGCCTTACACTTATAGGGCCTCTCTCCTGTGTGGACTCTGAGATGAACATGAAGATCTGAATTCCGACTGAAGCCTTTACCACACTCATCACATTTATATGGTTTCTCTCTGTTGTGATCTCTTTGATGTAAGTGAAAATATGAGCTGTAACTAAAGCACTTTCCACACACTTCGCATTTATATGGTTTTTCTCCAGTGTGAACTCTCTGATGAGTGTGAAGAACAGAGCTATATGCAAAATCCTTTCCACACACATTGCATTTGTATGGTTTCTCCCCTGTGTGGACTCTCTGGTGAATGTGAAGGTGTGTACTTTGGCTGAAGCCCTTTCCACACTCACCACACCTATAAGGTTTCTCCCCTGTGTGAAACCTCCAGTGGACTTGAAGAACGGAGCTTGAACTAAAGCACTTGCCACACTCACTGCATTTGTAGGGCTTCTCTCCAGTGTGGACTCGCTGATGGACAAGAAGGTTCGAGCTCTGATCAAAGCCCTTCCCACACTCATCACATTTATAGGGCTTTTTCCCTGTGTGTACTCCCTGATGAATACAAAGAAGGGACCTAAATCCAAACCCTTTCCCACATACGTCGCATTTGTAGGGCATGTCTCCTGTGTGGACTCGATGATGGTTGTGAAGGGAGGAGTTGCGCCTGAAGCCTTTGCCACATTCTTTACATTTGTAGGGTTTGTCTCCCGGGGGCACTTTCTGATACCTGGGAAAGTGTGAGCTCTGTTTGCAGCCCGTAGGCCATTCATGGAACTCATAGGGAGTCTCGCTTGAGTGGGTTTTACAATGAACGATAAGATCTTGGCTCTGAATAAAGTTATTTCCATACTGGTCACATTTATAAGATTTTTCTCCTAGGTGAGCGCTGTGATGGACACGAGGATCTGTATCATCTGCAAAGGCCACCCCACAGTTATTACATGTGAAAGGCTGTGGTACTACACGGGCCGCATTATGTTGTTCAACTGTTGATTTCATACCCAAGTTTTTCCCACAGTCGGGGTGTCTACCAGGGTCCTCTCCTTTACATTCTTGGGACTCATGATGATCACGTGCGGTCCAATTGAGGCTGCCATCATGCCGAGCAGGTCTATACAATTTCTCTTCCATGTAAATTCCCTTATATCTTCCCTGAGAGTTCTGGGGCTCAGTCATTATGTTGGCTTTCCTCCACGATTCTGGGGTAAGAACCTGTGTCAGGCCTTGCCATGCTGTGATATCTTGATTTTTGATAATGGCATTTACTACATAGTTTTCATTTTTAGAAATCTGAAGAGACACGCCTGCCCACTCTTCACAGAGGGAAACATCTTCTAAATGTGGGGAACACTCTTCTTGAAGGTTCATGACATAATCCTGACTCACAGTTAAATCCCGGATCCTTTGTTTCCAAATCTGCCAGCAACGAAGCACTTCTTGCGAAAGGTAACTTAACCCCTTTTCCTGAAGATTCAAAATGTTGTTTTTAATCCCATCTCCTATGAGAAGAAAGAGAATGTGGCTAAGAGAACAAGTCAATCATCTGTCCAGAGGTTTTGAGAAAATGAAATACGATGGGGTGGGAAGTTGTCCCTGTTCTAATTGTGAAACAATTAGAGCCATGGTAATTCTAACCTGTGAGCTGCCAATTAGAAATCAAGTGTTGTAGGGAAATTAAGAGAAATCTTGGCCAGGTGCAGTGGCTCATGCCTGTAGTAGCAACACTTTGAGAGGCTGAGGTGGGAGAATCACTCAAGCCCAGGAGATCAAGACCAGGCTGGACAATATGGTGAGATCCCATCTCTACAAAAAAATTAAAAATTGGGTCAGTTTTGCCTATGATCCCAGCCACTTGGAAATCTGAGGTTGGAGGATTGTTTAATCCTGGGAGGCAGAGGCTGCAGTGAGCCAAGATTGTGCCACTGCACTCCAGCCTGGGTGACAGAGCAAGATCTTTCCACCCCCACGCCACAAAAAAAGAAAAAAAGGAAGTCTTAGGAAAAATTTATGAAGGAAGAAATTCACCTCCCTGCTATAAGAGTAGTCAATAAAAAGCTTTCAATAATCTTGCTACAAAAGGTATGGGAAAGGCTCCCATTTTATGTAGTGTATGTGTGTATGTAAATAATACATATTGATGGAGTGTTTTCTATATGTTGGGCAGAGTGAGGGACCCAAAGGGTCACAAGAGGTTTCAGAAACAAGCAACAAGTCCTATCTCCTGATAGCTTCCCTTCCTTCACATCACTGTCGTATGGAGGACTATCATGTATCTTTGTGTACAACCTGCACAACTGTACATGGTGAGCCTAAAGGGGATGGGGATGAAAAGGCAATGGGGATGAAAATGGGGATAAACATTGTGAAATATGGTCCTGGCATTGTGCGGGGATGCATATGTTAAACTTCTGAGATGAGCTTTAAGATACATCCTTTTTATTTTCCCCAAGGTTCTTTGTCTTCATGAAAAGATAGAAACCACTCAGATCCTACAATCCATTTCCTTAAGTTCTACCCTTTTAAGTTACTGCAGAATCTCAAACAGCCATGACTATGAGAATGGGGAACAGATACTGTGGCACTGTCAATGGCCTGGCACCCAGGGAAGCAAGACTGTGGTATATAACAAACAGGGGCCTGAGGCAGAAGAGGATGATCATATTCTTGGGACCCTAAGATGGGTTTCAAAATGGCATGAATATCATAGTCAAGTCCCACTGGATACCGCTTTGGTTCAAGCTCCTTTCTGGGTTAATTGAAAGTGACTTTAAGTTTATAAAATAGTATCAGGGAAAGGGAGACCATGAGCTGCTCCGAATGGGCTTAAGCAGTGGTTTCCCAATTGTTTTGATTGTAACCCACAGTAAAATCGGCATTGTGACTCAGTAGGAATAGGCACAAGCATCAACACAGACTGGTCACTAAAACAGAAGTTTTATCTGCTGATACTTACATACTATGTGCAATGCACTTTGATAAATTCTTTTGTTTTCTGTTCTATTAATCTACTTTGCTTTTTAAAAATTGCTAGTTATGACACAGTAATTTGATTTCAGGACTCGCCAAGAGGGTTTTATCCTGCAGTTTGAGAAACAACTGCAAGGATATGTAGATTTATGCAAAAGGCCCTGTGTCTACAGTTTACACTTTGGTTTCATGAGGTTATTTATTACAAACATAGGACCTAGGGCCAGATTAGGAGGGCTCAAATCCTAGTTCTTACAAGCAGTTGTGATCGTGGGCAAGTTATTAATTCTGTGACTCAGTTGTTTCATTCATTGATATGGTTTGGCTGTGTCCCCACCCAAATCTCTTCTTGAATTGTAACTCCCATAATTCCCACGTGTCGTGTCCCATAATTCCCACATGTCAGAGCCCCCACACAGAGTCCTTACCAGGGCACTGCCTAGTGGAGCTGTGAGAAGAGGGCCACTGTCCTTCAGACCCCAGAATGCTAGATGCACTGACAGCTTGCACCGTGTGCCTGGAAAAGCCACAAACACACAACACCAGCCCATGAAAGCAGCCAGAAGGGAGACTATACTCTGCAGAGCCACAGGGGCAGAGCTGCCCAAGACCATGGAAACCCACCTTTTACATCAGTGTGACCAGGATGCAAGACATAGAGTCAAAGGAGATCACATTTGAGCTTTAAGATTTGACAGCCCTGTTGGATTTCAGACTTGCATGGGGCCTGTAGCCCCTTTGATTTGGCCAATTTCTCCCATTTGGAACAGCTGTATTTACACAATGCCTGTACCTGCACTGTACCTAGGAAGTAAATAACTTGTTTTTGATTTTACAGGCTCATAGACGGATTAGACTTGGTTTGTCTCAGATGAGACACTGGACTGTGGACTTTTGAGTTAATGCTGAAATGAGTTAAGACTTTGGGGGACTGTTGGGAGGCATGATTGGTTTTCAAATGTAAGGACATAAGATTTGGGAGGGGCCAGGGGTGGGATAATATGGTTTGGCTGTGTCCCCACCCAAATCTCATCTTGAATTGTAACTCCCACAATTCCCATGTGTCATGGGAGGAACCCAGTGGGAGGTGATTGAATTATGGGGGCGGGTTTTTCCTGTGTTGTTCTCATGATAGTGAATGAGTCTCATGAGATCTGATGGCTTTAAAGAGGGGAGTTTCCAGCTGGATGCGGCGCCTCATGCCTGTAATCTCAGCACTTTGGGACGCCAAGGCGGGCGGATCTCGAGGTCAAGAGATTGAGACCATCCTGGCCAACATGGTGAAATCCCGTCTCTACTAAAAATACAAAAATTAGCTGGGCATGGTGGCACATGCCTGTAGTCCCAGCTACCCAGGAGACTGAGGCAGGAGAATTGCTTGAACCCGGGAGGTGGAGGTTGCAGTGAGCCAAGATAGCACCACTGCACTCCAGCCTGGCTACAGGGCCAGACTCTGTCAAAAAAAAAAAAAAAAAAAAAAGGGGGCAGGGGGCGGTTCCCTGAAGAAGCGCTCTTCTCTTGTCTGCCACCATGTGAGACGTGCCTTTTACCTTCCACCATGATTGTGAGGCCTCCCTAGGCATGTGGAACTGTAAGTCCAATACACCTCTATCTTGTAAATTGCCCAGTCTTGGGTATGTCTTTATCAGCAGTGTGAAAACAGAGTAATACATCATAAAAGGGGGCTAATAACAGTAACTATCTGTATTAGTCCATTCTCACGTTGTTAATAAAGACATACCCCAAACTGGGTAATTTATAAAGGAAAGAGGTTTAATTGACTCATAGTTCCATATGGCTGGGGTGGCCTCACAATCATGGCAGAAGGTGAAGGAAGAGCAAACGGACGTCCTACATGGCGGCAGGCAAAGAGAAAGCCCGTGCAGGAGAACACCCATTTATAAAACCATCAGCTCTCATGAGACTTATTCACTCTCATGAGAACAGCATGAGAAAGACCGCTGCCCCATGACTCAGTTGCCTCCTACCAGGTCCCTCCCACAACATGTGGGAATTATGGGAGCTACAATTCAAGATGAGACTTGGGTAGGGACATAGCCAAACCATATCTCTATCTC
The DNA here is from genome assembly GCF_024542745.1 of Macaca thibetana thibetana. Taxonomy (NCBI): domain Eukaryota; kingdom Metazoa; phylum Chordata; class Mammalia; order Primates; family Cercopithecidae; genus Macaca; species Macaca thibetana. The sequence continues at coordinate 25,121,914 of NC_065596.1, forward strand.
ATAAACTAAACTTAGGTAACACATAACTGTATATGAACCTCTGAGAAATAAAAATGAGGTTAGATATTTATCAAAAAGTAATCAAATAAACCAACACTTAGATTACACTTACTACATACCAGTAAGTGTTGGCTATTGTAACTGCCAATGAAACCAAAGTTCTCCCTTGGTTCCTTTAACACTGGTTTATCCAAAACATTGGATAAACATTGATTTTTCTCCAGAAGCAACCAATAGATCAAGGCCGTTGGTGATGTGTGAATTTTATCAGTCTCATTCTGAGAAATATGAGGAAAGAATGATAGCCTAAATGTGTGAGTAGGGAGGGAGGGGTTACTACCTGCACTGAATGCCCACAGGCCAGGGGTATGAGATTTGGGGAGAGCTCCCTCACATCACAAGGGGCCACATCCTCACATTGATCTGTAAAAGCTCATTAACTGCAGAGTTCTAACCTGCACATGAATCTCTTAGGATTTTTCTTTCCAGTGGCCAATGCATCTTTTTGTGATCTAACTGGAATATTCTATCTGGTTTGAAATGATGATTTGAAGAAACAGGTTCAGTGGTCTGATGCTCAGTTACTCACCCACTGAGATAAGGTTCCTGAAGTTTTCCAGCATCACATCTTGGTACAGGTTTATCTGGGCTTTATCCAATAGTGCCAGCTCTTCCTTGGTGAAGACAACAGCCACATCCTTGAATGTCACCCTTTCCTAAAACATCAACCACACGCCACATCAATCATCCACACAAATGACTGGTCTTAAGTCTGTTTGGGCTGCCTTAATAAAATACCACAGTCTGACTAGATTAAACAAAATAAACTTATTTCTTCCTGTTCTGGAGGTTGGAAAGTCTAAGATCAAGTACCACCAAGATAGGTTTCATTCAGGTTTCTTCTCTTGGCTTGTAGACAGCTGTCCTCTCACTGTGTCCTTACGTGGCATAGGGAGAATGACAGCAAGCTGTGTTGAGTCTCTCTCATAAGGACACTAATCCTGTTGGATCAGGGATTCCCAAAGGACAATATTAATCAAATTATAAAATATGGCCCAGGGAACAGGCGCAGATAAATCTACACTAAGGTGTTGTGCCAATACATAAGTCTAGTAGTGTTCCATGAGTTCATTTCTCATCACACACCAAGATTTGGTATTTTCACTTTTTCATGGCAGATTAATCTATTTTTATCATGTTAAAAGGAACTAAGAAGACAGGGTAACTAAAAGCATTGGCCCCTAGATTCAAAAAACACAAAAGAGAAAAGGGAGATTAGGATAAATAAGAACACTTCAATATCAACTAGGTATTAAAAAATAGTGGTATCAATGTGAAATTTCTTGAGTATGTTAGCAGTAATGTGGAAATGTAGGAGAATGCTCTTATTCTTAGGAGCTATAAGCTGAAATATTTAGGGATGAATTATAATGATGCCTGCAATTTATCCCCAAGTGGGTCATCAAAATAAAATATAGATATGTGTGTGTATATACGTATATTATGCATATGTTTGTGGGTGATTCTGAACAACTGGTGAATCAAGGTGAAGATTACACATTATGCTATTCTTTCATCTTCCTGATAAATTGAAATTTCTCAAAATAAAAGGATGTGGGGAATAAGCTGATATTAATAACCATCTCCTAATCAAGAAACCAATTTTTACATAAAATATTTCTATCGCTGCATATATCACACTGCTCAGAGTTAAGTATTTACAGATATGTTCTCTCAATAGACGCTGCATCTCTAAATAAAGCAGAGCTTTCAAACAAAAGTTGTAAGCAGTTACAAAGGACTTCACAAGGAATATGTTACTAACAATTGTCCAACTACCAAAATCTGACAATGATTAAAACCAAAATCTAGGGGAGTCAGCACTGTTGTCCTAATAGCACCACTCTCTCAGTAGCACTACTGTTAGAGGCAACAAAATTGAATTGGAGTTAACCATTCAGAAAATACAGATACCCTGAAGCCTGCTTGGGGTGTTCCAACGTAGGGAGAAGGGGTTAGGAATAGAGGTTCACCCAGCATACTCCCCATTCTCCATTCTCCGCCTCAACTATAGAGCCTGGGAAAATAAAACACTCATTTCTCCACCACCCTTGTAGCTGGATGGATCCCTTGTAGGAATCCTAGGCAGCGATTGTCACAGGATACAGGTACAAGGACAACCCCAAAATATTAAGAAACCAAATTTTATAAACTAATAAACACATGCAAAAATCTTTAAATCTTTTCTTCTATGAAGTATTCTTGTAAAACCATCTATGAAGTATTCTTGTAAAACCTTAAACCTAAATCTATTCAAGCATCTGGTGCTTCCACTTACAAGAAATACTGTGGATAGAATAACACATTGAAAGACACCAAAAGGAAGCAAACAAATGCATTCCAAATGTAGGAAAGAACACAGGACACCAAACTTGGTTTCTACAACAAGTTAATAGCAGGAGAAAATAAAGTAGAGGGGCAGATTTCTCTGGATTAAAAGAGATTATGAGATGTAACAACCAACTATATGATAGTATAGACCTTGTTAAGATCCCATTTGAACAAACTAACTGTTAAAAAAATTTTTTTTTAGATAATCAGGGAAATTTGATTATTGTCTGGGTATTAGATAATACCAAATAATTATTGATTATCTCATTAGTCCATTTTTAAGGAAATATATACTGAAATACATAGAGAGTGTGGTAAATTAGGTTGCTGTTTAGAAATATCCTCTTCCATGCTCTCCAGTCCCACTAAAGGACCAGAGTTTGTCTCCTTACCCCTTTAGTTTGGACTTGGAATGGAACTTGCTCTGGCTACCAAAATGAAGCAAAAGTGATAACGTGCCAGTTCTAAACCTGGGCCTCGAGAGATCTCACGTGTCCACTTGCTCTCTTGCCCCTCTTCTTCACTATGAGGACACACCCAAGCTAATCAAAACCAGCAGAGTGCTACCAAATATTCATGGCATTGGTTTTAGGTCCAGGAGATAACCATTGAGGACGCTGTTATAGGAGGCTGGAAAAATGGTGACCTGGGTGATGTAGTGGTGAATATTTGGTAAACTGTTGCTGTAAGTCAGAAGATAGAAAATGGACATAATGAATCTTGGACTTGGGCAAGATGGTTTCTAGGCAGAAGGATAAAAGTGTGAGCCCATTCATTTTAGTTGCATATATAATAAGGTACTATACAAGAGTGAGGTACTCAGAGAAAAACCAATACAGTGTGAAATAACATACCTCTTTAAAATACTTTGGGAAAGAAAAAACGGAAAAAGAGATTAAGCAAATCTCTTTGGCAAAAAGTTAATTGTTGAAACTGCATGATGGGTACTGCAAATGGAGGATCATAATACCATTTGCTCTTTTTGTGTATTTTCATAATTAATTTTTTCATGATTAAAAGAAAATCCTTCCTCCATACTGTGATGGTCTTTTTAATGTGTCAACTTGGCTAAGCTACAGTCCTCAGTTATTGAATCAAACACTAATCCAGGTATTGCTGTGAAGATAATTTGTAGATGTGATTAAAGTCCATAATCAGTTGACTTTAAGGGAGATTATTCTAACTAATCTGAGTATGTCTGATTCAATAAACTGAAAGGTCTTATGAGCAGAACTGAGGCTTCCCTGGGAGGGGGAGAAATTCCCCCCACAGACAGTACCTTCAGTCTGTCCAAGAGTTCTGGCCTACCCTTCCTGATGGGCTGCCCTGTAGATTTTGGACTTGCCTAGTTAGCCCCCATAATCATATAAGTCAATTCCTTACAATAAATCTCTTAATATATATCTCTTACTGGTTCTGCCTTGCTGGTTGAACTCTGACCAATACATACCCATTCAAATCTTGCTACTTATTCAACTAGACCAGTGACATTTAGAGTATGGTCATGTATATGCTGCCCATGCACTCGGATGCTGTGGCAACACCAAACTGCTATAAAAGTTTCTGAACTTACTCTTAATTCTTTTTCCCTCATGGGGCAGTGACAAGCAGTTCATGGACTGGTACTGGTACTGGTACTGGTACATGAACCACACTTAGAGTAGCACCAAAGCAGACATCTTGAAATCTGTGAGTTATTTCTTCACTTCTATAAAGGGAGTCAAACCGCCTGCCTCACAAAGTCATTATGAGCAAGATAAAGTACCTAATACATAGCAGTCACTCAAAAAATGCTGACCTCCTTTCAGAAAACAGAAGTATCTGGTTCCTCACAATGAACAGTATATTTAAAGAGAAAGAAACCCTTAACTTACCTGGAACTTCATCATATCGTCTTCCTTTTGGAAAGGGCAGGATTCTGGAAAAGCAGAACTGCAAAGAAGAAAGAATCCATGAGATCATGGATTCAACAAGTTATGAATGAACATTTGTTCCTTCCTTATCTGTAAAAGTTTCTCACAATTTCTCCACTCCCTAGATATCATCTCTTCTCACTCTGAACAGACTGAACTCCCACCTTCTCAAGACTTCCCTCGATTTGGCCCCAGTCCCTCAATCTCAAACCACTGTGTAACTCCTCTCTCTCTCCTCAAGGTTTTGGGTCAAAACCTGCACATTCTTTTCCTTTGCTCAGACTTGTGAATGAACTGACATAATCTACATCTGAATTTCGCAGGAAAAGAGGCCCTAGAATTGCTGATTAAGGGAGCAATCTCAGGGCTGGGCACAGTGGCTCAAGCCTGAAATCCCAGCACTTTAGGAACCCAAGATGGGTGGATCGCTTGAGGCCAGGAGTTCGAGACCAGCCTGGCTAACATGGTGAAACCCTGTCTCTACTAAAAATACAAAATTAGCTGCCTGTGGTGGCGGGCGCCTATAATCCCAGCTACTCAGGAGGCTGAGGCAGGACAATCACTTGAACCTGTGAGGCGGAGGCTTCAGTGAGCCGTGATTGCACCACTGCACTCCAGCCTGGGCAACAGAGACAGAGTTGTCTCAAAAAAAAGAAGAGAGAGAGGAGAGAGCAATCTCAGGATGACAGGGACCTTCTGCTATTTCCACTTTTCACATGCAAGACTTGATTTTGTATGGCTAGGCCCGTGGTCTAAAAAACTTGAGGTTAGCCAAGATATACAAATTAAATCTCAATTTTTATTATTATGTTAATCAATAATACAAATTTTTAAACATCTACACCTTGACTCTTGGCTTCCTAAACTATCTCTCCAGCACCCATTCTATCCCCTGCTTTTGCAAATATTGATGACACACCTATGACATAAAAGACACATCCTCTGCTCTGGAAATGCTCACAGTATACTGAACTATAAATGTTCTCAGACTGCAGGTAGTCCAAAGTAGGTAGACACAGACCTTCTAAGCTTGCCACTTCATATACACTAAAGCCCCTTCCTGTTCTGCTTTTATCAGTGGATTCCCTTGCCAATTAGCTTCCAGTTGGGTTCAGCCAATGGGGAAAGCCAGCAAGAGATCCAGAGAAGGGACAAGAGTGAAGTCAGGATATTTATCCCCCCAGGTAAGCTGTGGAATGGCTATGTTCCATATCCATTTACCAAAGGTCATGGTCTCCATCAGGCAGCTGTCATCCCATAAATCTTTCTTCAGGTTTTAGTGACTGCCTCCTCACTTAGCCCTTCAGTCCTAAAGGCAGTAAGTTATCCTGCTATCACTAGTTCTGAAATATTGCAATATCCTTTGTTGATTACCACAGCCTGCCTACAACTTTATAGATTGTGCCTTTATTAAGCTCTTCTCAAATTACCCAATTTGAGTGTTCTATTTATTTTTTATTGGGATTCCATCTGATAAACCCTGTAAACACAATTGTCTCTGGCCTTTGTGGAGAAACTTAGTGTATAAAATTGCCACTTTAGGTACTGTGGAAACTGCAAAGATTAAAAAATAAAAGCCCAAAACCATGTTTCTGCCTTCTCAGATAGTGCTTTTCAGACTATCTGTGATAAAGTGATAAAGTCTGTCACAGACTGATATTTTGGTAAGATACAGTAAAAAGAAATTACTGGAAAAAGGAAATTAAGAAGGTATGCAATTTAAAGCCCAATTGTTATTATTATTAATAACAATAATAATTGTTAATCGATAAGACAAAATTTTAAACATTTGCACTCAAGTTCTCAAATTATCTGGTCACAGACCAACATCATTTATTGGCACTGGTCTGTTGGCTACCCTTTGAATTGCAGCTCACAGGGTTATAAAATCAGATTAAAAGACTATGAAATGTCTTTTTGGTAAATCCTTGGACTCCTTTTCTCTCCTTTCCTACCTTTAAGAGACATCATTGATCACATCTTATTTGGGGTTCCAACAAAGGGCAAAATAAGGAGTATTCAACTCATCAGTACAGCATGAATTACATCGTTTTATAATAATTAAAAGCTACCAAGAAAACACTCCTCCTTTCCCCTGTCAAAAAACTACAAATCCTAAAAACAAAAATAACCAAGCTATAGTCTTTTATCCACTGCACTTGGTAAGGATCTTATCATTTAACAAGCACTCAATGTTTCTCGATATTAATAAATGCAGAGATAGAATTGGCTTGGATATTATACATTAGATGCATTTGCAAAGACATAAACTCACCTTCTACTTCCAGTACCTGTTCTCACTTAAGAGCCAAAAATGGGACAGGTTTATTTTCAAGCACACATCTACACACATGCACTCACACATATATGGTTGGGGGTTTGGTTTCCTGAATTTCTGGCTTCAGACACTACCTGCCTGTATCAAGTCAGGGCCATGGCAGGAACCAGAATGGCATATTCAAATTTGAGGGGAATTTAATAAACAGATGGCTTACAATGGTGTTGGCTGGGGGTAAGGAAATCACAGTGGATAAGGCTCTATCCTGGGAAGTGACAGGGAGGTGCTATTATAATACCTGGGCCTTAAGAGGTAAGGGGAGGGAGCAGTCCCTGGAGCCGGGAACTGAGAGGACCATGTGGCCAGGGCCACCCAAACCATGATCTGTTGTTAGAAGGGCAGCTAATCTGTGACAATCCTGCAGAGAGAGAACTGGGGGACAAGATACTCCAAATCACAATTCTTCCTCTCTCCAAACTTTTCTGTTGAGACTTCCCATTGGCCAAAGACAAGCAAGGCCAGAAGGCAATTGTGGCCTTTCAGGGCAGACAGCAGGGGAAAAGGTGGGGCAGCCAAAGACATGGGGCACATGGCACCTCAAGACTCTTGTTTTTTCCCTACCTACCAAAGTCCACACAGCTCTCGCACACAAATGCCTTTCTCATCCTTCAACCTGACAACTACTCCGATCTGAGGAATGCATCAGGAATGAGACCAGAAGCCCACATCAACCTCTTCAGGGAATGAGGACCTAGAGGAAAAGTGCAGCTGAATCTGGAACTGCAATTGCCCAGAAACACAATCAGAAATGTAATAAATCCTGCATTACACCTAAAATAATTAACACAAATTCTCTAACTTTATCAAATATACAGAGAGCGTTCAAACTTCAAATTTGTTGAGTGCAATTTAACAACTTATATTTGCTCATCTGCTTTATAATCCTCAAAGTCCCTACTCCCTGGCTCACAGCATGTGAGGTGAGAATGGAGTTAATAATTTGGGGCAGTTCTTTTCTTTTCTTTTCTTTTTCTTTTTTTTTTTTTTTAGACGGAGTCTCGCTGTGACCCGGAGTGCAGTGGCGCGATCTAGGCTAACTGCAAGCTCCGCCTTCCGGGTTCACGCCATTCTCCTGCCTCAGCCTCCCGAGTAGCTGGGACTACAGGCGCCCGCCACCACGCCCGGCTGATTTTTTGTATCTTTTTTAGTAGAGACGGGGCTTCACCGTGTTAGCCAGGATGGTCTCGATCTCCTGACCTCGTGATCCGCCCACCTCGGCCTCCCAAAGTGCTGGGATTACAGGAGTGAGCCACCGCACCCGGCCTGGGGCAGTTCTTTTCAAAATAAATTCGGTGACATTAAACTCCAGAGTTATTACGGTCTGAGTTGTTTCTTTATTGCCAGAAGCCAGAACCTCTGCCCTGACGTTAGAAATGCCCCGCTGGAGTCAGAGCTGCCAAAATCCAGAGTTCAGACCCAAGACAACTCCCCCTCCAAGAACCTAGGGGTGCTGAGCCAGAATCGCCCCCACCAAACTGAGCGAGAACAGCCCAAACCATCCTCTATACCCAGAGACACGCTGATTAGGCAAATCCCTTATCCCATTCAGGGACGCACAGACCCAGCCATTACTCCTGAACCCTGAGCCAGCGCCCCCCTGCCTTCATCCAGAGATGCACATCCCAAGACTGACACTAAGCTTCGACCCGAGGACGCACAGCGCGAGTCGCTGTCACGAAACGTGAAGAAGATGCACTGTTTTCTCAAACCCAGGGCTGCTCCCCAAACCGAGCCCAAGCTCTCCCCATCCCATCCCAGGTGGGTCGCGCCGCTGAACTTCCCCAGCCTACCCCACCCACGAGGCCTTATCATTGGTCACCAGTCCCCTCTTCCACTTCTCCTACTTCAGTCCACAGGGACGGGTCACAGCTGCACATCCGACACCCCTACTCCTGGCTACGCCTCCAAGAGGGGCGCGGTCCAGGCGGGACTCACCCCAACATCCCAAACAATATCGCCTGCAGCGTGGGTCCGGTACCACGGCGCATGCGCTAGAAGGCCTATGGACCACAATCCCCAGAAAGCCCCGCGCGCCGCTGTGACCATTCGCAAGGCTACCCGGGTGAAGTCAGGGGTTGGCCGGAAGTCCTTTGACTTCCGTGCATTCGTCTAAAATAATGGCAATCATAATAACGATAAAATAATGAAATGTAAAATAAATCACTAATGAAATGTTAAATAAATCACTATCAACGATGAAAAGAAAAAGTTTCAATATTTTACTACTTGGAAATGAGCACTTTACCATTCTACTGAAGACTTTTATGGTGAAGACTTTTATAGGCATGCCCTTCAATGTTATAACCACGAAACTTTTCAATTAAAATTCATTTAAATATTTTCCCTCCCCGCCCCTCACCATGATTTGTTTCTGTTGATGAAGACTCTGGATAATCTACACTTGCGATATAACATAGCCCTGTAATTTGTTTCCTAGTCTCAGGAGAAGCAGAAAGAATTAACAACCACTGTCTGAATCCTTAACAGCGGAATTGCAGGAGTACTGAGAGCCTCCTAGAAGAGATACAACACAGCATAACAAGAAAACGGGAAGTTTTCAGATTCTTTTTTGAAAATTTCCCCTTGTTTGGCCTTAGGCTTTATTTTGCTGTATGTTATTGCATTTAAGATTTAAGATTTCTATTAAAGAAAAATTTGGGTACCCTAATGGGGTAAGAAAATTGAATAAGAATTCCATTAGAGGCCCACAGTTTTAGCCTGGACGAAAGCCCTAATAACGGGTGAGAACAATCTCTCCTAGGAATAGTCGCCTGGTCCTGCTGGCAGAGGCTCTGTTTGGAATATCTGGCTGGCATTCTCTTTTCCACACACCCTCAAGCTGTAGGGATTGTGAGGCAGTTCCAGTCCTGGACTAGACAGGTAAGTGAAGACCCCCACCTCTAGGCAATGGGCAGGAAATGGTTGAATAGTATCCAACTATAGCTTGACATTGCAACTTAGGGCACATAAAGGGACAGTGAAATTCTTTTGGCTTATCTGTGTCTTTTGATGTTTACATGTTTGATGTTCTTATACGTTGCTCTAAGTTGAAGGATTACTTGATTTAATCTGACATACTTGAATTTTAACGAGTTCAGGAATATTTTTATTTTTGGCCTAATACAAGGTTAATTTTTGTGACATCTGTGTCTATTGGAAAACCATGTGTGTCCTCTATCAGATGGATATGCATACATTTATGTTTTCACCAAACTTGCTAACTGTGCTATTTAAATTTGCTACATGCTTATTTGTGTGCTTGCTTAGATTTTTTCATTATGCATCTGTCAATTATTGAAAAGTGCATGTCAAAAAGGCTCCCAGGCTGGGGGTGGTGGTTCACGCCTGTAATCCCAGCACTTTGGGAGGCTTCTTAACTTACTACATTAGTAGTGCAAATCCTAGTATAATCTTGATAACCAAATTATACCATAAGAGAACAACAACAACAAAAGCCAGAAAACTAAAGGAAAATGTCTCAATGAATAGAACTGCAAAATTTTATGAAAAGCAGCAAACAAAATTCATCAATATATTAAAATTATTACAGTACAACAGTGATGCATGGAAATTCATAATTATAACTTTTAGCAATATAATTCATCTTATTAAGAAATATTACTTTATAAAACATATCACCATGAAAATAAATGTCAATCAACAGGTTGAAAGTAATTTTCTTGTTAATGCATATAACAGAAGAAAAAGCATCAAAACCTATAAAAATACACAAAAAGAGTTCATAAATAAGAGAAATACCTAAACAGAAAGAAACAAGGAGTAAATAGCAAGGGAAATACAAAAGAATAAGCTTATAAGAGGATGAAGAGGCAGGGAGAGGTGGCTCACACCTCAAATCCCAGCACTTTGGAAGACCAAGGCAGGAGGATCGCTTGAGACCAGGAGTTTGAGACAAGCCTGGGCAACATAGTGAGACCTTGACTGTACAAAAAAATTTAAAAGGAAATTAGCCAGGTGCAGTGGTGCACACCTGTAGTTCCAGCTGCTCAAGAGGCTGAGGATCGCTTGAGGCTCTGATCCCACCATTGCACTAAAGCCTGGGTGACAGGGTGAGATCCTAACTGAAAAAAAAAACAGGATGGCCAATATCTTCTACCTGGAAAAATTCACAGTAATATAATGCCATAATTGTTCACCTGATGGGAAAAAAAATAAAAATTAAAAGGATTAATAAGAGCCAGTTTTTGGGTTTTTTTTCGAGCTGGAGTCTTGCTCTGTCATGAAGTCTGGAGTGCAGTGGCATGTGATCTTGGCTCACTGCAACCTCCGCCTCCCAGGTTCAGGTGATTATCCTGCCTCAGTCTCCCAAGTAGCTGGAATTACAGGTATCTGCCACCATGCTCCACTAATTGTTGTATTTTTAGTAGAGACAGGGTTTCACCATGTTGGCCATGGTGAAAACTCCTGACCTCAGGTGATCTTCCTGCCTTGGCCTCCCAAAGTAACAGCCAGTTTTATTGTGTGCTTGAGGAGATGAACATCTCATCTACTCTGGTTAGAGTATAAGTTGGTTCAGCCTTTTACAAGAAAATTCCTAGACCAGGCACAGCGGCTCATACCTGTAATCCCAGCACTTTGGGAGGCCGAGGCGGGTGAATCACCCAAGATCAGGAGTTCGAGACCACCCTAACCAACATGGAGAAACCCCATCTCTGCTAAAAATACAAAATTAGCCAGGTGTGGTGGCGCATGCCTGTAATCCCAGCTACTCAGGAGGCTGAGACAGGAGAATTGCTTGAACCTGGGAGGCAGAGGTTGCAGTGAGCCAAGATCATGCCACTGCACACCAGCTGGGGCAACAAGAGCGAAACTCTGTCTCAAAAAAAATAATAATAATAATAATAATAATAATAAATAAATTTTTAAAAGTAAAAATAAAAAATAAAAGAAAATTCCTTTTTATTTATTAAATTTACGATTTCTAGGGAACGATCCTACAGAAATACACATTTAAAGGAATATGTAAAAAAGCAGTTCACTGCAGAATTATTAAGAGAAAAAAGTAGATGTTCACCAATAGCAGTTTATTAACCTAAGATACCCATTGTATGAAATGTATGCACAGTGAAAAAGATTAAGGTAATGTATATGTATGAACATGGAAAGATCTCCGAGGCAATGTAAAAAACCAAACCAAAACAAGATGCAGAATAGATAGTCAATATGGCAGCACTTAAGTAAAAACAGACACACAAACCCCAAACTCTGTTCCTAACTATACACAAATATGGGTGTAAATATTTAGAAACCAATCTGAAACAACTAAGGTGAAATCGTTAATAATGGTAATTTGGGGAGACAAATGAAAGTAACAAGAGAGAGGAGATTGATATAGCAATGGGACTTTCATTTTAACTTAAAAAAATTAAAACATAAGGAAATATTATCTTCAACAAACATGTAATTTGCAATAGCAAAAAGAGAAATGAAGTCCTAGAAATATGCAGACATTTAAAAAAAGACTAGTGATGTGAAGTCATTATCCTCAGCAGACTAACCCAGGAACAGAAAACCAAACACCACACATTCTCACTCATAGTGGGAGCTGAAAAATGAGAACACATGGACACAGGAAGGGGAAAAACACACATTGGGGCCTGTCATGGGGTGGGGTTGGGGGAGGGAGAGCATTAAGAAAAATAGCTAATGCATCCTGGGCTTAATACCTAGGTGATGGGGTGATAGGTGCAGCAAACCTCCATGGCACACGTTTACCTGTGTAACAAATCTGCACATATACCCCAGAACTTAAAAACAAAACAAACAAACAACAACAAAAAAACAAAAACGAAACAATAGTGGCAAAATAAACAAAGTCTCAAACTGAAAAAGTGACAGACCAATTTCTGGTTCAAATTCTGGTTCTCAACCCAGGTGCCATAAAGTAAAGACAAAGAATTTGATTCCATATTGCAATTAAGACATACAGCAAATAACTAGAAAAATTATTCTCAACACAAATGACGGTTAGTAGCTAATTTCGTGAAGAGGAAGTGGTCACAATACAATGAAGGGGGGGAAATGAACACTTGAAAAATGGGTGAACAGCTAAACCTGGTGCTGTGTGCCTGTGGTCCCAGCTACTCAAGAGGCTGATGCAGGGGAATTGTTTGAGCCCAGGGATTGGAGATTGCAGTGAGCTATGATTAGGCCACTACAGTTCAGCCTGGGTGACACTGCAAGACCTTGTCTCTACACTTTTTTTTTTTTTTTTGAGATGGAGTCTAGCTCTGTTATCAGGCTGGAGTGCAATGGTGCCATCACGGCTCACTGCAACCTCTGCCTTCCGGCTTCAAGCAGTTCTTCTGCCTCAGCCTCCTGAGTTGCTAGGATTATCAGGCACGTGCCACCACGCCTGGCTAAATTTTATATTTTTAGTAGAAACAGGGTTTCACCATGTTGGCCAGGATGGTCTCGATCTCCTGACCTCATGATCTGCCTGCCTCGGCCTCCCAAAGTGCTGTGATTACAGACGTGAGCCACTGTGCTCGGCCTAAAATTTTTTTAAATTAAAAATTAAATAATTAAAAATGGGTGAAAGGCTTGACAAGTCAGTGAAATGAAAAATGTCAAAAAGACACCTTGATTGTTAGCAATGAAATGAAAACCAACATCCTTTTTATATATCAAGTTGACAAAGATTAAACATGTTTATTATAAATCACGTGAACCTCAATAGTGTGAGAAAATAGACACTTTTACATTTTAGGTTCAGCGAAAAAAGAAAAATGGTTTTTCCGCTGCTCTCACATCACAAGAATCAACACAGAAGATTTCTGTGACCATATGTATGGGGATTTCTCCCGGTCAGTCAAGCACACAATCCATTCTGCTGGGGACACCAGCTGGGTATATTCTAATTCATTTATGACACTATGTACCTGGACATAGTATTAGATTACACAGGGCTCCGTTCCGCAAGACTGGCCTCCAACTCTCATAACAATGGCAAATCTTACGTTGTTTTACCTGTGCTTCTGACCGACTGGCTACATATCAGGTTTCCACCACTCCCTGTTTTAGTTGCATTAATTTGCTAGAACAGCTAACAGTACGCAGGGAAACACATTTACCATTTCACTATAAAGGATATTGCAAAAAATTTGGAACAACGATTCATGGGGCCCCGCATGGGTGGAGGGGTACCCTACTTTCCAGGAAGTTTTATCCAGAAGCTCTCCAAACCCAGTCCTTTTGGGTTTTTATGGAGGCTTCATTACATAGGCATGATGGGTTAAACCATAGGCTATTGGTGATCAACTCAACCTCAGGCTCTCAATCCTCCTGGAAATTGGGGTTAGGGCATTGCCATTCTCAGTCTGAGTAATAGGATTTACACAAACGGAATTTTAAAACAGATTAGCATAACTGAAAACTTAATTAGATGATTGAATTATCTGGAACCACACCTTGATATTCCTAACCCAATCACCCTCATCCAATGAATGCTCCACTCAACTGGCCCTGAAGTCTCTAGATGGTTCCAGAGCAGCAGAATGTTTATACAACGCATACTCCACTTTTTCTTAAAAGTCTTTTCGCTTACATGGGTAATTCTTAAACTGCCGTGCATCACGGTCAAGGGGAGGGCTTGTTACAAAACAGATCTGTGGATCTCCAGGGTTTGAGGGTTGCAAGGATGCTGCTGGTCTCAAAACCACAATGTCAGAACCACAGCACAGGATGGTTTTCAGTGTTTAAGCACATTTAATTCATACTATATTTGGCCAATGAAACTTGAAGTTCTTAGATTGTCTCAAATGCGTGACATGACATCAAATCAGGAGAGCAATTTCCTATGAGGTGGAGCCTGGGAAAGTTGGGGGAGACTCCTGGAAAGAAGGAGTGAAGCTCCGCCCTTTCCGCTGACAGGCTGCGCCCAAGACTACTTAAACCCGCCCTGGCGAGCCTCTGCTCAGATCTTCGCAGAGGAGAGCAGCGTCCGGAGCGTTTTGCGGTCTCTGCGTGGACTTGGAGCTTACAGCGTCTTGCGACTTGGAAGCGGATTCAGACGACAGGACAGAATACTTGGGTAAGTGAATCTCTGTCTGTCTTATTGGTTTGTTTATTTCCATTTTCTTAAGGAGCACATACCTCACAACACACACACATACACACACACACACATACCCACACACTCCTTTATTCTGGGGGTCAGAAAATTGGTAGGGGGCCCCGGGAGCTGCAGGTTTCCTAATCATGTCTGCGTCTAAGAACAGTGGGGTCTTGTCTGGCTCTTCCTATGAGCGGTCCCCCAGCCGGGACTCCCCGAGAGTCAGGCTAGCCTCGCCTGGCTTGTCCCTCTCCCCTCCCAGAAACTCAGACCTAGGAGAAAGCTCCTCACCAAGGATCTGGAGCTACCATTCACCATCCTCTAGGGCTTCACCCCACTCACCTCCGTCATCACCAGAAACCCACAAGCTCCCATTTCCCTTTCCTAACCGTGATGGGCAATCAGTGAAGCCACTGGGCTCTCCCGTGTCCTCCTCTGGGGATTCTTTACAGTCACCACGTTCATCAATAATATACCACATGTTCTTACTGCCATCACCCAGCAGCTCATCCCCAGCTCTAGGGGAGTCTCCTGTGTCTCCCAGCTACTCTCCAAACAACCCCAGATTTCAGCTGGAGTCAGCCCCCCACACCCAGGAATCACATACAGACTCAGAAGCCTCAGGGCGCTCCTCCCCTATGTCTCTCATCTCTTCACCCCCAGCCCTCAGGGACTCCCCTGTGTCTCCCAGTTACTCTCCAACCATCCCCAGCTTTCTGCGGGAGTCAGCCCCATGCAGCCAGGAGTCCCCCAGAAACTCACAGGTCTCAGGAGATTTTGAGCGGTCCCCCAGCCCTGACTCCTCAAGATTCATGCCTGCCTCTCCCAGCTTCTCCCTCTCCCCTCCCAGAAACTCAGACCCAAGGGGCAGCTCCTCACCAGGGATGTGGAAGTACCTTTCATCATCCCTCAGGACTTCACCACGCGCACATCCATCATCAGCGGAATTTCACAACTTTACATTTCCCCCGGCTAACCAAGCAGGACAGTCACTGATGTCATTGTGCTCTCCCGTGTCCTCCTCTGGAGATTCTTCACAGTCACCCCGTTCCTCAATAATATACCATATGTTCTTACTGCCATCATCCAGCAGCTCACCCCCAGCCCTCAGCGACTCTCCTGTCTGCACTCAGGACTCACCACCAAATTCAGCAATTTCACTGAGTTACTCCACAATCTCTCTCATGTCTTTATCCCCAGACCACAGGGACTCTTCTGTCTCTCTCAGCTGCTCTCCAGCCACGCCCAGGTTTCAGCTGGAGTCAGTTCCAGGCAGCCAGGGATCCCCTACAAACTCACAGACCTCACTGAGATATTCCCCAGTCTCTCTCTTGTCTTCACCCCCAGCCCATAGGGACTGTCCTGTCTGTCCCAGCTACTCTCCAAACACGCCCAGATTTCAGCGGGAGTCAGTTCCAGGCACCCAGGAATCACCACCAAACTCACCAATTTCACTGAGTTACTCCCCAGTCTCTCTCATGTCTTCACCGCCAGCTCTCAGGGACTCTCCTGTCTGTCCCAGCTACTCTCCAACCACGCCCAGATTTCAGCAGGAGTCAGCCTCCTACACCCAGGAATCCCCTACAGACTCACAGACCTTACTGCAGCCCTCCGCCATTTCTTTCACCTCTTCACCCCCAGGCTTCAGGGACTCTCCGGTGTCTCCCACCTTCCCTCCCGCCTTCCCCAGATTTCTGCGGCAGTCAGCCCCAGGCACCCAGGAGAACCCTAGAAACTCACAGGCCTCACGAGATTATTTCCCTGTGACCTGTGTCTATACGGGGATGGCTCCCACGTATCCCTCAGTGACCCCGAACCCATCTCCATTTACACTCAGGCACTCCCAGGGCCTCACAGCTATTCCCTGTTATTGTCCTTCAGTTCGAAGGCCTGGCCAATCTACTAGCCAACATGACACAGTTACCTGGCCATTTCTCCACATTTCTGGTGAGGGCCCCACACCCAGCCGCAGAAGAGCCCCTCCTGCATTCCGTCCTCACACGCAGGCCTGTCCATCTACTTGCTACTGTCACACTCTTGCCAGCAGAAGAGGCTCCTCTAACGGCCGATATCACCACCCAGACTATCATCGCCCCACAGCTGTGCAGCGGGACCCTCCTGCTTGCCGACGTGGCTGCCAGCGCCCGTACTGACACCGACCTCCAGCATGTCGGCGTCCCTGCGGGTGACAATACCGCTGACATGGCTAGCATGACTGTCCTACATGGCAGTGACACTGTTGATGTAAGCCTCCCACATTGCTGGGACCACAGGTGCTTACCTCCACTACTGGCCTTTTTTTTTTTTTTTAATTTTAGAGTTGGGATTTCACCATGTCACCCAGGCTGGTCTAAATCTGCTGGGTTCAAGTGATCTTCCTGCCTCAACCTTCCAGGGTGCTGAGATTACTGGCATAAGCCTCCATAAGCCTTTTATTCTTTTTGATGCTATTGTTAATAGAATTATTTGCTACATTTCATTTTCAAATTGTTCATTGTGATTGTATGGAAATTTAATGGATTTTTGAATATTAAGCTTGTATCCTGAAACCTTGCTGGACTCATGTATTAGTTCGAATAGATCATTTAATGCATTCCTTAAGATTTTCTATATTCAGGATAATGTCTTTGAGAAACGGAATCTTTTTTTTTTTACTTAATCCTTTGTTATCTGGATGCTTTCTATTGCCTAATTTTCCTGGTTAGAAATTCTGGTAAAATCTTGACTAAATATGGCAAGAGTAGACATCTTTGTCTTTTTTTAAAACTAATTTTTCATAATTGTCATTTATCCTGGAGACTGGCTCTCATTTGTTGCCTCGGCTGGTCTCAACCTCCTTGGCTCAAGCGATTCTCCCAAGTAGTGGGATTATGGGCATGAGCCACTGCACCCGGCCCTTTGTGTTGTTTGTGATGTCAGGTGGAAAGCATTTAACATTTTGCCATTAAACATGATGTTTGCTGTGGGTTTCTGGTGGATGTTCTTTACCAGGTTAAAGACGTTTTCTTTTTTTTTTGAGACGGAGTCTCGCTCTGTAGCCCAGGCTAGAGTGCAGTGGCCGGATCTCAGCTCACTGCAAGCTCCGCCTCCCGGGTTTATGCCATTCTCCTGCCTCAGCCTCCCGAGCAGCTGGGACTACAGGCGCCCGCCACCTCACCTGGCTAGTTTTTTTTTTTGTATTTTTTAGTAGAGACAGGGTTTCACCGTGTTAGCCAGGATGGTCTCGATCTCTTGACCTTGTGATCCGCCCATCTCGGCCTCCCAAAGTGCTGGGATTACAGGCTTGAGCCACCGCGCCCGGCCTAAAGACGTTTTCTTAGTTTCTAGAGTCTTTCTATCATGAATGATGTTGGATTTTGTCAAATGCTCTTTTGTGTCTATTGAAATCATCATGTGGTTTTTGTGTTTTAATAATCTAGTATATGTATTTTACATTGAGGTCTCCAAAACTCTCTTTCAGGATTAATTATTTTTAGTCATGATGGAAATGTTTGTGTTTTTACTGTTTACAGATATTCTTTTTATTTGACCTCGCAGTCCACACATAATTGAAATATGCAAACATTTAGTTTTCCCCTTGTATTTCAAATATTTAAATGTGAGAAGCCATTTTTTTGTTTCAGTAACACCAGTTTTCCCCTTCCCCTTCCTTCCTTCTCTTCTTCCTTCCTTCCTTCCTTCTTTCCTTCCTTCCTTCCTTCTTTCCTTTCTTCCTTCCTTCCTTCCTTCTTTCCTTCCTTCCTTCCTTCCTTCCTTCCTTCCTTCTTTCCTTCCTTCCTTCCTTCCTTCCTTCCTTCCTTCTATTTCTCTCTTGCTTCTTCTGCCCTCTCTCTTTTATATTCATTGTGTGCATCCTACTTCCTCTGTTTTGTTCAGAAATCCTTGACAGTTGCAGGAAAATTGTGTTATTGTTTTTATTTACCGGTATGTCTCTTCCATGATTCTCGAATTGTAAACATCTGTTGCTTTCTCTGAAGTCACTAAGTATTTATTACTTCGGTACACCTGTTTTTCTTTTTACAGCTATTTCTGGAGTATAGGGTTACATATTGATAAACCCAGTGTACTCGAAAATATATTTAATATCCCAATAAACCCATCATAAAGTTTAATCATAAATCAAACCATCATAAGTCATGGTTTGTCCATGGATATGGGTTTCATCAATTCCATTGTATTCAATAATGCTGTACACCTTTAACAATGGCAAACTGATACAATTTATAGCATTTAAAAAATCCGTTATTAGAGGGATCCTACATAATATTTTGTCATTTATGAGGGAGGATTAGGGCTGAAAGTTCATCTTGCGTCTTTGAACAGATTCACGGGCCCACATTTTATAGGGATTGGTCCTCAGTTCTCCATGATTCCATGGAGAAAGTGATATTCAATTTGGGTCATGAATTCTGAGTAATAGTTCAAAAACAAAGGAGAGGATAGACAGAAGAACAATAGCGGCAAAGTCAGAGACTTGTGAAAATGGAAGATGGCTGGAAACTAGGACAGTTCATATCCAAGCAAAAAGGGGTAGGTTTGTAGCCAAATGCCTGGAGGCTTTGGATGCCATGGAGCCCTTGACAGTTTTTGAGAATGTATCAAAACAATTAAATAGTCTATTTGGAAGAGAGAGTCCTGGAACTTCTACGATGTAATTTTTGAACAATAATGAGAATGGAGAAATAAGGAAATGTGTTATCACTCTACTTGAAACCTCTTGTCATGGCACAGAAAAAGACATGTCTATCTTTAGACATGTCTGTTCTATCTTGGGAACAGAATTGTATCCCAGAATATACGTAATTATGTAGAATAATGTAGTAAGTGATCAAAATAGCATTTCATTCTACAGGGAAAGAATACATTTTTCAGGAAATAATGTTGACAAAACTCGACAAACATTTGGAGAATTAGAAAACATGATCTTCCTTTCATACCACACACAGGGATTAAAAACAATAGATGCATTAGAAATGAATATAGACATGAGTTTACTGGGAGTCAGGGTAAGGAAAGTCTTTATGATCCTACAGGAATATACAGAATCTAGAATAAAAAGATACAAATTTGGACAAATCAAGGTGTTTTTAATTTAAAAGTCCTTTACAAAGGATAGAAAAGGAAAATTCACCACCATTGATATATCGACGCCTGTTCAACATTTCCATGATCAAGGAAATGCAGTCAATAATAAGTCAGCATGTTTAGTCTATCACGTAGTGATAAAATTAAGAAAATGATTATTTCTGGTTTACACTGAAATTGTAAGTATAAGTTTCCTGGAGGATAAGGTAGTATGGAATCTAAAAACTAAATGATCCTAGGCAACCATTACAAATGATTTCAGTATGCAGTGAAAAACCATCTACAATATATGATCTGTGAATGAAAAAAATGGTTACAAGCTATTATGGGCCATTTGGGAGAGGGGATTTAAAAAGAAAATGTATATAAACTCACAAACATCAGAAAATAAATAAGCCAAGATATTAATAGTGTGTTCCCGCGTGCTAGGATTACAGAAGTCTTTAAATTAGTTAGAATTTTCTTCTTTCTTTATATTGAGTATGCATACCTTTTGAAATAAACCTTTAAACATAATTTACACCAACACAACCAGTAATACTGCATATCCAATGGTGATGGATATGGATTTTTTGAGAATATTGTAAGGTTTTCTTCAACACGAATATGTCAGGAGTGAGGAAAGACGTTCTAAAAATAGAAAAAATTAGCCGGGTGCATGTAATCCCAGCTACTTGGGAGGCCAAGGCAGGAGAGTCGCTTGAACCCGGGAGGCGGAGGTTGCAGTGAGCCGAGATCGAGCCACTGCACTGTAGCCTGGGCGACAGAGCGAGACTGCATCTGAAAAAAAAAAAGAAAGAAAGAAGGGTGGGGTGGTGCCGAAACCCAACCATAGGACACCATGCAGGGACAGCTCTCCTTGCTGGGCAGTGGGCAGAACTCGAGGGGGCAGGCATTTATGGCCCTATCTTGACCCTAACTCAGACCGCCCCCCTAACCCCCCACCACTGAGGGTTCTGGGAAATGTCCGACAGTCTGGAGTCACTCACTTCCGTTGGCCATCCCACTGAGCTCCTCTCAGACAACGGTTAGGTGTATGAGGAGGTGGGTCTCAGTGGGGGGTCTTCTCTCTGTCCTCAATTATGGTTGATTCTCTAGGCCCTGCAGGAAGGGGCGGCCTGTGGTGCAGAATCAGAGCCAGAGAATTTCCAGAAGCTTGGCCTGGCCAAGAAGGGGTTTCAGGAGGCCGAGGCACTGAGCATCCTGGCCTGGGGCATTGGGCGGGGCCCGGTTGGGCAGCTGTGGCTTTGAGATGACATCTCTCAGCGTGGGAGACTCCAGTCACGGCAGTCTCAGATCAATTCTCTCAGGGTAGCCGCCTGCCCATTTCTGTACTAATTTAAGAGTTTTGGGTCTGTGAAGTCATTTTTGTAAAGAGCTGCAGAAGTTGATTCCTTGTGTTCTCTTTTTATTCTTTTGAAATTTACTAAGCATTGTGTAAGTTGTGAGAGATGGTTTTCTTTTTTAATTTCTTTCTTTTTTTTTTTTTTTGAGATAGAATCTCACTCTGTTGCCCAGACTGGAGTGCAGTGGCATGATCTTGGGTTACTGCAACCTTCCACCTCCTGGGTTCAAGCAATTCTCCTGCCTCAGCCTCTTGAGTAGCTGGGATTACAAGCACACGCCACCACATCCAGCTAATTGTTCGTGTATATATATATATATATATTTTTTTTTTTTGTATATTTTGTATACTTAGTAGAGATGGGGTTTCACCATATTGGTCAGGCTGGTCTGGAACTCCTGACCTTGTGATCCACCCACCTCAGCCTCCCAAAGTGCTGAGATTACAGGCGTGAGCCACCACCCCCCGCCGAGAGATGGTTTTCTGTATTGTTGCTGGCTCTGCTTTTGTACCTATCTAGGCACACACAAGCAGAGTTCCACTCTTAAGTGCCACACAGCACAAGAGAGTCACGGCTCTGAGTTCACATTTTGAGTTCGTGTGTTAATTCTCATTGTCGCCTGAAAGGTGTTGCATTGGACAGCAACAATGGCGTGGCCCTTTGTCCCGAGAGTCCTGTAGGGAGGCAGGTCACTTTCCTAGAATCCCGAAGCCAGTAGGGGGGTAGATTACAGGATCAGGTAGATTACAGCCAGCTGACACTGAGAGATCTCACCCTGTGGTGTGTTGGGAACTGTGATTAAATCATATTATCTCACTGCTCAGTTTTCTTTCACAGCCTTGAGAGAGCTGTATGGAAGAGGGAGAAACAACCCCTGGTTTCTTGGCACTAGACCTCCAGTTGAGTGATCTTTGGTTTCTTGCTTTTTGTGGCAATGCCAGCTCTCGTCATGACCTCATTCTTTATCCCATGGTTTACAGATGTCCACCCAGTCTGCTTCACTGCGGCTGCCTTGCCCCAGAAATGGGTTTCTTCTAAGGGGTGAGGAATTTTGCAGTTCCTTTATTTAGTGTATCTCCTGTCTCCTAGTAGTGGGTCATTGGGTCGGTAAATCACTCAGGTTTATAGCATTTCAGGGCCGTGTTAGGATGAAACACGGGGAAGAAATAATTACAGTAACTGTGATGGTGTGTATAACTGACTGCTTAGTATATACCAAGTATCATGATTATCATGATGACGCTTTCATTACTGTGTACCTGTTGCCTGGACCAATGCCTGGCATAAAGTACCCTGTGAATAAATATTTGGATGAATAAATATCATGCTATTGTATTTTGTGAGCAATGCTGTTCGTTTTTATTAGCCTCATGTCACAGATGAGAATGCTGAAGCTTAAAAAGGTAAAGAAACTTAACAAGTAAGATCTGTTTAGGGCCTTTGTAGTAGAAGTAGAAGTCTCAACTCTTTTCATCTCAGATCTTTGCACAGCTGATTATTTCCATGCAGCTTTTAGAGACTGTCCCTGACCACCTGCTTAATGCTGCCCCTCCCACTGCTGGTGCGTATATTTCACGTGTTACATTCTCCCTGAAACACCGGAATCTGTCATGTTTGCTTCATTTTCTTCATAGTCCTTTTTTCAATGAAAGGTCGCCTCA
Organism: Macaca thibetana thibetana; assembly: GCF_024542745.1. Classification (NCBI taxonomy): domain Eukaryota; kingdom Metazoa; phylum Chordata; class Mammalia; order Primates; family Cercopithecidae; genus Macaca; species Macaca thibetana. Next base: position 25,144,722 of record NC_065596.1, read on the forward strand.
TCTGTAGACTGGTTTACCCACCAGAACACAAGCACCATAAGAAAAAGCCCTTGTACTTATTTACTGCTGTATCCCTACTGTTTCTTGTAGTGTCTAAGATGTCGATAGACCCTGAAAATGTATTTATTAAATGAATGAGTTTCTACATTCCTGGGTTACTGCTGGGATGGATGAATGATTGTAATGATAGTAGTTTATTGGAAATGTTCTACATGCCATGTTGTAGAGTCCGGCCCCACAGGGTCGGTGGGTTTCTCTCCCCATGTGCAGAGACGAGAGATTGTAGAAATAAAGACACGAGACAAAGAGATAAAAGAAAAGGCAGCTGGGCCTGGGGGACCACTACCACCAAGACACAGAGACTGGGAGTGGCCCCGAATGCTGGGCTGCGCTGATATTTATTGGATACAAGGCAAAGTGGCAGGGTAAGCAGTGTGAGCCATCTCCAATGATAGGTAAGGTCACGTGGGGTCACGTATCCATTGGACAGGGGGCCCTTCCCGGCCTGGCAGCGGAGGCAGAGAGAGAGAGAGAGAGAGAGAGAGATAGCTTACACCATTATTTCTGCATATCAGAGACTTTTAGTACTTTCAGTAATTTGCTACTGCTATCTAGAAGGCAGAGCCAGGTGTACAGGATGGAACATGAAGGCACACTAGGAGCATGACCACTGAAGCACAGCATCACAGGGATACGGTTAGGCCTCCGGATAACTGCGGGTGGGCCTGACTGATGTCAGGTCTTCCACAAGAGGTGGAGGAGTAGAGTCTTCTCTAAACTCCCCCTGGGGAAAGGGAGACGCCCTTTCCCGGTCTGCTAAGTAGCGGGTGTGTTTACTTGACACTGACGCTACCGCTAGACCACAGTCCGCTTGGCAACGGGCGTCTTCCCAGACACTGGCATTACCGCTTGACTAAGGAGCCCTCTGGTGGTCCTGTCTGGGCATAGCAGAAGGCTCGCACTCTTGTCTTCTGGTCACTTCTATGTCCCCTCAGCCCCTATCTCTGTATGGCCTGGTGTTTCCTAGGTTATAATTGTAGAGCGAGGATTATTATAATACTGGAATAAAGAGTAATTGCTACAAACTAATGATTAATGATATTCATATATAATCACATCTATTATCTATATCTAGTATACATATTCTTATTTTATATATTGTATTATAGTGGAACAGCTCATGCCCTCAGTCTCTTGCCTCGGCACCTGGGTGGCTTGCCGCCCACACCATGCAATGGGCTGTGAGCTTTATTCAAATAGCTATGTCTGTGTCAAAGAAAGAAGGCTTATTCCTTTCAGCTTTTCAAATAAGAATTATTATCCTTATTTAATAGAAATACAGACTGTGGAAAATACTGTGGTCCAATGAAATGATAGGAAGCACTAGGCTAGGGACCAGAGCACCGGGATCACAGGGAAGAGTGGCCAAAATGATGCTGGAAACATCACTGTGGGCCCAATGCTGAAGAATCTTGCAGGTCATGCTAAAGAGTTTGAAGACTGTGTGTTGTTGTTGTTATTATTGTTATCCTCAGGTCTCTGGTTAGATATTTTCTCCAAGAAGCCTTCTTTGATATCCCCCACTATATTAGGTCCTCACTGTGTCTGGCACCTCTCTTATCATCGCACTATACTGTGGTTTCTCATCTTCAGACCCAGCTACAAGCTTAGAGGGGAGGGACTGCATAGCTTCTTCAACACGTATTTGTTAGGTGACTACTGTGTGTTGTTAGGCTTGCATGACAGAGTGAATGAGAGCAGCAGGAGATGAAGTCAGGTAAATGGGAGCCAGATGATACACCATCTTGTAAACCAATGGAAGGACTCTGGCTTTTAGTCTTTTTTTTTTGAAATTTATTTTGCTTTAAATTCGGGGATACATATGCAGAATGTGCAGGTTTGTTACATAGGTATACATGTGCCATGGTGATCTGCTGCAAGCATCAACCCATTATCTACATTAGATATTTCTACTAATGCTATCCCTCTCCTTGCCCTCCACCCACCAACAGGCCCCGATGTGTGATGTTCCCTTCCCAGTGCCCATATGTTCTCATTGTTCAACTCCCACTTATGAGTGAGAAGATGCGGTGTTTGGTTTTCTGTTCCTGTGTTAGTTTGCTGAGATTGATGGTTTTGAGCTTTATCAATGTCCCTGCAAAGGATATGAACTCATTCTTTTTTATAGCTGCTTAGTATTCCATGGTGTATATACGCCATATTTTCTTTATCCAGTCTATGATTGATGGACATTTGGGTTGGTTCCAAGTCTTTGCTATTGTGAATAGTGCTGCAGTAAACATACATGTGCATGCGTCTTTATCGTAGTGATTTATAATCCTTTGAGTATGTACCCAGTAATGGGATTGCTGAGTCAAACGGTATTTCTGGTTCTAGATCCTTGTGAAATTGCCACACTGTCTTCCACAGTGGTTGAACTAAACTACACTCCCACCAAGAGTGTAAAAGCGTTTCTATTTCTCCACATTCTCTCCAGCATCTGTTGTTTCCTGACTTTTTAATGATTGCCATTCTGTCATCAGATTGTATCTAATTGTGGTTTTGATTTGCATTTCTCTAATGACAAGTGATGATGAGCTTTCTTTCATATGTTTGCTGGCTGCATAAATGTCTTCTTTTGAGAAGTGTTTGTTCATATCTTTTGCCCACTTTTTGATGGGCTTGTTTTTTCTTGTAAGTTTAAGTTCCTTGAAGATTCTGGATATTAGACCCTTGTCAGATGGGTAGCTTGCAACAATTTTCTCCCATTCTGTAGGTTGCCTGATCACTCTGTTGATAGTTTCTTCTGCTGCGCAGAAGCTCTTTGATTTGATTAGATCCCACCTGTCAGTTTTGGCTTTTGTTGCAATTGCTGTCGGTGTTTTAGTCATGAAGTCTTTGCCCATGCCTGTGTCCTGAATGGTACTGCCTAGGTTTATTTCTAGGGTTTTTATGGTTTGGGGTTTTACATTTAAGTCTTTAACCAATCTTGAGTTAATTTTTGTATAAAGTGTAAGGAAGGGTTTCAGTTTCTATTTTCTGCACATGGCTAGCCCATTTTCCCAGCATCATTTATTAAATAGGGATCTTTTCCCCATTGTTTGTTTTTGGCAGGTTTGTCAAAGATCAGATGGTTGTAGATGTGTAGTGTTATTTTTGAGGTCTCTGTTCTGTCCCATTGGTCTATATATCTGTTTTGGTGTCAATACCATGCTGTTTTGGTTACTGTAGCCTTGTAGTATAGTTTGAAGTCAGGTAGCGTGATGCCTCCTCTAGCTTTGTTTTTTTTTTTTTTTTTTTTTTGCTTAGGATTGTCTTGGCTCTACGGGCTCTTTTTTGATTCCATATGAAATTTAAAGTAGTTTTTCTAATTCTGCGAAGAAACTCACTGGTAGCTTGATGGGAATAGCATTGAATCTATAAATTACTTTAGGCAGTATGGTGGCCATTTTCATGATACTAATTCTTCCTATCCATGAGCATGGAGTGTTTTTCCATTTGTTTATGTTCTCATTTCCTTGGGCAGCTGTTTGTAGTTCTTGAAGAGGTCCTTCACATCCCTTGTAAGTGTTATTCCTAGGTATTTTATTCTCTTTGTAGCAATTGTGAATGGGAGTTCACTCATGATTTGGCTCTCTGCTTGTCTATTGTTGGTGTATAAGAATGCTTGTGAATTTTGCACATTGATTTTGTATCCTGAGGAGACTGCTGAAGTTGCTTATCAGCTTAAGGAGTTTTTGGGCTGAGATGATGGGGTTTCCTAAATATACAATTATGTTGTATGCAAACGGGAACAATTTGACTTCCTCTCTTCCTATTTAAATATGCTTTATTTCTTTCTCTTGCCTGGTTGCCCCAGACAGAACTTCCAATACTGTGTTGAATAGGAGTGGTGAGAGAGGGCATCCTTGTCTTGTTCTGGTTTTCAAAGGGAATGCTTCCAGCTTTTGCTCATTTCATATGATATTGGCTATGGGTTTGTCATAAATATCTCTCATTATTCTGACGTATGTTCCATCAATACCTAGTTTATTGATAGTTTTTTTTAGCATAAGGGAGATTGAATTTTATCAAGGACCTCTTCTGCATCTATTGAGATAATCATGTGGTTTTTGTCATTGGTTCTGTTTATGTGATGATGTTTATTGATTTGCATATGTTGAACCAGCCTTGCATCCTAGGGATGAAGCCAACTTGATCGTGGTTGATAAACTTTTTGATGTGCTGCTGATTTTGGTTTGCCAGTATTTTATTGAGAATTTCCGTATTGATGTTCATCAGGGATATTGGCCTGAAATGTTATTTTCTTCTTGTATCTCTGCCAGGTTTTGGTATGAGGATGATGCTGGCCTCATAACATGAGTTAGGAAGGAATCCCTCTTTTTCTATTGTTTGGAATAGTTTCAGAAGGAATGGTACTAGCTCTTCTTTGTAGAATTCAGTAGAATTCGGCTGTGAATCCACCTGGTCCTCGGCATTTTTGTTGGTAGACTATTAATTACTGCCTTAATTTCAGAAATTGTTATTGATCTACTCGGGGATTCAACTTCTTCCTGGTTTAGTCTTGGGAGGGTGTATGTGTCCAGGAATTTATCCATTTCTTCTAGATTTTCTAGTTTATTTGTGTAGAGGTATTTATAATATTCTCTGATGATAGTTTGTATTTCTGTGGGATCAGTGGTGATACCCTGTTTATAGCAGTTTATTAACTTGATAGACCCATAGTATGGAATACTATGCCCCCAAAAAATAAGGTAACTAATATATATGAACATGGAAATAACTCTGAGACAATGTAAACAAAACTAAGGTGCAGAATATCTAGTCAATATGGCACCATCTAAGTGAAAGCAAACAAAAACTGTCACACTCTATCTGTGCTCTATCTGTACACAAATATGCATGTGAATATATAGAAGCTGATCTGAAACAACAGAGGTGAAACTGATGGTTATTTTGGGAGAGAAATGAAATTAAGGGAGAGGTGGTTGATGTAGGAAGGGGGCTTGCATTTTAACATAAGCCAATTATTATCTTAAACATATGGGTAATTTGCATTAGGAAAAAGAGAAATTAAGTCCTAGAAATATGCATATTTACAAGACACTAGGAGTGAAATAAAGTCTCAAACCAAAGAAGTGACAGACCAAGTTTTGGTTCCAAAGGAAGAAATAAAGTCCTAGCAACATGCAAACATTCTTAAGGAAACAAGTGGTGAAATAAAGTCTCAAACCGAAAAAGGGAAGGACCAATTTTTGGTTGAAATCGTGCTTCTCAACCTACATGCCCTGAGGTCAGGTCTATGAATTTGATCATATATTAAAGGAAGAACAGAGATCAAATTATTGGAGAAAATTATCCTGAACACATGACAGACAGTAGCTACACAACACAAAATGGGGGAAAAATGAATAATGGAAAAATGGGTGAACAGTCAGGCATGGTGGTGTGCCCCTGTGGTCCTGGCTACTCAGGGGGTCGATTCAGGACGATTGCACAGAGACCGTGTGTCTAAAACGACTTTTCAAAATGAAAACATTGAAAACAGTGGCATGCCCCTGGTTGTTTGACCTGTGCTTCTGACAGGCCGGCTAGAAATCAGAATTCCACTACCATTTCCTTTTTGAATTCCATTAATCTGCCTAGAGCAGCTGACTGGACTCAGGGAAACACTTATGTTTAGCAGTTGATTCTGAAGGAAATTGCAGAATGGTACAGGTGAAGAGATGCATGGGACCAAGTTTTGGGGGAGGGGTGCACTGCCTTCCCAAGTGTTCCATCCAGAAGGAACCAAGTCTTTTTGGGACTAGATGGAGGCTTCATTCAACAGGCCTGAAGGAAGCAAACAAACCTACCCCGTTGGTAAAAGGAAAAAGAGTGAAAAATGTATTGGGTGAATACATCACATTTCTATGTGAAGCAGAGAGTGTGATTCTGTTTTAGAGATGAAGAAAGGAATGGCGGATCTCAGACTTAAACCCAGGTCAGTACGACTTCATGATCTGCCTTTCTGCTCTGCATGCTGCCTGCCTGTGACAGCTGCATGCAGGGCCCCATGCCCAGATTATGGAGAAGCATGATTCTTAATGGCTGAACTCTTAGTGGTTAAAATAGGGTCTGACATAGTATCTATTGACTGGCCAAATGTCAATAATAGCCATTCGAGAGGCTGAATGTGACATGCAGTCACTCCTGATGGCCAGATTGCACAATCCCATGTTATGCTGTGACTCCAGGGTTCAGTGCAACAGGCTGAGGTGTTTTCGGTATTCTTAGCAACACATCTGGATGCACGAGATCGCTCAAGTATAGCTAAGCTGAATTTAAGTTCTGACCTCCCGTCAAACTGTCTCATCCTAATGGTTGCTGGGAGATTCCCTTGCTAACTTGGCATGCTTCATTTTGAAGGCATACTGTTACTTCACAACGCCCTTATTATACTTGAGATATGTGTATTCAGGCTGACGACTGTCCTGAAGTATAGTTGCAACTTGTTTAGATCCACAAATGCTTCTGGGATATTGGTGTCCTTTGTATCTGAACCCACCTTACCAAACAAGTAATGCCAACAAGTCCACATCATCAACTTGTTGGCAGGATACAATGTTACTATCAGCATGAACCTTAGATTCTGACCAGACCCATCTCCCCTACCAACCCACTCCAGTTAGCGAAAACTTGCTTAATATCTATGTACTACCAGATTTTATTTCCAATGTTGTCCCCACAGACAGGCTGCTTTTACAACTCTGCAAATTCCCTTAAACTTGTATTAACCTTTCTACCATACAGCATTAAAAAAAATGACACCAGAGTAATGCCTCATTTTATCTAATAGAAAGCACTGAATTCCTACCCCCACAGCAACCCACTGCACAACAGTTGCAGCTTTCTCTCCTTAACTGTCTGTATACCTTATTGCCACTGAAATCCTAGCAGCTGGTTGGCACCTGAGTAAACTTTAGGCAACCCAGTGAGACCTCAAGGACTGCAGACCCCGAAGTAGAAGAGACATCACAAGTGCACAAGGCAGACCCACTGTTGGCGTGACCATTCCATCCACATTAGTCTCCCATGATTACACAGGTGCTGTGGTTTTAAGATGTGACCCCACCCCATACGTGTAGCCTAGACTTAGTGACTCCTCATGAATATAGCGGAAGTGATGATGACTTAAGAAATTGGGTCATAAAAGGCACCCTGGCTTCCAGCTTGCTCTCTCCTCTCTGATTACTTACTCTGGGGGATGTCACTTGCTGCATGATGAAGGCCTTTAGCCCTGGGAAGCCCACAAGGTGAGAAACAGACTTCTCTTAACAGCCAGCAAGGAACTGAGAGGCTCCTGCCTGAAGTGATCTTGGGAGCAGAACTTGCAGGCCCCAGTCCAGCATTCAGATGACTGCAGCTCCTGCCAACATTTGACAGCTGCCTCTAGAACATTGGGGGAGATACTGCCTAGAATTTGAGGAGTCTGCTGACAACCTCAGGGAATACAGAATGAGTTAAACTTTTCAGCCACAAACTTTGAGGTAGGAGGGATGGGGATGGTGTCTGCATTTGTTCTATTGGCCATGAAATCCTACATCCTGAGTGACCCTGCTGCGGTTCCATAAATTACTTTTTATCCCTTGCCCTCTTCCGAAACCTTATTTCCCACAGTAAATACTTTGGTTATGTTCTTTATTTAGATATAAAGTGCCTGTTCCCCACCTCCTGACACGTCTTCTCTCTTTGGCAGCTCCAGGCAGCAGAGGGCTCAGACCAGAGCAGACCCAGGTTTCCCGAGTCACCAAGACAGAGAGGTTATCCTGGAGGAACACATGATGATGTGCTGCCCTCTACAAAACCAGGCTTGTGAGCTCACTAGTCCAAGAAGGCAGGACTGCAAAATGGATACACCGTGGCTCCTAATTATCTAGATGGCCTCATCTCCTACCAGTCAGCAAAAATGATGTACCCTCTGAGAGTATTCACATCACTCATTTGTATGCCTTATCTTTGGTACAGGGAGTTGGGTGAACAGGAGAAAAAGCCAAAAAAGTTGTAGAGGTTACAACATGAATCTTTAATCATAACGGATTGTTCCATCAGGATAATTTTTTAAAAATAGCTTTACTGTTATTATAAAACTGAAAGATACTTTGTTACAAAGTAAAATACACAAAAGTACAATGTATGTATTATACATTCAGAATCCCACCACTAGAGATGAGTTATGATAGTGACCTCTCATAAGTATTTTTTTCTCTGTTGCTCTAAACATACAAATAGAAAAACATATTAACAAAATGGGGTCGTGCTATAATTGTTCTAAACCTCTCCTGGTTCACTAAACAGTTCACGAGCAACCTTCATCGTCATTATCTGTGTGCCTGGAGATTTCTAATGGCTTTCCGTTGCATACATATGCCTGAACTTATTTTAAAAAATTTCCTACCAATGGAAACTGGAAATATTAACATTTGCTATTTAAAAAAAAAAAAACCTTTAAAAAACTCCACCTATTTACTGCCACTTCAAAGGTTATAGAAATTGAACTGATATGTTAACGAATTCTTTCAAAAACAGTGCACCCATTTTCTCTCTTACCAATAAGTACATAAGACTTATGTCCATTTTTGCAAAAATAAGTCCATTTTTGCACTGCTATAAAGAACTACCTGAGACTGGGTAATTTATAAAGGAAAGAGGTTTAATTGACTCACAGTTCCACATGGCTGGGGAGGCCTCCAAAAACTTACAGTCACAGCTGAATGCAAAGGAGAAATAAGGACCTTCTTCACAAGGGGGGCAGGAAGGAGACAGCGAGGAAGGGCTACACCTTAAAACCATCGGTCTCATGAGAACTCACTATCATGAGAACAGCAAGGGAGACATCTGCCTTCGTGATTCAATCATCTCTGACCAAGGCCCTCCTCTGACCCATGGGGATTAAAATTTGAGATGAGATTTGGGTGGGGCACAGAGCCAAACCATATCAGACTGCATGTTTCCACAACCCCCCCCCACTGATGGGGGATTTGATGACTCTATTTTACTACTGCTAATTTTACTACTTTAGGGTGAAATGGCATTTGTGATTTTTAAGATATCTAATATTTGATACATTAAACTATGAAATGAACTGGAGCAAAACCATTATATTCATGACAGCAATAAAACAAATTCCTAGAAATATGCTTAAGATGACTCAGAACCTATTTTTAACCATCTCTAAGAAATATTACTAAGGGACCATATAAAATACTATCAGTGGGAAAAAGTCATTTGTTTAAGTGAAAAAAAAAAATCAGCATTTCAAAGATGCCACGTTCTTTCAAAATTAACCTATAAATTCAATGCAATGCCAATAAATAAATAAATGTAATTAATAACTCAATGCAACGCCAGATTTTGTTTTTTAAACCTGGAAAGTAGGCCGGGCACGGTGGCTCAAGCCTGTAATCCCAGCACTTTGGGAGGCCGAGGCGGGTGGATCACGAGGTCAGGAGATCGAGACTATCCTGGCTAACATGGTGAAACCCCGTCTCTACTAAAAATACAAAAAAAAAAAACTAGCCGGGCGTGGTGGCGGGCGCCTGTAGTCTCAGCTACTTGGGAGGCTGAGGCGGGAGAATGGCGTGAACCCGGGAGGCGGAGCTTGCAGTGAGCCGAGATCACGCCACTGCACTCCAGCCTGGGAGACACAGCAAGACTCCGTCTCAAAAAAAAAAAAAAAAAACAATAAACCTGGAAAGTAAACTATTTCTGCAGTTTACTACAACTCCTCTGAGAGCTGTAAAGCTTACCTACGAGATAAAATACAGTCACAAAAACATAATAAAAATGTGAGACAGGCCGGGCGCAGTGGCTCAAGCCTGTAATCCCAGCACTTTGGGAGGCCGAGGCGGGTGGATCACGAGGTCAGGAGATCGAGACCATCCTGGCTAACATGGTGAAACCCCATCTCTACTGAAAATACAAAAAACTAGCCAGGCGTGGTGGCGGGCGCCTGTAGTCCCAGCTACTCGGAGGCTGAGGCAGGAGAATGGCGTGAACCTGGGAGATGGAGCTTGCAGTGAGCCGAGATCGCGCCACTGCACTCCAGCCTGGGTGACACAGCGCAAGACTCCGTCTCAAAAAAAAAAAAAAAAAAAAAAAAGTGAGACACACACAGATCTGCTAAGAGGACTCTTCCTGGTCTTCTCAGAGTGACTTGTTTCAATAACTGTTAATGTTACCTTTTTGTTTTTATAAAGTGATCTTTATAAGGTATGTACCACACTGGTTTTAGGAAGGTGAAAACTTGTTCCTACACTGTCCTATTGATATAGCTATACAACCCACACAAAGAATCTGTCCATAATTGACACCTTGGATACATTCTCACCACTTGTACATTGTAAAAGCTCCCTCCCAGGCAGATTCTGATGAAAGTGAGGATTTTTAGTGAAACCACTGCTGCATTGTTTCTTTAAAGCCTGCTCTGCTGCACAACAGACTCTTAAAGACTGAAATTTGTAACTGAAGTGCTTACTTATCACACTTCCAGGTCTTCCCTTCCTATGCAGACTATGAGATAAATGTAAAATCATCAGTTTCTCCTATAGCCCTCCTACATGTCACTTTCCTATGGTTTTTCTCCTGTGTTGGCTCTCAGATGGACAGAAAGCCCCAGGTCCCAGACGGAATCCTCTATGTACATCTATTTATAAGGGTTCTCATCTAAATGCACTCTCTGGTGGTTCCGCAGCCCTGAGGTGTACCTGAAGCCTTTCCCACACACATCACATGTATAGGGCTTCTCTCCAGTGTGGACTCTCTGATGAACATGAAGACAGGAGCTGCGGCCAAAGCCCTTCCCACACTCCTCACATTTATAGGGTTTCTCACCAGTGTGGACCCTCTGATGACCTTGAAGATGTGAGCGCTGACTATAGCACTTCCCACACACGTGACATCTGTATGGCTTCTCACCAGTGTGAACTCTCTTGTGACTAATGAGACCTGAGCCGTAACTGAAACCCTTCCCACATTCATAACAAGTGTAGGGTTTCTCTCCCGTGTGCAACCTCTGGTGGGTGCGAAGATTAGAGCCATAACTGAATCCCTTGCCACACCAATCACACGTATAGGGCTTTTTCCCCGTGTGGACTCGCTGATGTTTGTGAAGGCTTGACGTGCACCTAAAGCCCTTTCCGCACTCTTGGCATCTGAAAGGTTTCTCACTAGTGTGGACTCTGTGGTGAATCAGAAGCCCTGAGCTGTAACTGAAGCCTTTGCCACACTCAGCACATTTATAGGGCTTCTCTCCAGTGTGGGCTCTCTGATGGTTAAGGAGGTCGGAGCTGTAGATGAAACCCCTCCCACACACATCACATACGTAGGGCCTCTCTCCCGTGTGGACCCACTGGTGGTTGTGAACGTCTGAATTCCGCCGGAAGCCCTTCCCACACTCACCACATTTATAGGGTTTCTCTCCTGTGTGGACCCTCTGATGGATGTGGAGGTCGGAGCGCCGGCCAAAGCCCTTCCCGCATTCGCATTTGTAGGGTTTCTCTCCTGTGTGCAGTCTCTGATGGGTGAGAAGCCCTGAATTGTAAATGAAACTCTTACCACACACATTGCATTCGTACAGATGCTGCCCCATGTGAACTCTCTGGTGAGCTTGAAGGTACGAGTTGTGACGGAAACTTTTGCCACACTTGTCACACTGGTAGGGCCGCTCACCAGTGTGCGTCTTCTGATGACTGCTGAGGTTGGAGCTGCCGCTGAATCCCTTTCCACACTCGACACAGGTGTAGGGCTTTTCTCCAGAGTGAACGTGCTGGTGCTTGAGGAGTGCAGACTTCACACAGAAGCCTTTGCCACACTCGCTGCAGATGTAGGGCTTCTCCCCTGTGTGCAGCCTTTGATGGACCTGAAGCACTGAGCTGTAACTGAAGCCCTTCCCACACTCGCTGCATTTATACGGTTTCTCTCCAGTGTGGACCCTCTGATGGACAAGCAGGTTTGAACTTCGACCAAACGCCTTCCCACACTCCTCACATTTATAAGGTCTCCTTCCTGTGTGCACCCCTTGATGAATAAGAAGAACCGATTTATGCCTGAAATCCTTTCCACAGACATCACATCTATAGAGCATGTCTCCCACAGGGGCTCTAGGGTGGTTGTGTATGTGCCTGTTCTCAAGACTCTTAACAGATTTCTCTCCTGTGGGAATTCTTTGATGTCTGTTAAGATAGGAACTCTGCCTCAAGTCCTTACCTTTCTTTTTCAAAGGTACCCTTGGATGGGGGGGAAGGTCTGAATCGTCCCTGAAGCCATTTCCATATTCGTTACTTTTCAAGCCATTCTCTACAGGGTTATTGTGATGAAGTACAGAGTTTTTAATGCAGTCTTTTCTACATTTATTGCAATCACATGGCTTGTCTATTTCAGGGAATCTGTGATCAACATGACAAGACATCCAGCAAAAGCTGTAATCATCCCAATTACATTTACATACAGTGTCTTCTGTGTTGAGATTTTCACATCTTTCTTGAACATCCCCTGACTGGTTCACAAATGCTTTTGCCCAAGATCCTTGAATGGGGATTGGTCTTATAGCTTTCCAGGCTGGAAACTGTTGATTTTCTAAAGCGGTAAGCCCATACCCTTGTAGACTGTCCAGGAAATTCTCAATTGGAAAACACTGTGTAGATGCTCCTTCCCACGCTTGATGGGAAGCAGCATCTCCTGAGAACTGGAAGTCTTTTCCTTGCAGATTTACTCTACAGTCTTGACTCCCAGGTAATTCACCCACCACCTCTTCCCAGATTTTGCAGGAGGAGAGCTCTTTGTGTGAAAATAACCTTAATTCTTCATCTTGAATATATTCCATATCCCTTCCATTCTTGTCTCCTATGAGGTTAAAGACAATTCAGAGATGAGAACTAGTAAAAGACTGGCTCAGGGACATCAGAGTTTCAGACTTGAAGTAATAATAGCCTAGAGAAAAATTACGCTTTATGTATCATAACTATTAGAGCACTTATGTTTATGACAGGAAGAGGCTCCTATTAAGAAGTTTTGAAGCTAAATGCTAGTATGATCCTGTATCTGACACTGTATATAAATAATATCTGACACAATTGTAACACTTCCTATCTGCCAATGATGTACACATATTAACTGACTTAAACCTCAGAATAATATCGAAGTAGAAATCATTATATTATCTTCATTTTCTAATGATGAAACCAAGTCAGAAAGAGGGTAGGTAACCTAGCACATTATTCCACCATACTGTGAGGCAGTGGTGGAGCTGGCATTTAAATGCAGGAAGCCCACACGGCCTTCTCCCTGCACTGTGTCTCAGAGCGACTGTACTCTGGGTATGTGTAAGCCATACTTCAGGAGGGTGCCAAATTTTCCACAGTGCACCACCTGTGTCATCTCGTGTGAGCAGATTCAACAGGAATCCAGAAAACACTGTTAAGGCAGGAAGACACACACATATTTGACTTACAATCATTACTTATGCCTTGACATCCTCTGGATCCCAGGCTGCAAAGGATCAAACTGGCATATTGACCATAGTTCTGGATGATTTAAAAATTGTGTCCATGTTTTCTGATATTCTTTATTGGCTATTTTTATCTTTTAGGGCTTGAGTAACAAGAACCTGTTTATAACCAGGGACTAGTATAATGCTAGAAGAAAGTGAGAAATTCATTTGAGGACTCTCAATATTCTGGGACAGTCTCTCTGCCACTGGCTTGCCTTCTACTGCCTGGCTGTTTCTATTAGAGGGACGGAAGTCCAGAGGTCCCTCACTCATTCTGGGTATGATATTCTGTGAAAGACACACAGAAACCATGAGAAGGTAGGAACTGAACGGAATAAATGAAGTGGCAGAACAATCATCTACGATGCTGCCAACAGTACCCACAGGCAACACAAGGGGTGATGAATGGGACCTCTTGTGTGGCAAGCTCACTCCTCACTGCCCAGCCAGGCTCTTGTCTCCAAGACCTCTAGGCCCCATGGTTCTCACCTGGAGATGCATCTCTTGGAGTTTCTCCACCTGTTACCCCAGTCTTCAAAAATTCCTATGTTGAAATCCTAAATCCCAATGTGATACCATTAGGAGGTGGTGGGTCTTTGGGAGGTAATTAAGTCATGAAGGTGGAGCCCCCAGAACAGAAATTAGTGTCCTTAGAAAAGAGATCCCCAGAGAGCTCTTCTCTGCCATGTGAGGACACAAAAGGAAGTCAGCTATCTGCACCCTGGCAGAGGGCTCGCACCAGAACCCAACCATGCTGGCACCCTGATCTCGGACCAGGCCTTCCAGACTCTGAGAAATAAACTTCTGTTGTTTATATGCTACCCAGTCTGGCAATTTTTTATAGCAGCCGGAGCTACGAGTTCTATAAAAATAAGATTTAACCTGTGTAAAAAAGTCAAAAATATCTTCTCTCCAGGAACAAGAACACTCCAAGAAGTTCAGTTCCAATTACCCGGAGGATTCCTCTCACCCACTGAGAGCAGGTTCCTGAAATTCTCCAGCATCACATCTCGGTACAGCTGTCTCTGGGTAGAGTCCAGCAGCCCCAGCTCCTCCTCAGTGAAGACCACAGCCACGTCCTTGAAGCTTAATGGCTCCTACAATGAAAAACCATTAACACAAACATCTACTAGATGAAGACAAATTGGTGTCCACAGAGGAGGTTTATAGAAACAACAGAATTTAAAAATCTAAAGATAAACTGCACATCTCTAAAAAAAAAGAAGACAAGACAGCAGGAAGTTGTTCGGCCGGATGTGTCAACTTCAGTTTATTAATGTTTAGTGCCAATAATTTCAATTCTAACCAACTGAACTACCCCAGACATGCAGCGTCAAGCAACAAACACATCGTATCCTGTGCTCACTTAGGGCACTTTTTTTTTTTGGACGCAGGGTCTCTTACTTTGTGGCTCAGGCTGGCGTGCACTGGTGCAATCATAGCTCACTGCAGCCTCAATCTCCAGGGTTCAAGCAATCCCCATGCCTCACTCAGCCTCCCAAGTAGCTAGGACTACAGGCTTGCAACACCACATCCAGCTAATTTTTTTTTTTTTTGTAGAGATGGGACCTTGCTATGCTGCTCTGGCTGGTCTCAAACTCATGGCTTCAAGCGATTCTACCATCTTAGCCTCCAAAGTGTCGGGATTAACAGGGGTGAGCCACTGATATTTGGAAATTTGTCCACTGATACAGTTTGGATATTTGTCCCTGACCAAATCTCATGTTGAACTGTAATCCCCAGTACTAGGAAGCGGGGGTGGGAGGTGTTTGGATCATGTGGGCAGATCCCTCATGACTGGGTGCTGTCTTCATGATAGTGAGTTCTTGTGAGATCTAGTCATTTAAAATTGTATGGCACCTCCACTTCCCCTCCCCCAACCACACTTCTTGCTTTCAGTACGTAAAGTTCCTGCTCTCCCTTCACCTTCTGTTATGACTATAAGCTTTCTGAGGCTTCCCTAGAAGCCCAGCAAATGCCAGCAGCATGCTTCCTGTTTAGCCTGCAGAACTGTGAGCCAATTAAACCTCTTTTCTTTATAAATCACCCAGTCTTGGGGTTTTTTATTTTTTGAGACAGAGTCTTGCTCTCTCACCCAGGCTAGAGTGCAGTGGTGCGATCTCGGCTCACTGCAACCTCTGCTTCCCAGGTTCAAGTGATTCTCCTGTCTCAGCCTCCTGAGTAGCTGGGACTACAGGTGCATGCCACCATGCCCAGCTAATCTTTTTGTGTTTTTAATAGAGACAGGGTTTCACCATGTTAGCCAGGATGGTCTCAATCGCCTGATCTCCTGATCCACCCGGGTATTTCTTTGTAGCAATGCCAGAATGGCCTAACACACCCAGCCTACTGTGAGCACTTCTTGGAGAAATTTCTCTGAACTAGATCACGTGAATCACTTGTCTGCACATTTTATAATCTGTGACTTGCAGATTGCCAATTTTTTCTCCAAGAAGGCTGTTACAATTTACAGTTCCAACAGTGCCTAATTTACTGTGCCCATGCCTGCATGTACCCTGAAATCATTTTCTCTGCCAGAATGATGGTTCTTTCCCAATCTATTCTTTCATCACCAGGTGCGCAAATCCTGTTCTCTGCGACCACAGCCCCTCTTCCATTCCACACCCTTTTTAAGGGACTTCCATGTCAACCACTGACAGAAATCAGCTAATGTATGTCATGCAACCATCTCCTCAACCAGGTGAGACCTCAAAAGTAGCATTTCGAACCAAGGAATTTCAAACTATGCTGTGTCCCCTTCAGCTCTGAATGGTGACCTGTGTTTTTAAAGCTAATTGTTCCAGTCCAGTAAGAACAGATGGCAGTCGCGTATTCTGCAATACAGTGATCATCAAAATATTACTGTAATATCATTGCTGTTTTCGCTTGGACAGTGGCAAGCTTTCTTGAGAACTGCATATGGGAGCTCTCAGAATTATACTTTGCCTTGGCTGGGCATAGTGGCTCACATCTGTAATCCCAGCACTTTGGGAGGCTGAGGCGGGTGGATCACAAGGTCAGGAGTTCCAGACCAGCCCATCTCTACTAAAAATACCAAAAAAAAAAAAAAAAAAAAAAAAAAAAATAGCTGGGAGTGGTGGCGGGTGCCTGTAGTCCCAGCGACTCGGGAGGCTGAGGCAGGAGAATGGCCCTGGGAGGCGGAGCTTGCAGTGAGCCGAGATCGCGCCACTGCACTCCAGCCTGGGCGACAGAGCAAGACTCTGTCTCAAAAAAGAAAAAAAAAAGAAGAAGTATACTTTGCCTTCAGCATGTCCCTGGAGTACCTGCAACAAGGTATTACAAGTCAAGAATGAGTGACTACTTTTACTTGACTTTGTTGTTTAAGTCATGCATATATTTTTGATATGAAGGCATGGTAGCTATAGAAAGTTTTAGTGCATGTTATATGGTTTGTCTCTGTCCCCAACCAAATCTCATCTTAAATTGTAGCTCCCATAATTCCCACGTGTTATGAAAGTGACCTGACGGGAGATAACTGAATCATGGGGGTGGGTCTTTCCCATGCTGTTCTCATGATGGTGAATAAGTCCCACAAGATCTGATGGCTTTATAAATAGGAGTTCCCCTCCACAGCCTATCTTGCCTGCCACCATGTAAGACATCCTTTGCTCTTCCACCATGAGTGTGAGGCCTCCCCAGCCATGTGGAACTGTGACTGAAGCCTCTTTCCTTTATAAATTACTCAGTCTCGAGTATGTCTTTATTAGTAGCATGAGAACAGACTAATACAGAATGCATGCCATATTACTTTTTCAAGAAATATTCAGTACCTATAAAATAATGTTAGTCACCAGGAATTACAGAGATGAGCCAAAAAGCTAGAGCTTCATGGAGCTAGTATTGGCAGTTCCTAAAACCAGATCCAGGTTGTATGATGGGCCATGAGAACTCACAGGACCTGATATACAATGACACTCATGGCTAAGACTTACTACAGTGAAAGAAAATAAAATACAATTAGCAAGGGGAAAAGACACATGGGGTGAACTTGGAAAGAAACCAAGTGCAAGCTTCCAAGAGTCCTTTCCTACTGGAGTCACACAGGTATGCTTAATTCCTCCAAAAATCAATTGCAACAAGGCCTGTGAAATGCTATCTATCAGAGAAGCTCAGTGGAGACTTGGTGTCCAGGATTTTCACTGGGGGCTAGTCACCTCCTGACTTCCTGACTAGCACATACCAAAGTTTCAGACTTCCAGAAAAGCAGGTTTTCAGTAGAAACCATATTGTTTGCACAAACAGTCCAGGTACTGTATGCCATTCTTATCAGAAGCAATGTTTACAGAGGCAAATGCTTTGCTTGAGAAAGCAAAACTGGATCTCAATTCTGAAGCACAAGTAGAAATTAACTGAGGGAAAACAGAGGAGAGGAAATTCCAGACAGTGGGAACAGTTGGTGAAAACCTGGAAGTGGTAAGAAGCAGGGCACACGTATCTCAGCCTCAGGCAATGCCGCTGTGAAGCAGGCGGCGGCCAGATCACTCCGGGTCTCTTAGGCTACATTGATGATTTTGGTCTTTCCTCAAAGCAGGAAACAAACACTGAAGGGTGGTTTACAGGGGGTAGTGATAAAATTAGATGAGCTGTCTTAAAATTATGAACCCGACACAGCATGGAAAAACACAGGAATGGATCAAGTATAGACACAAGGAGACCACATAGGAGGCCACTGCAATAGTTACAGGGAGACATGTTAGCCCGGACTTGGACATGGCTTGGGAAATGGAAATAAGCAGACAGATTGTATTATTAAGAGGGACTGACTGCATGGAGGCATAAGAGAACTTTCTGAAGTGTTGCAAATGCTCTGTATCTTGGATATGGTGGTGAATATATGTCTTAAAATTTACTGAACACTTTCAATAAGTTTATTTTATTGTGTGTAAATTCTCTCTCAATAAAGTTGATTTTAAAAGTTCCTTGGGGTGGATAATTTCTTTACAGAGGAAACTGAGGCACAGGGAGATGGGCAGAAAAGGGTTAACTTAGCAGGCCCAAGACTGGTATCTCCATAAAGGCTTCCAGGGTTGGATGGCCCTTGGCTGGGGTCTGAGAACTCGGCTTTTTAAATGTTCCCCTCACACACAGGGTTGGGGCACGGAACCCTGGTATACCAGCTGTTTGTGGTTTATGGAACAATGTGACTTATGATGAATGCCTACTCTTCTTCCAGGAGTCTGAATTTTGGTACATGGAAGGTAGAGGGTGCCAATGTGTCCAGTTCCCAACAAAAATCTGGTTGCTGAGCCTGTACTGGGCTCCTCTGGGCAGAAACACTGTACACAAGTGGCTGCAATGCTGCGCTGGGGAGTGTGTTGTGGGAGACCTTTCATGTGAGGGAGAGCACAGGAAGCCTGCACGTGAATTCCACCAGTCTCCGCCTGTGTCTATCTCCCTTCCTAATCCAGATGTATATTCTTACTGTGCCACTATAATAAATTTTAGCCATAAGGAAAACTACACACTAGGCCCAGGAGTCCAGGCAAAGCACCAAATATGAAGGTGACCCCGGGGACCCCTGCACCAGAAGGTCAAGTAACTTGGCCAAAGTCACAGAGCTAGGAAGATACACAACTAGAACTTGAACACATAGAGCTTAGTTCCAGAGCCGCTATGCTTTAACAACTGTCCTATAAAAGCCAAGATGTGTGTTAGCAGGAGACCAGAAAATAAGATTTAAAGCAGATAATATCAATCCCTTACACTTACATCAAACTTATTATAAGGTAGGTAGGTACTAGGCTAAGAATTTTTATAGGACCTATCTCATTTAATCCTCACAGAACTTGCAAGATAGTTACCATTGCTATCCTCATTTCACAGATGAGAAAAATGGGGTCTCAGAAAATTGAGTTATTATTTGTCCAAAAATATACACCTAATAAATGTTGAGTGACGAGTGGACTAAGGCAGAAACACCAACAGAGCCCTCTTCCCGGCAGAATCCTGAACTAAACCATCAATCCCAAGACTAGAGGTGTTGTGGAAGGGAGAAAGCTCAGGCCAGAAGAGGTCAGTTAGGCAATTAATTAAACAGCTGTTGACTAGACACCAACTCTCATTTTTTAATATCCAGCCCTGCCTTCTCCACTGAGTACTGGAATATCCAGCTATTACTTGGGCATCTAAAGGAATCTTGAACCTAAAAGAGCCCAATCAGAATGGAGCTGTTACTCTCAAGTTATTGTCTACTAATCTCCCCTACATGGATAAACTGAGGTGCTCCCAAACCTGTTTTTCAGGCCAAAAACCTTGCAGCCACCCATTCACCCTGGCTATGTCCCTTAAAATACTCAAGGGTACTTGTCTACTTTTTAATTGATTTGCTACCCATCTTCCCCTTCTGGAATGTCAGCCCCATGAGGTGGGGATGTTATCCATTTTCTTCTCTAATATATTACAAGTGCTTAATGTTTGGCCCATAGTTGGGTATTCAACAAATATTTGCTGAATGAATAAGTGAAAGAAAATGTGAACAGACCAATGCCACAAAAGTAACTGAAAAAAAGTAGCTCGAGATCTACCATGGGCTCGGTGAGGTAGCTCCAAGTTATAGGCCCAGCACTCTGGGAGGCCAAGGTGGGAGGATTCCTTCAGCCTAGGAGTTTTAGACCAGCCTGGGCAACATGGCAAGACTCCATATCTACAAAAAATAGAAACATTAGTGGGACGTGATGGTGCGCACCTGTAGGCCCAGCTGTTCGGGAGGCTGAGGTGGAAGCCTGGGAGTTCAAGGCTGCAGTGAACTGAGATTGTACCACTGCACTCCAGCCTGGGTGACAGACAGACCCTGTCTCAAACAACAACAACAACAACAAAAAAAAACCAACACCACCAACCCAAAAACTACCATAAAACAAAGGGCACCATTACTAAGTTCTAGCCAAACTTTAATTCCAACATCATTTTTTTTTCCAAATTTCTAAATTTCAAAAGTAGGTGTTTAAGCCAGGCACAGTGGCTCCTGCCTGTCATCCCAGCACTCTGTGAGACCGGGGTGGGAGGATCATTTGATTCCAGGAGTTTGAGACCAGCTTCGGCAACACAGGGAGACCTACATCCCTACAAAAAATAAAATAAGCTAGGTGTGATGGCGCACCTTAGTCCCAGCTACTTGGGAGGCTAAAGTGGAAGTATCACTTGAGCCTGGGAGGTCAAGGCTGCAGTGAGCTGTGGCTGCACCACTGCACTCCAGCCTGAGTGACACAGCGAGACTGTGTCTTTAAAAAAATAAGTTGGTACTCAATGCAGGTGTTCAAGTAATTCAGTGAACCAGAGTACAGAATGCAGAGCAGTCAGGTCCATGTGAAATAGCAATCAATTGCTGTATTTCCTTCTGTCTTTGTATATGATATGTACACATACATACATATGTGTGTGTATATTTATATGTACAAACATATATATATATTTACACACACACAAATGAGTGTGGTATTTTGGTTGACTTGAAAAAGAATGATTGATGTAAAAATAACATTTTCATAACTGGGTATCCATCTTGAAGAAATGAACTTAAATGTCAACCTCATGTCATTTACAAAAATAAATTACAGTTATACTAGAGATAAAACATTTTTTCAGACCTTGCTGAGAAAAACATTTTTAATATAAATGTTAAACAGCCATTTAGATGACTTTTTGATTAGTCTGAGAATGGATAAGGTCTTTTGAAATTATATGAAACCAAATTTTCAAAAAGGAACTAATAAATCATTTAACTATATAAGAACTTTAAACTTCTTTACAGTTACCATTAAGAAAGTAAAATTTGGCCGGGTGCGGTGGCTCAAGCCTGTAATCCCAGCACTTTGGGAGGCCGAGACGGGCGGATCACGAGGTCAGGAGTTCGAGACCATCCTGGCTAACACGGTGAAACCCCCTCTCTACTAAAAAATACGAAAAACTAGCCGGGCGAGGTGGCGGGCGCCTGTAGTCCTGGCTACCCGGGAGGCTGAGGCAGGAGAATGGCGTAAAAACCCGGGAGGCGGAGCTTGCAGTGAGCTGAGATCCGGCCACTGCACTCCAGCCTGGGCGACACAGCGAGACTCCGTCTCAAAAAAAAAAAAAAAAAAAAAAAGTAAAATTTAAGAAGACATATATGCAGCCAACAAGCATATTTAAAAATGCTCAACATGACTACAGAAATGAAAATCAAAACCACAAGATACCACCTCACCCCAGTCAGAATGGCTATTACTAAGAAGTCAAAAAATAAACACTGGCAAGTGGAGAAAAAAAGAACACTTATACACTGCTGGTGGAAATATAAATTAGTTTAGACATTATTCAAAGCAGTGTGGTGATTCATAAAAGAACTTAAAACATAACTACCATTCAACCCAGCAATCCCATTATTGGGTATATACTCAAAGAAATATAAATTATTCTACCATAAACACGCATGTTCACTGCAGCACTACTCAACAGAAAAGACATGAAATCAAACTAAATGTCCATCAATAGTAGACTAGATAAATAAAACGTGGAACATATATACCATGGAATACTATACAGCCATAAAACAGAATGAGATCATGTCCTCTGCAGCAACATGGAAGGAGCTGGAGGCCATTATCTTAAGCAAAGTAATGCAGGAACCGAAAATCAAATACTGCATGTTGTCACTTATAAGTGGGAGGTAAATGATGAGAACACTTGGACACACAAGAGGGAACGACAGACACAGGGGCCTACTTGAGAGTGGACAGTGGGAGGAGGGAGAAGATCAGGAAAAATAACTAATGGACATTAGGCTTATTACCTGGGTGACAAAATAATCTGTACAACAAACCCTCATGACAAGCAATTCACCTATATAACAAACCTATGTACCCTGAACCTGAAATTTTTAAAAAAGTAAAGATTGAGAAAAAATAATTACTATACTTTTGATAGGTGTTCAGAAGGGCTTCTAAAAACATGGTAAAAAATGAATTAATGAGAAAATAGGCAAAAGTATTTTCTAAGCAATTTACTGATAAGAAAATACAAATATAGCCAATATACATATGAAAAAGTGCTTATCATGTTTACAATGCAGGAAACTGCAAAATAAAATGGGGGCATCTTTGCCATATATCCTCCGTCAGATGAGCAAAAGTATTTAGTACTAATAATTCTTGGAATTGCATGTGTGCAGAAGAGCAAAAATTGCTACGATTTCTTCTCAAATACTGTGGCAATAATATATTAACAGTTTACAATGAAGTGTGTGACACTGTGAAATGGGTATTTGGTCTCTGTGGCATACAATTTCAAATGCCCTTAGAAACTCTACCGTGCTGCACCCATTAACTTGTCATTTACATTAGGTATATCTATTACTGCTATCCCTCCCCTCTTCCCCCTCCCCACAATAGGTCCCCGTGTGTGATGTTCCCCTTCCTGTGTCCTAGTGATCTCTATTGTTCAATTCCCACCTATGAGCAAGAACATGCAGTGTTTGGTTTTCTGTTCTTGCGACAGTTTGCTGAGAATGATGGTTTCCAGCTGCATCCATGTCCCTACAAAGGACACGAACTCATCCTTTTTTATGGCTGCATACTATTCCCTGGTGTATATGTGACATATTTTCTTAATCCAGTCTGTCACTGATGGACATCTGGGTTGATTCCAAGTCTTCGCTGTTGTGAATAGTGCCGCAATAAACATACGTGTGCATGTGTCTTTATAGCAGCATGATTTATAATCCTTTGCGTATATACCCAGTAATGGGATGGCTGGGTCATATGGTACATCTAGTTCTAGATCCTTGCCCAACATGGCACATGTATACATATGTAACAAACCTGCACATTGTGCACATGTACCCTAGAACTTAAAGTATAATTAAAAAAAAAAAAAAAAAAAAAAAAAAGAACCGTGATGTCTTTTTCTATGCTAATGAGTTGACTTCAGGACGGGGCTGTTTACTGGAAAGACCAAGGCAGGATTAGAGGATTAGACTTATAGTACCGCCCCCTCAACCTCCAGTGAGGGGAGAGGAACTGAGGGTGAAGTTGATCACCACTGGCCAATGGTTTTAATCACTGGTGTCTACCTAATGAAACTTTCATAAAAACCTAAGAGGACCAGGTTCAGATAACTTCTGGGAAGGTGGCATGCCCAGAGAGGGCATGGAAGCTCCATGCCCCTTCCCCCGTACCTTGCCCCATGCATCTCTTCATCTGTATCCTTTTGTAAAATCCTTTATAATAAACCAGTAAACATAAGTGTTTCCCTGAGTTCTGTGAGCTGCTCTAGCAAATTAATCAAACCCAAAGAGTGGGTTGCGGGAACCCCAACTTGCAGCTGGTTGGTTACAAGTTCTGGAAGCCTAAACTTGCAAGTGGTGGGAGGGAGGAGCAGTCTCTTGTGGGACCGAATCCTCAACCTGTGGGATCTGACACTACCTCCAGGTAAACAGTGTCAGAACTGAACTGAAGGGAACCCAGCAAAACTGTCACAAAACTGATTGCTTACTTGGTGTTTGAGGAGAAACCCACACGGTTGACCACATAAGTCTTCTGCCTGTGATTACTGTTGCTGAGTGTCAGAATACAGAAAGCACTTAGAGTTTGAGTGGTTTTTTCCCCACACAAAGTATACCCCATTGGGCCAGCAATATTTAGACGTCTACATCATAGAATTTACAGATTAAAGCATAGGATGCGAAAATCACATGTGTTTGTACTGTCTGTAGCGCTAAAACTGGTAGTAATCAGAACTGAGTATCTTATAGTAGTAAAATACTTACTACACGGAAAGCATACATGTTTCCATTTCCTTTTCTGTGAGATGGAGTCTCACTCTGTCGCCCAGGCTGGAGTGCCCTGGCATGATCTCAGCTCACTGCAGCCTCCGCCTCCCAGGTTCAAGTGATTCTTCTGCCTTAGCCTCCCGAGTACCTGGGATTACAGGCATGCGCCACCATGCTCAGCTAATTTTTTTATTTTTGGTAGAGACGGGGTTTCAGCATGTTGGCCAGGATGGTCTTGAACTTCTGGCCTCAGGTGATCCGCCCACCTAGGCCTTCCAAAGTGCTGGGATTGGAGGCGTAAGCCACCGTGCCTGGCCCCATTTCCTTTTTAAAGAGGGTAACATATATTTTCACACGACAAAGATATTGATGGATGGACACCTCTTTGTTAATGCTGGGCACATTAGCGAGGACAGAATTTCAATTAGGGGAAACCTAATTTATTTCATTATAGACTTTGGTATGGTCTGTCTTCTACTAAATCTTTATTTTAAAAGTTATAATGAAATATATATAAACTAGTATTATTAACATGGCTGAGCTACAGAGGTTTAATATTATGAGTGAGCTAATTTTTTTAGTATTTTTGTAGAGATGAGATTTCACCATGTTGCCCAGGCTGGTCTCGAATTCCCGAGCTCAAGTGATCCGCATGCCTCAGCCTCTCAAAGTGCTAAGATTACGAGCCACTTCACCTGGCCCACAACATTCTTAAACTTGGAAAAATGCAGAGGATACTGCAGGCAAGTCTTTAGCATGGGGGAACAAAAAGACTGCATCCAAAGTTTTTGTAGATGAAATTGAGGCAATCAACAAATAAATTCAAGTAAGAAAGTCGTGGTAAAAGGAGAGGTGGTGAGCAATTACCTAAATACACAGAAGTGAGTCTCAACTGGGGGAACTGACGGTTATGAATCAGAAGGTAACAATGACAATAACAATATAATAATCAGAAGATGGTGGGAAGTAAAAACGTGCTAATTGCTTCAACTTTCACAGCAGGAAGTAATCAATAATATTTAAAATTAAGGTATACAATAAAAGACGTGAATCAAATCTTCAAAACTCTTTCACAATCTCTTTTCATAAAAGAAAGGTTTAGAAAATAATGTTTTATGTGTTGAAAAAACATAATCTTAAAATTCTGCAATGGCTATGATTTTTTTCAATTTAAAAGAAAATTAAGAAATATGTATATACTAAAGGATAGCCTATTTCCATATCCTTATTTTTTCATTTACTTTATCTCACTTGATAGCAGCTTAGAATCCAGACAAAAGAATGAATGAAACCACAATTCACTAAGAGATGAACACGGAATCCTTCTATGTGTTTGTATGTATATATACAGATACATGTGTGTGTATATGTATATGTGTATACACATGTGTATATATATGTGTATATGTGTGTGTATATATGTATACATATGTATATATACGTGTGTTTACATGTATGCGTGTGTATATATATTTGGCTGTTATGCACGAGGCTGCAATTATCATTCTTTGCACATTTGTTCTCATTTAGAAAAAATTCTTAGAGTGGGAAATGCTCGACCAGAATAAGGAGAACTTCTAGAAAGGCTGAAATACTCCTGCAGCTATGTGGATGTACCCATTTCTCCATATCTCAGCTAACAGTGAATGCTGACCTTTCAAATCTTTGGCTGTCTGCTGGAAGAATCATAAATCTTATTCCAAAGTGAATCCTTTTGATTAATAAAGGCTCATTATCTTTTCATATGATTAGTGGGCATTAGTTTTTCTCTGCTCCCTTCCTGAACAAGAATCCTCAGGTCTTTATGCATAGCCCTCTTCTGAAAATAAGGATATTAAAATTTTTTCACAGATGAAACTTTTCTCCCCTAATATGTTGTTTTTAAACTTTGTGCATGGTATACTTTTTGGTAGGGTCTACTACATGGAGAATATTACATCTATAAATCAATACATGTTCCACAGAAGAGAACAACCTAGGCAGAAATGATTCAGTATTTGGAGAGTCATCTCTCTGCTCATCTAGGCTTGGGCCTCTGCATGAAGCTACTGTGGTGGCAGAAAGGCAGACCAGAAAGGTAGATTATCGAATCCAATTGGCCTGAGTTCAAATCCTGAATCTCCCATTCATTTCTTCATCTCTAAAACAGAATCATACTATCTGTCTCACATCACTATTCTATGGATAAATGCAATGAAAAATGTAATGTATTCACCCAATACATTTTTCACTCTTTTTCCTTTTACCAAGAAGGGATGTATGTTTTCTCTTTGATGCCTAAGGTGGTATTTCGGGAGAGAAAAGAAAACAACCCACCTGAAACATGGTCTTGTCCTTCCTATCTTGGGAAAGGGCTGAGGCTTGAGAATGAAGAGCTGTAGGAGGAGAAAGAGGCCATGAGGAGGAGTTGGTGCTGCCCGGAGCTCTAGGTCATCTATCTGGTAGGAAAGTGCCCAGCTTTACAGACTGGTTTCTTCTCACTTGAGGAAATTCCTCAACACCCAACTTTTTCTGCTCCACATTAAGTTCGGATTCTCCCTCTGCCCACCCCCTCTATTAACCGTCACCTTTTTTCTCATGCCTTGAGGTCAAAGTCTCCATGGTCTCTTCTGCTAGGATTTCTGAGAGCAGCAGCAATTGTGTTTATTGTCTGGTCTTCCTAAGCTGGAGACACAGAAGATCCAGGCCTTCTTCATTCTAGAGACTCTCCAAGCTCTGACAAGTCGCTGTCTTCACCTTTACTGTCCAGAGCGTGACTGCTTCCCATGGTCGGGGGACCTATAGGTTCAGGAGGGAACTTTACTTAGTCCTTTCTTCTGGGCCCCAAGGCTGTGGTTCGTATCCTCTGGATACTATTCACTCAGTAGTTTATCGGACATCTACTCAGTACTAGTCAGGTTTAGTCCCCTACACTGAAGGGTCTCATAGTCCAGAAAGCCAAGAATGTTGCAGATGGGTAAGGACAGTCACAGAAGAGTCTGTGAGAAGGGCCCTGCAGCTAAATTCTCAGTGAGGCACAGGGCTCCTCAGAAGGGCAGGGAGACTCCACAAACATATGGGACCTGTGCCCTGTGAAGAAACACCTGGAGAGAAAAAGCTTTATTAATGCAATAATGTTGGACTTGCAAAAAATAAAATAAACTAAATCTCCATACTTAGGGATTACAGAAATCAGGATAAAGATTAGAGCCATCTCCTGGCTAACACGGTGAAACCCCGTCTCTACTGAAAATACAAAAAATTAGCCGGGCATGGTGGCGGGCCCCTGTAGTCCCAGCTACTCAGGAGGCTGAGGCAGAATGGCGTGAACCCGGAAGGCAGAGCTTGCAGTGAGTTGAGATCGCACCACTGCACTCCAGACTGGGCAACAGAGCGAGACTCCGTCTCAAAAAAAAAAAAAAAAAAAAGATTAGAGCCATCTTTAAGTCAGCGTTTTTAACTTTTTTTGTGCCATGACCCCCCTTCACTAATCTGATGTTATCTAAAGACCTCTACTCAGAATAAAGTTTTAAATGCATAGAAAGAAATGCAAAGAATTATACTGAAATACAAACTTCAAAACTATTACAACTCCGCATGGCTCACTGTGCAAGTACAGTGTTACTTTATTAACATATTCAATATAAACAACAAATTTACTACAATTTCAAAAGAGTAATGAGCATAAACAATACTCTGAAATATCTGTGCAAACCAGAATATGACATAAAAATATCTATGATGTATATGGATGACAAAGTCACAACTACTGCTAATATTGTGGCTTAGCACCTATGTTCACAGTGAAACGCTACTTGTGACTTAGACTAGTATAAAATTTTTTCCCACTCAAATTCATGGAACTCCTGAGTTATGCTCAAGGAACCCAGGGCAAGAATTCCTTTTTGAAATTAAGTCTCTTCTGCCCCGTCGCTCCCCAGACTGAATTAATTACTCTGGGATCCAGCAACACATGGTGTAAATTGCTGGTTACCACCTTTCACACTGCCTCCATGGTCAGATCTGTAAGTCATCAAAATAATTGAGACTTCTTTTTCTTTATTTACCTTTCATGGCTCCGGCACATGGGAAGCACTTAAGCAATTCTATCAGCAGGAAGCAATGCACAGAGATTGAACAAAACTCTTGCAATCTGCTCAGAGCTACTCAGGAGGTAGTGCAAAGACAGCAGGCATAAGTTCCCACCCTTCCCCACCTTGCCTGAACTCTTTCCTCTTGAAATTCAAGTCTCAATGAGGTCAAGTTCAGACAAACCGATACACATACTTGGGCTGTCTACTCTAGGACACTCACTGAATTTTACTGCTTCAGGAACTCAAATCTCCTTCTTTCCTCTAACCATCTGTACCAGCCCTCTGCATGGCCCACAGTGACAAGCATCTTTCTCTCTCCCTCCCTTCATGTACTGCCCTGAACTTGGGATGGCCCTTTGACCCAGGTGTGGACAACCAGGCAACACGTTACCCTCCTACACAAAGGACAAAGGGGAAGAGTAGAGGCCAGATCTGAAACAAGGCCTCCACCCCAATGCCACTTAAACCCAAACTTCAGGATCCTCTAGGACTGCACTTTGCAGACTTCAGTATGTTTACAAATCACCAGGAGCAATGATGAAAACAGACTGCTAGATTCTGCAAAGATTCTGATTCTGTATCTCTGCAGTAGAGCCCAGGAGTCTGTGTTTTAAACAAGTTTCCAGGGGATGGTGACAAAGTGCGTCCAGGGGCCACATTTGAAGCAAACTTGCTAAGTTACCCTCACTTCCTCCGACTGGCTGATTTTCAGGGTTTCCAGAAACTTCCAGTGGGTACAAATTTTCCTTGTGCTTCCTCCTCCTGTCCCTGAACTCTTCTGGTCAGGAAGCCTGAAGAGTCAGCACATGAAGTTCTTCTCTATCCTCCTACATTCCCTTAGTGAAGACATCCAGCCTCAGGCCTTCAGTAGAATCTACATACTGATGACTCCATGGCAACCTGGCAACTCCACTCTTATGTCTAAAAAGCAACTTAAAAAACATGTCCAAAAGCAAACTCTAGATTTGCCCCAGAGGTACTTCTCTCCTTTGAAATGAAGAGGAAAT
Source organism: Macaca thibetana thibetana (assembly GCF_024542745.1). NCBI lineage: Eukaryota > Metazoa > Chordata > Mammalia > Primates > Cercopithecidae > Macaca > Macaca thibetana. The sequence continues at coordinate 25,174,092 of NC_065596.1, forward strand.
ATTCTAGAGTCATTCTTGATTTCTTCCTTGTACTCTACATCCAATCCATCAGCAAATACGTACAAATCAGAACCAGAATCAGATCAAATATTCTTGCTGCCACCGTCCACACCACCATCATGTCTCACCTGAATTAATGTGACAGCTCCCTAAATCGCCTCTGTGTTCCTACTTCTGTTCACTTCAGTCTACTTCCTACATGGCAGCTGGAGTGATCTTTTATATAAACTCATATTCTTCTCTGACCAAAACCATCACTTTGCTCAAAACCTTGCACCAAGGTCCTTTCAATGGCCCAAAGACCTTACACTATCTTCCTTCCCAATATTCAGTTTCTCAATTATCCCTCCCTCTTTCTCATTCTGCTCAGCTGAGCAGAATGAGAAAACTGCTTTTCCTCAGATGCCTGCAGGCCCCTCACCTGCTTTGGGTCCCTATTCAAGCACCATTTTCTCAGTGAAATTCATCCCTCATTATCCTTCTCAAATTGGCAAACCAGCATTTCCTACACCCTCCTCTGCTTCATTTTTCTCCATGAAACTGACACCTTACCTACAGTCTATTTTTCTTGTTGACCATCTTTCTCCACCCACAAGAATGTGAACTCTATGAGGGCTAGGATTTCAGTTGGCACCTGGCACACAGCAGGTACTCAACAAATATTTAAATAGGAGAATGGAAGTAATCTGAACTCAGCTTACTGATATGGATCCTTGGGTCCTCTTGATGTCATCTTCAGAGCAGAAGTGATTTTGTTCTCCAGTTCATGGACTGTAATTTGGGTGCTAAGGACTATGCTGGCTGTATTGGGATCCAAGAGTGAACAGGGAAGACAAGGACTCTGTGCTCATGCAGCTGCTAACAATCTAGGTGGAAATCAGCAGCCATAATGAACTTCTACTGTGTTCCAGGTGCTTAGGATACAGTAAAAGATACATTTCTGGACTGCATGGAGCTCACACTGGGAGAAAAGGAGGGTGACAGAAAGAGTTCGTACAAAGGCAGTGGGATAATGAAGTAGTGGGAATAAGAGATATTGCAGAGGTAGAAATAACAAAACTAAAAGAATAATTCCACGTAGGGATGAAGAGGAGGAGAAATAAATATGATTCTGAGGTTGAAGTCTGAGGAAAAACCAGGTAAATGATGAAGTTATGATAAGATAGCAAAAGGAAGAGTCGGGTTTTGAAAATTGCAGTTCTAGTTTCTCAAAACTAGAGTTGTCAAAAGGTTTAGGTTCGAATTCTGGTTCAGCTACTTTGTAGTTACATTAACACCACAGGAATGACTTAACCTTTTGAATGAGTCTGTACTTGTCAAATAAAGATAATCCTTACTTGCAAAACTAACAGACTCTTTCACACACACATGCCTATGTGAATAAACTTCATAGCCCAGTACCTGTACACAGAAAATCATCAATAAACTATTACCATTGACCCAACCCAGTATTAACCTAGGAATACAGGAACTCATGCATTTAGTAAATGTACATTCAGAGTCTAACACAACATCTTAGAAGAATAAACACTAGAGATACATGTCAGGCCCCTGAGCCCAAGCCAAGCCATCGCATCCCCTGTGATTTGCACGTATACGCCCAGATGGCCTGAAGTAACTGAAGAATCACAAAAGAAGTGCAAATGCCCGGCCTCACCTTAAGCGATGGCATTCCAACACAAAAGAAGTGAAAATGGCCGGTCCTTGCCTTAAGCGATGATATTATCTTGCAAAATTCCTTTTCCTGGCTCATCCTGGCTCAAAAAGCTCCCCCACTGAGCACCTTGTGACCCCACTCCTGCCCGCCAAAGAACTCCCCTTTGACTGTAATTTTCCTTTACCTATCCAAATCCTATAAAACGACCCCACCCTTATCTCCCTTCGCTCTCTTTTCGGACTCAGCCCGCCTGCACCCAGGCGAAATAAACAGCCATGTTGCTCACACAAAGCCTGTTTGGTGGTCTCTTCACAGGAGGCGCATGACAATACAGCAGTAAATTAAGATGGAAAAAGTAATTGTTCCCATGGTGCCTACATTCGGGTGGGTTAATCTCTCTACAAATTAGGTGACTTTTGATTGCAAAAAGGGCTATGAAGAAAGTAAAGCAAACATGGTAAGATTCCTGTTTTCCAACAAATGTAGGTTCTATCAGGTGAAACATACGTGGTAACTGTGGAAAGAGCAACATTAAATCAAGTGATCAGGGACAGTCTCTAAGAGCTGCTTGAAAAATAAATCAGCTGTGAAAAAAGCTGGGATGAGACAAGCCCAGAAGGAAGCATAAGTGTAAAGACCCTGGTTCTGGTTAGAAGGTCTCCTGGCCAGGTCTTACTTTTTAAGTTTTTTAAACTTTTTAAACCTCAGCAACTCATCTGTGACATGGGGATAACAGCTGACATACAAACTTGCTCAGAAAATTCAATAGAAATACATTCATTTATTTAAATATTTACTAGCAAGCCTGGCACTGTCCTAGACACCATGGGTAGAGCGTAATACCTGGCATACAGTAAGCACTCAGTTCATATACACCATCACAGTTACTCCAATTATTTCTACCCCGCGTTTCTTCCCTACCACAGCGCTGAAACGGCGTAAGCCTTTACTGACTCAGCGGCCCACTACTAGGAGCCAAGATAACACACTAAATAAAGACCCTGGGAAATTCCTCAACCTTTCCCCATTTCTAAGGGAAGGCAGCTGCGGCTAAGGGGCCTGGATGAACATTTGTGAAATCAATGGGATGAAGAATGAGGTCACCAAGAGACTGGGCATTGCCACAAAGAGAAACCAAAGTTCCCTCACCTGGAGCTCTAGTGTCAAGAGATGTGGGGTTATTTCTCCCTCTTTTATACAATTCTCTCCGAGAAAGGTACAATCCCAAGAAGGAAGCCTGTGAAAGAAAAATGAGCACCGGGCTAACATGATTTAATCCCAATTCCCACTATGCCACAGGGGGAATCTCTCAGTGCCAGCTGAATGTAATCTACCCCGCTACTTGCTTGAGGAGTCGAGGAAAAGAACCTCTTTTCCTACAGGACTCAGAGTAAAAGGTCCACGCCATTCCAAAGCAGCCGTCTACAAGCCTACTCTCACTGCCCCTTTCAGGAGACAAAGAGAATCAAGACAAAACCTCAAGATTTGAATTCAGAGCTATCTGACACCGATAGTGAAATTCTGCCTGTGCGTGCTTAGGCGGCTACGAAAAGCAGAGCCAGCAACGATACAGCAAACCAACTCTTAGGACTTGCACAGCCCTTAATACATTTCAAAGGATAAAACCAGAACACAGGGAATCAACTTTCTGTTTACAGAAATGACTTCGCAGAAAACTCTGAAATTACTCCACAAGTGGGTGGGCGGCTACCCTGAGAAAATTTATGTCATCGATCCGCCACTGCCCGCAGTGGACGCTCTCGCACTGCAGATCTCATCTCAAAGCCAGAGCTGGCCTCAAACTGCTTTTCCAAGCCTGGACTGCGAGGGCTGCCGACCCGGGCCCACCCCGCCCAGGCGCTCAGAAAGTTCGATACATGCGCCTCCTCACACCCCTGCCTCACCAGGCCGAGCTCATGGAAATTCGTGGGCTTCGACACTCCGCCGCACGTTGTCCTTTCACGTTGGTTCTATAGAGCTAATCCTAAATCCCGTGGCCGGACACTACACCCACATGGAGACGCACGCCTCTAACACGCCTCACCACTGCCTAAGAAGCAACCAAGATGGCCCGCCCAACGGAAACGGAAGTGGTCGACTCGACGTGTGGGACTACCTTTCCCAGAACCCTCCGCGGCGCAGTCCGCCCCTAGGTGCGATGGTGACGTAAATGCGCGTCCACCTCGAGTCCCGCCCACTGCGAGGCGGCAGGAGGTGGCATGCAAGGTGTTCCTGAGTTGAAGTTTTGGGCGCCGCAGATCCTTTTGAAATGTTTATTTCAAAAGTAGTTCACATTACATGTAAAGAATGGTAAAATAATAATATAATAATAATAAATTCTTACTTAATCCCTGGTTTATGTGAGTAAATATGATTTCTTAAAAATCCCATTCTCCCAAATGGCATCATAATATTTCGTAATCATTTCTTGCCCACAGGTCATATATCATGGATAGTTCTCTGTCACTACAGACGTAGAGATACGTAGAGATAATAATTAAAAAAAAATTTGCAATGCTTGCCTAGGATTCTTTAGCTTTTAGGGAAGTTACCCCCTTGTCCTCCATTGAACTTACGCTTCTAATTTTAGCATATCAAAACTAGACACAATCACTTTCTTTAATATTTTCCCAGTTTGATGGACAAAATATCCTGTCTCATTTTCCCAATTTGACAGACTAAATATGCTGTCTTATTGCCTATTGCATTTCATTGTCATCTTTTATTTAAGTACTCTCTGTGAATTAATGATATCGCTTCTGTTATGAGTGAACTGCTCCCCCAGTTTCAACATTTATAAAGTAGTTTAGGAAAAAAAAAAAACCTTCATCTGACAAGGTATATCAGTCTTTTCATTTGTGGCTTTTTTTTTTCCTCCAGTATGATCAAAAAGACATTTCTTAGCCTGATTCCCAATAAGTGCATCTCTATATTCATTTCAGATGCTTTCATTGTTCTTTTGAATCACCGTGTGATTCGTTTAAGTGTATGATATGAAAGAAGATGGAGTTTCCTGTTTCACCAAAGGATTGCCTACTTTTCTTAACAAAATTTACATAAAAAGTAATTATTTCCTTTCTGATTTAAATGGCATCCTAATCACTTACCTTGCTATATATATAAAATGAAATATTTTCTGGGATAGAAGTGTGTTCCGAAGATAGAGATGTCTTTTTCTGTGCCGTGATGAAAGGTTTCAGTTACAGTGAGAACTCATTTCCTTATCTCTCCCTCCTTGTTGTGTTTCAAAAATTTCATCCTGGAAGTTCTAGAACTCTCCCTTACAAACAGAGTATCGAATTGTTTTGATAAATTCTAAAAAATTGTCAATGACTCCAAAGCATCCAAGCCCGTCAGGCATTTGGTTCCAAACCACTCCTCTTTGCTTGGGTAGACACAGTCCTAGTTCTCAGCCCGTGTCCTCCAGTTTTACAAATGTCTGAATTTGCTGCTATTGTTCTTCCTTCTGTAAGTCCATCCTTTCCTGTGCTATTGAAATCTTACTCAATATTTAAGACACAACTTGAATATCATTTCCTCTATTGAGTGTTTTTGAACTCTATATCTATAATTCAATGAGCAGATCAGTCTGTGATTGGGAGAATTTCATGTGAGTGTGGTGGATGTTAAATATCATTCTCGGAACTTTCTCATTTCCCCGAGAAATCAATAAATTATATTACTCTGGGATCCAGCAACAAATGGTTTAAATCGCTGGTTACCACGTTTCACACGTGCTCCATGGTCAGATCTCTAAGTCATCAAAATAATTGAGTCTTCTTTTTCTTTATTTTCTTCATTTACTTTTCATGGCTCTGGCACATGGGAAGCACTTAAGCAATTCTATCAAGTGTCTTGGCCGGGCACGGTGGCTCACGCCTGTAATCCCAGCACTTTGGGAAGCTGAGACGGGCAGATCACGAGGTCAGGAGACTGAGACCATCCTGGCTAACACGGTGAAACCCCTTCTCTACTTAAAAAAAAAAGAACAAAAATAGCCAGGTGTGGTGGCAGGTGCCTGTAGTCACAGCTAGTCAGGAGGCTGAGGCAGGAGAATGGTGTGAACCTGGGAGGTAAAGCTTGCAGTGAGCCGAGATCGAACCGCTGCACTCCAGCCTGGGCGACAGAGCAAGACTCCGTCTCAAAAAAATAATAATAAAATTTAAAAAATAATAAATTTTTTTAAAAAGTGTCCTGACCTGGAAGCTGAGAGCCAACCTGGACAAGGTGTGGGTAGATGAATCCATTCCAAGGCCCAAGATGAACATTCAGCCCTCATCCTACCTCAAACAAGCTGCAAAAGATTGTAGAAACCGTGTGTCAACTGAATTTGAAACTGCTGTAATTTCCCACTCCCTAACAGTTTTGTTATTGTTGAGAAAAAATAACCAAATTTTAAGTAGGCAAGGGATTTCAGTAGACATATCTTAAATGAAAATAAACAAAAAAGCAAGAGACACATGAAATGACTCTCCACATCCTCAGTCATTAGAGAAATGGAAGTCAAAACAATGGTGCCGCTTCACACTCACTAGAATGGCAAGGATTGAAAAGCAGAAAATAGGCTAGGTGCAGTGGCTCACGCCTGTATCCCAGAACTTTGGGAGGCCAAGGCGGTCGGATCACTTGAGGTCAGGAGTTTGAGACCAGTGTGGCTAACATGGTGAAGCCCCGTTTCTCCTAAAAATACAAAAAATTAGCCAGGTGTGGTGGCATGCAGCCGTAATCCCAGGTATTTGGGAGGCGGAGGTTGCAGTGAGCCGAGATCACATCATTGCACACCAGCTTGGGCAACAAGAGAGAAATTCTATCTCGAAAAAACAAAAACAAAAAAGCAGAAAATAACAAATGCTGATGATTATGTAAAGAAGCTGTAACATTCCTGCACTGCTGGTAGGAATTTCAAAATCTACAGCCATATAAGAAAATAATCTGGAAGTTCCTAAACATGTTAAACGTAATAGAAGTTTCCAAATGACCCAGAAATTCCACACCTAGGTATGCACCAAGAGAAAACATTTGTCCAAACTGAATATTGAGGAAGGAAGATCACTTGAATCCAGCAGATTTAGACCAGCCTGGATGACATGGTGAAATCCTAACTCTAAAATAAAATTTTAAAAAAAAATAGCCAGTAGTGGAGGTAAGCACCTGTGGTCCCAGCTATGTGGGAGGCTTACATCAACGGTGTCACCGCCAGGTAGGAGGGTCATGCTAGCCATGTCACCAGTATTGTCGCCCAAAGGGACGCTGACATGCTGGAGGTCGGTGTCAGTACGGGCGCTGGCAACCACGTCGGCAAGCAAGAGGGTCCCGCTGCACAGCTGTGGGGCGATGATAGTCTGGGTGGTGATATCGGCCGTTAGAGGAGCCTCTTCTGCTGGCAAGAGTGTGACAGTAGCAAGCAGATGGACAGGCCTGTGTGTGAGGACGGAATGCAGGAGGGGCTCTTCTGCGGCTGGGTGTGGGGCCCTCACCAGAAATGTGGAGAAATGGCCAGGTAACTGTGTCATGTTGGCTAGTAGATTGGCCAGGCCTTCGAACTGAAGGACAATAACAGGGAGTAGCTGTCAGGCCCTGGAAGTGTCTGAGTGTAAATGGAGATGGGTTCGGGGTCACTGAGGGATACGTGGGAGCCATCCCTGTATAAACACAGGTCACAGGGAAATAATCTCGTGAGGCCTGTGAGTTTCTAGGGTTCTCCTGGGTGCCTGGGGCTGACTGCCGCAGAAATCTGGGGAAGGCGGGAGAGAAGCTGGGAGACACCGGAGAGTCCCTGAACGCTGGAGTTGAAGAGGTGAAAGAAATGGGGGAGGGTTGCAGTAAGGTCTGTGAGTTTGTAAGTGATTCTTGGGTGTGGGAAACTGACTCTAGCTGAAATCTGGAGACGGTTGGAGAGTAGCTGAGAGAGACAGAAGAGTCCCTGAGGGCTGGGGGTGAAAACATGAGAGAGACTGGGGAGGAATTCAGTGAAATTGGTGAGTTTGGTGGTGTGTCCCGGGTGCCTGGAATGGACTCCAGCTGGAATCTAGGGATGGTTTGAGAGTAGCTGAAAGAGACAGAAGATTCCCTGTAGGCTGAGGGCAAAGACCTGAGAGAGACTGGGGAGGATCTCAGTGAGGTCTGTGAGTCTGTAGGTGATTCCTGGGTGTAGGAGGCTGACTCCTGCTGAAATCTGGGCGTGGTTGGAGAGTAGCTGGGACAGACAGGAGAGTGCCTGATAGCTGGGGGTGAAGACATGAGAGAGACTGTGGAGTAACTCAGTGAAATTGGTGAGTTTGTAGGGGATTCCTGGGTGTCTGGAACTGACTCCCGCTGAAATCTGGGTGTGGTTGGAGAGTAGCTGGGACAGACAGGAGAGTCCCTGTGGTCTGGTGATAAAGACATGAGAGAGACTGGGGAGTAACTCAATGAAATTGGTGAGTTTGGTGGTGAGTCCTGGGTGCCTGGAACTGAGTCCCGCTGAAATCTGGGCGTGGTTGGAGAGTAGCTGGGACAGACAGGAGAGTCCCTGTGGGCTGGGGGTGAAGACAAGAGAGAGACTGGGGAATATGTCAGTGAGGTCTGTGAGTTTGTAGGGGATCCCTGGCTGCCTGGAACTGAGTCCCGCTGAAATCTGGGTGTGGTTGGAGAGTAGCTGGGACAGACAGGAGAGTCCCTGTGGCCTGGGGATGAAGATGTGAGAGAGATTGTGGAGTAACTCAGTGAAATGGGTGAGTTTGTAGGGGATCCCTGGCTGCCTGGAACTGACTCCAGCTGAAACCTGGGCGTGGCTGGAGAGCAGCTGAGAGAGACAGAAGAGTCCCTGAGGGCTGAGGGTGAAGACATGAGAGAGACTGGGGAGTAACTCAGTGAAACTGGTGAATTTGGTGGTGAGTCCTGGGTGCCTGGAACTGACTCCAACTGAAATCTAGAGAGGGTTGGAGAGTAGCTGACAGAGACAGAAGAGTGCCCGAGCGCTGTGGAGGAAGACATGAGAGAGACTGGGGAGGATCTCACTGAGCTCTGTGAGTTTGTAGGTGATTCTGGGGTGTGGGAGGCTGACTCCCCCTGAAATCTGGGTGTAGTTGGAGAGGAGCTGGAACAGACAGGAGAGTAGCTGAGGGCTGGGGGTGAGCTGCTGGATGATGGCAGTAAGAACATATGGTATATTATTGAGGAACGGGGTGACTGTGAAGAATCTCCAGAGGAGGACACGGGAGAGCACAATGACATCAGTGACTGTCCTGCTTGGTTAGCCGGGGGAAATGTAAAGTTGTGAAATTCCGCTGATGATGGATGTGCGCGTGGTGAAGTCCTGAGGGATGATGAAAGGTACTTCCACATCCCTGGTGAGGAGCTGCCCCTTGGGTCTGAGTTTCTGGGAGGGGAGAGGGAGAAGCTGGGAGAGGCAGGCATGAATCTTGAGGAGTCAGGGCTGGGGGACCGCTCAAAATCTCCTGAGACCTGTGAGTTTCTGGGGGACTCCTGGCTGCATGGGGCTGACTCCCGCAGAAAGCTGGGGATGGTTGGAGAGTAACTGGGAGACACAGGGGAGTCCCTGAGGGCTGGGGGTGAAGAGATGAGAGACACAGGGGAGGAGCGCCCTGAGGCTTCTGAGTCTGTATGTGATTCCTGGGTGTGGGGGGCTGACTCCAGCTGAAATCTGGGGTTGTTTGGAGAGTAGCTGGGAGACACAGGAGACTCCCCTAGAGCTGGGGATGAGCTGCTGGGTGATGGCAGTAAGAACATGTGGTATATTATCGATGAACGTGGTGACTGTAAAGAATCCCCAGAGGAGGACACGGGAGAGCCCAGTGGCTTCACTGATTGCCCATCACGGTTAGGAAAGGGAAATGGGAGCTTGTGGGTTTCTGGTGATGACGGAGGTGAGTGGGGTGAAGCCCTAGAGGATGGTGAATGGTAGCTCCAGATCCCTGGTGAGGAGCTTTCTCTTAAGTCTGAGTTTCTGGGAGGGGAGAGGGACAAGCTGGGTGAGGTTAGCATGGATCTTGGCGAGTCCGGGCTGGGGGACCGCTCATAGGAAGAGCCAGAAGAGACGCCACTGTTCTTAGAGGCAGACATGATTAGGAAACCTGCAGCTCCCAGGGCCCCCTACCAATTTTCTGACCCCCAGAATAAAGGAGTGTGTGTGTGTGTGTGTGTGTGTGTGTGTGTGTGTGTGTGTGTGTGGTGTGAGGTATGTGCTCCTTAAGTTAATGGAAATAAACAAACTAATGAGACAGACAGACAGAGATTCACTTACCCAAGTGTTCCGTCCTGTCGTCTGAATCCGCTTCCAAGTCGCAAGACGCTGCAAGCTCCAAGTCCACGCAGAGACCGCAAAGCGATCCGCAGGCTGCTCTCCTCTGCGAAGATCTGAGCACAGGCCCGCCAGGGCGGGCTTAAGTAGCCTGGGGCGCAGCCTGTCAGCGGAAAGGGCGGAGCTTCACTCCTCCTTTCCAGGAGTCTCCTCCAACTTTCCCAGGCTCCACCTCGTAGGAAACTGCTATCCTGTTGTGATGTCATATCACGCATTTGGAACAATCTAAGAACCTACGCGTTTTATTGACCAAATAGAGTAGGAATTAAATGCACTTAAATCAAATGTATTCATCTGATGAAGGTGATTGGGTTAGGAATATCAAGGTGTGGTTCCAGATAATTCAATCATCTAATTAAGTTTTCAGTTAAGCTAACCTGTTTTAAAATTCCGTTTGTGTAAATCCTATTACTCAGACTGAGAATGGCAGTGCCCCAACCCCAATTCCCAGGGAGGGTTGAGAGCCTGAGGTTGAGTTGATCACCAATAGCCTATGGTTTAACCCATCATGCCTATGTAATGAAGCCTCCATAAAAACCCAAAAGGACTGGGTTTGGAGAGCTTCTGGATAAAACTTCCTGGAAAGTAGGGTGCCCCTCCCCCTGTGCCAGGCCCCATGTATCTTTTTATCTGAATTTTTTGCGATATCCTCTATAATAAAATGGTAAATGTAAGTGTTTCCCTGCGCGCTGTGAGCTGTTCTAGCAAATTAATGCAACTAAAACAGGGAGTGGTGGAAACCTGATACGTAGCCAGTTGGTCAGAAGCACAGGTAAACAACGTAGGGCTTGCCGTTGTTATGAGAGTGGGAGGCCAGTTTGGCGGAACTGAGCCCTGTGGAATCTAATGCTATGTCCAGGTACAAAGTGTCATAATCGAATTAGAAGACACCCAGCTGGTGTCCACAGCAGAATGGATTGTGTGCTTGACTGACCGAGAGAAATCCCCAGACAGGTGGTCACAGAAATCTTCTGTGTTGATTGTTGTGATGTGAGAGCAGAGGAAAAACAGTTTTTGGTTTTTTCACTCAGCCTAAAATGTAAACGGGTCTATTTTCTCACACTATGGAGGATCACGTGAATTTATGATAACCATGTTTAATCTTTGTCAACTTGATATATAAAAAAGAGGTTGGTTTTCATTTTATTGCTAACAATCTAGGTGGTCGTAGTTGATGTCTTTTTGCCATTTTTCTTTTCACTGCCTCGTCATGTCTTTCACCCACTTTTTAATTATTTAATTTTTAATTTAAAAAAGTTTTTAGGCCGGGCACAGTGACTCACGCCTGTAATCCCAACACTCTTGGAGGCCGAGGTGGGCGTATCACGAGGTCTAGAGATGGAGACCATCCTGGCCAACATGGTGAAACCCCGTCTCTACTGAGAACACAAAAATTAACTGCGTAGTGGCGGGCGCCTGCAGTCCCAGCTACTCAGGAGGCTGAGGTGGAAGAATCGCTTGAACCCGGGAGGCACAGGTTTGAGGGAGCTGAGATGGCGCCATTGCACTCCAGCCTGCAGACAGAGCTAGATTCTGTCGCAAACAAAAAAAAAAAAAAAAAAAAAAAAATGTAGAGACAAGATTTTGCTGTGTCACCCAGGCTGAACTATAGTGGGCCAATCATAGCTCACTGCAGGCTCCAATCCCTGGGCTCAAACAATTCCCCTGCATCAGCCTGTTGAGCAGCTGAGGCCACAGGCACACACCACCAGGCCTAGCTGTTCACCCATTTTTCAAGTGTTCATTTTCCTCCCTTCATTGTTTTGTGACCATTCCCTCTTAAGGAAATTAGCTATTAACCGTCGTATGTGTTGAGAATAATTTTTCTAGTCATTTGCTATATGTTTTAATTGCAATATGTAATCAAATTCTTTGTCTTTACTTTATGGCACCTGGGTTGAGAACAATTATTTGAACCAAAAATTGGTCTGTCACTTTTTCAGTTTGAGACTTTGTTTATTTTGCCACTAGTGTTTTGTTTTTGTTTTATTTTGTTTGTTTGTTTTGTTTTTATGTTCTGGGGTATATGTGCAGGATGTGCAGATTTGTTCCATAGGTAAACGTGTGCCATGGAGGTTTGCTGCACCTATCACCCCATCACCTAGGTATTAAGCCCAGGATGCATTAGCTATTTTTCTTAATGCTCTCCCTCCCCCAACCCCACCCCATGTCAGGCCCCAATGTGTGTTGCCCTTCCTGTGTCCATGTGTTCTCATTTTTCAGCTCCCACTATGAGTAAGAACATGTGGTGTTTGGTTTTCTGTTCCCGGATTAGTTTGCTGAGGATAATGACTTCACATCACTAGTGTTTTTTTTTTTTAATGTCTGCATATTTCTAGGACTTTATTTCTCTGTTTGTTAATGCAAATTACATATATGTTTAAGATAATATTTGCTTATGTTTTAATTTATTTAAGTTGAAATGAATGTCCCCATTGCTGTATCAACCTCCTCTCTCGTTACTTTCATTTCTCTCCCAAAATTACCATTATTAACAATTTCACCTTCGTTGTTTCAGATCGGATTCTATATATTTACACACATATTTGTTTATAGTTAGGAATAGAGTTTGGGTTTTGTGTGTTTGTTTTTACTTAAGTGGTGCCATATTGACTATCTATTCTGCACCTTGTCTTGGTTTGGTTTTTTACATTGCCTCGGAGATCGTTCCACGTTCATACATATACATTACCTTATTCTTTTTCACTGTGCATAACATTTCATACTATGGGTATCTTAGGTTAATAAACTGCTATTGGTGAACATCTACTCTTTTATCTTAGTAACTCTGCAGTGAACTGTTTTTGTACATATTCCTATAAATGTGTATTTCTGTAGGATCGTTCCCTAGAAATGGTAAATTTAATAATTAAAAAGGAATTTTATTTTATTGTTTATTTTTAATTTTTACAATTTATTTACTTATTAGTATTATTATTTGAGACAGAGTTTCACTCTTGTTGCCCAGGCTGGCCTGCAATGGCATGATCTCAGCTGACTGCAACCTCCATCTCCCAGGTTCAAGCGATTCTCCTGCCTCAGCCTCCCGAGTAGCTGGGATTACAGGCATGTGCCACCACACCTGGCTAATTTTGTATTTTTACTTAAGATGGGGTTTCTCCGTGTTGGTCAGGCTGGTCTCAAATTCCTGACCTCAGGAGGTCTGCCTGCCTCGGCCTCCCAAAGTGCTGGGATTACAGGCCTGGCCACTGTGCCTGGCCTAGGAATTTTCTTTTAAAAGGCTGAACCAATTTATAGTCTAACCAGAGTAGATGAGATGTTCATCTCCTCAAGCACACAATAAAACTGGCTGTTACTTTGGGAGGCCAAGGCAGGAGGATCACTTGAAGTCGGGAGTTCAAGACCAGCCTGGCCACCATGGTGAAACCCCATCTCTACTAGAAATACAAAAATTAGTATAGCAAGGTGGTGATCGCCTGTAATCCCAACTACTTGGGAGACTGAGGCAGGAGAATCACCTGAACTTGGGAGGCGCAGGTTGCAGTGAGCCAAGATCACACGCCACTGCACTCCAGCCTTGAAGACAGAACAAGACTCCATCTCAAAAAAGAAAAAAAAATCCTGGCTCTTATTAATCCTTTTAATTTTTAATTTTGTTCCATCAGGCGGACAATTATGGCATTATATTACTGAGAATTTTTCCAGGTAGGAGATATTGGTCATCCTCCTTTTTTTTTTTTTTTTTTTTTTTTTTTGAGACGGAGTCTCACTCTGTCACCCAGGCTGGAGTGCAGTGGCCGGATCTCAGCTCACTGCAAGCTCTGCCTCCCGGGTTTAAGCCATTCTCCTGCCTCAGCCTCCCGAGTAGCTGGGACTACAGGCGCCCACCACCTCGCCTGGCTAGTTTTTTGTATTTTTAGTAGAGACGGGGTTTCACCATGTTAGCCAGGATGGTCTCGATCTCCTGACCTCGTGATCCACCCGTCTCGGCCTCCCAAAGTGCTGGGATTACAGGCTTGAGCCACCGCGCCCGGCCCTCCTTTTTTTTTGAGACAGGATCTCACCCTGTCTTTAATACAATGGTGGGATCAGAGCCTCAAGCGATCCTCAGCCTCCTGAGTAGCTGGAACTACAGGTGTGCACCACTGCACCTGGCTAATTTCCTTTTAAATTTTTTTGTACAGTCGAGGTCTCACTATGTTGCCCAGGGTTGTCTCAAACTCCTGGTCTCAAGCGATCCTCCTGCCTTGGCCTTCCAAAGTGCTGGGATTACAGGTGTGAGCCACCTCTCCCTGCCTCTTCATCCTCTTATAAGCTTATTTCTTTGTATTTCCCTTGCTATTTACTCCTTGTCTCTTTCTGGTTAGGTATTCATCTTATTTATGAACTCTTTTTGTGTATTTTTTCTAGGTTTTGATCTTTTTTCTTCTGTTATATGCATTAACAAGAAAATTACTTTCAACCTGTTGATTGACATGTATTTTCATGGTGATATGTTTTAGAAAGAAATATTTCTTAATAAGATGAATCATATTGCTAAAAGTAGTAATGATGAATTTCCATGCATTACTGTTTTACTGTAACAATTTTAATATATTGATGGATTTTGTTTGCTGCTTTTCATAAAATTTTGCAGTTCTATGCATTGAGACATTTTCCTTTAGTTTTCTGGCTTTTTTTTGTTCTGTTATGGTATAATTTGGTTATCAAGATCATACTAGGATTTGTGCTACTAATGTAAGAAGTTAAGAAGCTCCTAACACATTCTGCTCTCTGGAAAAGTTGATTATAATCACCTCATTGAAGGTTTGTTTTATTTCTCTCTTAGAGCATTCAGAACAGATTTCCTATTTGGGAATTAACCTTAGGTTTCTTCTGAGGTTGTTGTTTTATTTAGCATTTATACTGCTTGTTAAATATATTTGCTTTCTCTATATATTCCCTGAAAATTATGTTCTTCATTTCATTTACTTCTGTTTTTTCTGTATTATCTGCTTTCCACTTTCTCTGGTTTTGTTTTGCTGCTGCATATCTGAGACATAGATAGTTCAGTGTTAAGAGCATGGGGCTGGGCGTGGTGGCTCACACCTCTAATCCCAGCACTTTGGGAGGCTGAGATGGGTGGATCACCTGAGGTCAGGAGTTCAAGACCAGCCTGACGAACTTGGTGAAACCCCATCTCTACTAAACAGGAAAAATTAGCCGGGCGTGGTGGCTCATGCCTATAATCCCAGCTACTTGGGAGGCTGAGGCAGGAGAATCACTTGAACCCAGGAGGCAGAGGTTGCAGTGAGCTGAGATAGTGCCATTGCACTCCAGCCTGGGCAACAAGATCAAAACTTTGTCAAAAAAAAAAAAAAAAAAAAAAAAAAAAAAAAAAAAAAAAAGCATGGGGTCTGGAAACTTGCTCTCAGTTTGTTGTACTAGATTGTTTAGTAGTTGGTCTGCCTTTTACTAGACATGCTGTTCTCTGTACCTCAGTGTCCTCATGCATGCATCTGAGTCAAATTCTATGTTGACTCTGCATATAATAGATCTGATGCATCCTTGTAAACTGCACCAGCTGGGTCCTGGGGTGGGGTGGGGCCCTGAAATGGGATCTCTGCTCCACTTGGTCTTTTTTTTTTTTTTTTTTTTTTTCGAGACAGAGTCTTCCTCTGTCAGGCTGGAGTGCAGTGGCACTATCTCTGCTTACTGCAACCTCTGCCTCCCAAGACAGGTTCAAGCGATTCTCCTGTCTCAGCCTCCTGAGTGGCTGGGATTACAGGCATGTGCCAGCACGCCCAGCTAATTGTTGTATTTTTAATAGAGACAGGGTTTCACTATGTTGGCCAGGCTGGTCTCGAACTCCTGACATCAGGTGATCCACCTGCCTCGGCCTCCCAAAGCGCTGGGATTATAGACGTGAGCCACTGTGCCCGGCCTCCACTTGCTCTTATACTCCAGCAGGTCACAGGCTCACAAAGTCACAGCAGTCACAATGGTCCGAGAAAATGAACAGAGGTGTGCATTCTGTCAGCTAAAACAAGTCACAATGCCAGCATAGATTCAAGAAATGGAAAACAGTCTTCAGCTTTTGTTGAAATAAGGGGCTACAACATCACATTGTCAAGAGTGAAGGATTTGGTCACTTCTGCCATCTCCCACAGAAAGTAATTCTTGAGCTATCATATGTGCTCTATATTTTCTTGTTCATATTAGTTTCTCAGTGCTTTTTAATGTGTGATTGAAAACTGTATTAGTTTCCTCGGGCTGCTGTAACAAAGTACCAGAAACTGAGTAGCTTCAAACAACAGAGATTAATTATCTCACAGTTCTGGAGAATAGAAATCTGAAATCAAGCTGTCAGCAGGGCCGTGCTCTCTCGAAAGCTCTAGAGAAGAATTCTTCCTTTCCTCTTCCTACCCTCGGTTTCCTGCAATCTTTGGCATTCTCTGGCTTGTATCACTCCCGTTTTTCCTCCATCTTCACATGGCAGTCTTCCTTCTGGGTGTGTCTGTGCGCAAATTTTCTCCTCCTTTTTAGGACACGAATCATTGTATTAAGGCCCATCCTAATCTAGTGTGGTCTCATCTTAACTTGATTATATCTGCAAAGATCCTGTTGGTCAATAAAGTCACGTTCATAGATTCTGGGGGTGAGGACTTGAACATATTTTTGGGATGGGGGCACACAATTCAACCCACAACAAAAGCCATGCATTTTTTCTGGTCTTTGTGATATAAAAATTATGTATATATGTATATTTATAGCATTTTATATTTTAAAACCTTTGTATCGCCGGGCGCGGTGGCTCACGCCTGTAATCCCAGCACTTTGGGAGGCCGAGGCGGGCGGATCACAAGGTCAGGAGATCGAGACCACGGTGAAACCCCGTCTCTACTAAAAATACAAAAAAAATTAGCCGGGCGCGGTTGTGGGCGCCTGTAGTCCCAGCTACTCGGGAGGCTGAGGCAGGAGAATGGCGTGAACCCGGGAGGCGGAGCTTGCAGTGAGCCGAGATCGCGCCACTGCACTCCAGCCTGGGCGACAGAGCGAGACTCCGTCTCAAAAAAAAAAAAAAAACCTTTGTATCTTTTCATTTAATGTCACTGGCTCTGTCACTTTCTTAACGCAAATGATGTTCTTCATCACACTTGATCCCTGATCTACGTGAGTGCATGTCCATTCTTAAAAATCCCATCCACCCAAATGGCATACTATTTGGTATCTGTTTCTTTCCCTGCAGGTCATATATAATGGATAGTTCTCCACATCATTACATAACCAAATCATTTGCAATGCCTGCCTGGGATTCTTCAGTTTTTAGGGACTTTACCACCTTGTCCCCCAGTGGGCTTAACACTTTCCATTTCAGCGTATCCAATGTAGACCTGCTGACGTTCTTTCATTATTCTGTTTCATAGACTAAATTTGCCAAGGCTCACGTGTTCTATTATTCTGTTTATAAAAACTATCCAGACTGGGTAAATCTATGGAGATAGAGTGGAGATCTCTATGGAGCTGTGACCTAGGGCTGCGGTTGTGGTTGGGGGTTTGGGTTGGGGCCCGGAGACAGAATAAGAAATGACTAATGTTACAGGGATTTTCTTACGGGGTGGATGAAAATGTCATAAATCATCTTGCGATTTAAAATGGACTGTGCACAATTATGAATACACTAAAGGCGATACAATTCATCACCTTAATTGGGTGAATCTTATCCACGGCATCCACATGGAGACAGCAGCAGACACAGGGAAAGAGGACGAGTAAATGTCTGAAATGGAGGCCGAAAGAGAGACAAGGAGAAGGCCTGTGAATGGAAGACACCGACTGCAGGGAAAACGGTCATATGTATACATCAGGGATCTGAGAACAGGGGTTCACACCGACAGTGTCACTGCCAGGAAGACAGGTCAAGCTGGCGATGTCGCTGGTGGCGTTTCCCACAGGAACGCAGATAGGCTGGGGGTTCGCGCTGGCATGGGCGCCGGCAGCCATGTCGGCAGGCAGGAGCGTCCCGCTGCACAGCTGAGGGGTAAGATAACCTGGCTGGTGATGTCGGCCATCAGAGTGGCCTCTCCTGCCAGCAAGTGTGTGATAGTAGCAAGTAGAAGGAGAGGTCTGTGTGTGAGGCCAGAACGCGGGAGGGGCTCTTCTGCGGCTGGGTGTGGGGCCCTGAGCAGGAATGTGGAGTAATGGCCGGATGACTGCATCACATTGGCCAGGAGGCTGGCAAGGACTTCGAGCTGAATGATGATAACGGGGAGTGACTGTGAGGCTCTGGGAGGGTCTGAGTGTAAAAGAAGATGGGTGTGGGGCCCCTGGGGAGTATGTGGGAGCTGTTGCTGTGTAGATGGAAGTCGTTGGGGAAGAATCTGGTTAGCTCTGTGAATTTCTAGGGATCTCCTCAGTGCTGGGGGCTGACTCTTGCAGAAAACTGGGGATGGTTGGAGAGTAGCTGGGAGACATGGAAGAGACCCTAAGGAATGGCAGTACAAAGGTCAGAGAGGTGGGGGAGGAGCACAGGGAGGTCTGTGAGTTTCTAGGAGACTCCTGTTTATTAGGGGCTGGCCCCAGGAGAAATCTGGGGATGGCTGGAGAGGAGCGGGGGGACACTGGAGAACCTCTGAGGGATGGGGATGCAAAGATGGGAGATATGGCCGAGGAGCACAGGGAGGTCTGGGGGTTGCTAGGTGATTCCTGGGCATGAGAGGCTGACTCCAAGAGAAATCTGCGGATGACTGGAGGGGAGCTGGGAGACACAGGAGAGTCCCTGAGGGCCGCAGGTGAGGAAATGGGAGACATGATGGAGGAGGGCCCTGAGATTTCTGAGTTTGTCAGTGACCCCCGGGTGTGGGGGGCTGAGTGTTGCAGAAATCTTGGAATGATGGGAGAGTAACCGGGACACACACGAGAGTAGCTGAGGGCCTGGAGTAAAGAGTTGGGAGACATGGGGAGGGAGCCCTCTGAGGACCCTGAGTTTCCAGGTGTTTCCTGGGTGTGGGCGGCTGACTGGTGGAGAAAGGTGGGGAGGTCTGGAGAGACTGGGAGACATGGGAGTGTCCCCGAGAGCTGGGGGTGAAGAGATGGGACACATAGGGGAGGAGTGCAGGGAGGACTCTGGGTGTTACCTGGGTGTGCAGGCATGAATGTTGTAGAAATCTGGGGCCGGTTGGAGAGGAGCTAGGAGAAACCCGAGAGTCTCTGGGGGATGGGACTAAAGACATGGGAGACATGTGGGAGGAGCACAGGGAGGTCTCTGAGTTTGTCAGTGATTCCTGCATGTGAGAGGCTGACCCCGATAGAAATCTGGCGACGGTGGGAGAGGAGCTGGGAGACACAGGAGAGTCCCTGGGGGTTGCAGGTGAAGAGATGGGAGACATGATGGAAGAGAGGCCTGAGATTTGTGAGTCTGTAGGCGATTCCTGGGTTTGGGGAGCTGTCAGAGTAAGCTTGGGATGATGGCAGAGTAGCTGGGAGACACAGGAGAGTACCCAAGGGCCTGGAAGTGTGAGCCACCGCACCTGGCCAACATACGCTATTTCTTGATGTGAGCCATCAAACGTTTGCAGGACATTTTCCCTGATGGCCTCAGACTGCCCCAAGTTTTCCCATCTTTCTTGCTTATAGTTCTCAAGAATAATTGTAGGGCTGGTAAAGTCTTTGGACAAGCCTTGTACTCACTCATTTTTGTGTATTCACTTTGCATAAGAAGTTCTTCCTGGAACAGCCATACTTCAGGCTCTTATAGTTCTTACTGTTGATGTATAGAAGTATTTAAGCATTAACTCCTTCCTACTCAACAGTGAAGTCAGCTACAGGGCTGCTCACTATGCAGTCTAGCATTTGTTATTGTGCCATGGAGGTGACTGCTTCATGCAAATGTTTTTCTCCTGGTCATTCTCAGCCTTTTCTAGTTCTTGGAGATAGAATGACTCCAGGACAGATAATGTAGTTTGTTCTCCTAATTGTGAAGGATCTCAGTCAGTAGTTAAGGGCTGTCCACCTCACTTCAGAGAAATGTACCTGCTGAGGACATCTACTTCCTCCCACACTCCTGCTCAGTTGTTACTGATTTTGCAGTGTTTCCACCTTATTTTGTGATTTTTATCTTTCACTTTATGCCTAGGTTTGACAAAATTAAATATGCTTCTATTGATATTTTTGAGATTTCAGCTAGGAGGGGGAAATCTAGACTTTTTGAAGCTGTTTTTAGAGACATCTTTTATATTTAAAAAATTTAATGGATTTTATACATAATCAATGCCATCTATTCTGTATGTCTCATTTAATGTACTTGGTAAATCCTGTTAATCTTACCTTAGGCCCACAGAACTTTATCTTGAAAAATAAGTATTTTTCCAATTTGTTGATAAAAGTTGCACATGGACTCAGTTTCACTTGAGAAGCCTGTGAGGCGGTTCACAGCACTGATTACCAACTTAGATCTGAGTTCATCAAAACAGAACACACATGCGACAAGTTACATGAGATGGGTTTCCTACTTACAGGCAGCAAGGGGCATCAGAATCCTAAAAGTCATTGTGAGCTGGTCCCCCAAGGCTTGGGAAAGCTGCCTAGGGTGGATGGATGTGCAAAAGCACCAATTAAAAATACTGACAATGACAAATATTATTTAAAAATAAACAGAAAAGATAGGAAGCAGCAGTAATTCTGAAGACTTCCTCCTAGACAACTGAAACGAAGACAAAAGCAATTAAGCATTATGAAAGGTAGAATGTGGGGCTACAACACTTGTCAAACAGTTTCAAAGAGAATGCAAAGAAAAGCAATAGAAGACTGAAGAGGTCACTGCTGAGAAAGCTACATAACCTAGAAATTATACCAAGTTCCTGCTATTAAAAACATACCTGAAAGAAAGAGTATTTTTTTCTATTCTGAGTAGAAAAAAATCCATAGCTTGGATTACTCTATAAAGAAATAATGGATTATTCAAAAAGATTCTCTTTGGCATTAAATACCAGAAGAAAATATATTTTCAAAATGATGTAGGAAAATCATTGTTAGCTAAAATTGTCTTCCTGAGCCAAGTTACCATTCAAGAGTCCATGACCACTGAGGACACTTTCAGGCAGGCGCAGAAGTGAGCACACAAGGAAGACAGGAAAAAACAAACAAACAAACAATGTTAAATAGAATCCCCCTAGAAGAATACAACTCTTGACTCTATTTTGCTTTGTATTATGTTAAGCTTTTACATATTTCCATTTGTTAGTTTTTGTTGCTGTTTCTGTTGGTGTTCATTTATGTTATTGTTTCCATAACATCACCATGGGTCCTCATGTTTATTTGCCTTTCTCCTTTGATAAAGAAGTCATTTAAAGCTATCACCTTTCTATTTTATTCTGAGAACTGCTTTTTCTGTATCTCACAGGTTTGGGCATTAAGTGTTCTGATGTAGTACTTCCAAGGCGGTGTTAAAGTTCAGTTTTGATTTACCCTTTTAAAAAACTGGTTTAAGGAAAGCATTTCTTACCATCCAGGTATTGAAAACATTTTGGCACCTTTTATTTACAATTTTTCTGCAATAGGGTTAAATCTGGCCTATACAATCTCTATAAATTTTTCTATGGTATAGTTTGATTTTTGTGAATTTTACACAGCAAAAAATGTTTAGTCATAAAATGTTATGTATATATTCATGTGTCATATGTAACTAAAATCTAGTTATTGATCCTTTTTAACCCTAAACTTTAGGCCCAAGAGTTTAATTACAAATTTTTGGCCTGTTGATGCCTTATTTTTCATTCACCACTTTTTAATTATAATATCTTTTCTGCAAAGCAAAATTATTGAGCAAATGATAGCAATTACTCTGACATTTTTAATTATTGAAACTGTCTTGGCCACCATAAATCACCATCCACTTATCCCTCAGTATATTTGGGGAATTGGTGCCAGAAACCCCTGTACACCTAAATCCATGCATACTCAAGTCCCACAGTTGGCCCTGTGTAAGCATGTATATAAAACGTTGGCCCTCCATAGGGTGCAGTGGCTCATGCCTATAATCCTAGCACTTTGGGAGGCCAAGGCAGGCAGATCATCTGAGGTTGGGAGTTCGAGACCAGCCTGACCATCATGGAGAAACCCCGTCTCTACTAAAAATACAAAATTAGCCAGGAATGGTGGCGCATGCCTGTAATCCCAGCTACTCGGGAGTCTGAAGCAGGAGAATTGCTTGAAACTGGAGGTGGAGACTGTGCTGAGCCGAGATCGTACCATTGCACTCCAGCCTGGGCAAGAAGAGTGAAACTCTGTCTCAAAAAAAAAAAAAAAAAAAAAAGTTGGCCCTCCATATACTTGAGTTTTGGATCCTGCAAAAACTGTATTTTTGATCAGTGTTTGATTGAAAACCAATCCCCATATAAGAGAATCCACACACTTCAAATACGTATTTGGTTTTATCTATAACTTGTATTTTATATTATAAATTATAGAAAATATAATTTGTATTATATATAACTATATATAATATATAAATTATAATTTATCTATACATCATAGGAAAGAAGCCAATATAGGTCCCTAGCCTATTAGGGCTTTTTACAGTTTTATGTGCCCTTTCCAGGAGCCAATGTATGAATACTTGCTGTTCCCCTACCTGCACATTCATGAACTGACTAGAAATTCTCCTGGGATCGGGAGGCAGTTTTCTAGACATCAGCAACTGTTTTTCCAGACCTGGCACTGCCAGGTGTGCAACAATCTCTGGATTAATCCTCATAGAGATGGCTCCACTTAGGGTCATCTCGTAGGGACAGAATTTTACTAAGGATAACCCCATCAGTTACCCTTTAAGTTTTCCTTCCTGTCCCAAGGGTATCAACCTCTATTATCTGATCTCTCAGTTCAACTTTGAGCTTATTACCTTTCTGGGATCAGAGGCTTCAATATATGGTAATCCACAGGATTCAAGTTCATGATTCAGGGAAAAGGTCAGAAAGATATGTTAATCAAATCTTAAATATCAAAGAGTAACTAAAACCTTGCCTCATTAAAGCATTCTTGCAAGCATAATTTAGATGGTCAGCACTGAGTCAGGGAAGCACCCTTCTATTCAGAGTACTCTCACATCAGGGAACATATCCCAGAGGAAAGAGACAATACTACATGAGAAGAACAAAAACATGAAAACAGAGCTCCTTAATATTGCTTTGCATATATGAAAACAAGCCCACTTGCCCTCTATAGTTCCCACACATTCTCAATTCTTCATAGGAAACCATGTCTGGCCAAAATTTCTAGTTACCTATTTCCAGGGATCTATTTTATTTTCAGTGAGGAATGTTCCTAGGAATCTATGTCCTAAATAGTAATCTGCTCATGCTAATCCAAACATAAACCTCATTATCCTGAGGGATCTTTTGCTATTTGGTTGCTTAGTCTTTCCTAAATAGTCAAAGAAGGAAATCTTTGGATTTCATTTTTGTTTTTGAATAAGTTTTACTCGTTATATCATTTATCATAGCACAACAGCATACGTTCCAAAAAGGCCAAACATAAACCAAAAAACTGAATAGATATATCCATAATCCCTTTCTATTCTAATCCATACACAAATATTTTATCATAATGGTTATAGAAGTCAATATTATTTCTATATTATTTTTCCACATTTTTCACTACATATCGTAGACACATTCCTAAAATTTACAAAATCTTCACATAAAACAGCAAGTGCTGTAAGGAACAGATTACAAGCTATCTCATTGGAAGATCATGTAGTAAAATTAAGCACTAAAATATGGTTTTCCAGCCTAAGTTTAAACACTACAGCAACCTTTCAATCTTCTCAGTAAGTCCATTAGTGTTAGTATTCCATTTACTCTTTATGGAAAAAGGTCTAACACACTGGCAGCTGGCTTTGGCATATGATTTTCTCTGATTCAGGTCAGAGTGCTTTCTGCAAGGAAAAGTGCCAATATTTATTATTTTCGTAGGAATATGTCATAAGAATCAAGTTTAACGTTGTATATGGAATTGCTAGGTTGAAAAGTCATTCATAGATTTTCCCCCTTTCTTTTCCAGAACAAATTTCAGACGCACAATTAACAGAGGACTGGAAGTTTTCTCACATATATTGTTTTTTACAGTAGTTCTTCCCACAACATGTACTACCTTAAAATAAACTTTTTAAAAGAATAAAAGGGAATAAATCCCAGCTGACTTAGAAACTAGTTACATTCATAGAGTTTCTCTTCAGTATGAGTTGCCTGATGCCTGATAAGTTTATAGCTATTAATGAAAGCTTTTCCACACTGAATACATGTAAAGGGTTTCTCTCCAGTGTGAGTTCTTTGATGCACAATAAGTCGAGCACTCAAGCTAAATGTTTTTCCACACTGATTACATTCAAACGGTTTCTCTCCAGTATGAGTTCTCTGATGTTGAGTAAGGCATGAACTCTGTCTGAAGGACTTCCCACATTGACTGCATTCATAGGGCTTTTCTCCAGTATGAGTTCTCTGATGTACAACAAGAACATAACTCTGGCTGAAGGATTTCCCACACTGATTACATTCATATGGTTTTTCCCCAGTGTGAATTCTCTGATGCATAACGAGGTGAGAACTGCGGTTAAAAGATTTTCCACATTCACTACATTCATACGGTTTCTCTCCAGTGTGTGTTCTTTGATGTGCAACAAGCTGAGAGCTCCAGCTGAAGGATTTCCCACACTGATTACATTCAAAGGGTTTTTCTCCTGTGTGAGTTCTCTGATGAGCAACAAGTTTATAACTTTGACTGAAGGATTTCCCACACTGATTGCATTCATAGGGCTTTTCTCCAGTATGAATTCTTTGATGTGCAATAAGTTTATAGCTCTGGATAAATGATTTCCCACACTGATTACATTCATAGGGCTTCTCTCCGGTATGTGTTCTTTGATGTGCAATAAGTTTATAGCTCTGCCTGAATGACTTTCCACATTGATTGCATTCATAAGGCTTCTCTCCAGTATGAGTTCTTTGATGCACAACAAGGACATAACTCTGGCTAAAGGATTTCCCACACTGATTACACCTGTAAGGCTTCTCTCCAGTATGAGTTCTCTGATGGGAAACAAGGTGTGAACTCCGGCCGAAGGATTTTCCACATTCACTACATTCATAAGGTTTCTCCCCTGTATGAGTTCTCTGATGTGCAACAAGATGAGAGCTCCAGCTGAAGGATTTCCCACACTGATTACATTCAAAAGGTTTCTCTTCAGAATTATTTCTCATGCTTTGAGTAACGGAGGAACTCTGAGAGGTTTTACTACACTTATATTGACTCTCTTCAAAAGGAATTCTCTGTTGTTCATTATGGGATATGTTGGGGTTCAAAACTTGCCCACATTCTTTAAAATCAAAGGTTTTTCCTCCTCCATGAATTTTTTCATGTATATGTAGGGGTGTACCATGGCAAAAAGATTGAATACTGTCACTAAATCCATAGGATTTGTCTTTTGTTTGAGTTCTTGTAAACTGAATAAGGTGAATGCTCTGAGGGGGTTTTCCACATTCATTATTTTCATATAGAGTCTCATTCTCATTAATCTTCTGATGACTGTTTACAGCAGAATTAAGATGCCATTTTTTAGCATGTGATACATGTTTATGAAAATGGTTTCTTATGGATATAATTGGGGACGAAAATAGACTGGAATTCAGACCACTCTTCTCCCCAGGTTCATCACTTTTGCAGACTCTCTCATGAATAACTGCATTCCTTTCAGTGAATGCCACTTCCTGCAAAAGTATCTCTTGTTTTTCCTGTTGCTTCTCCAACTGGTCTTTATAATCACCAACTTCTTCACATGAAGATAACCAAGGATCATCCCTTGTAAGCCTTTCTATCTTCACTCCATTAGCTGGTTCTTCATCAAAAATGCTCTGCTTTGAAGTTGGATCTTTTTTTCCAACTGCAGTTGTCAAGTCTGAAAGAAAGCAATATAAGATATCTTAGCCAAAAACTATCAGAGCTTGAAAAATGGAATAAAGCTAACAAGAAAGTATGAAAAATATATATGGATTTGTTTTCAAATACTGATCAATAACCTAGGTTGAAAAAACAAAAGGGTGAGATAAAGCATTAAGTACAGAACTACCACAGCCCAATATTACAATAGAGCATTAAAATGGAACATTGTAATCTTGGTTTAATCTTAGTCCAAATAAATAAGACTCTGGATGTCAAATACCTGCATATTCCAAAATAAGATCATCTACGTAGAACCTACAGAATTGCAACCCAATTTTGCAATATGTAAAGAATAGAGTCTTTTCCACTCTTTAGTGCTACACAGGTGTTCACTAAGAGATTAGTGTCTACCTATCTAGGAATTTCTGAAGGCATAAAACTTGCTAAATACTCTACTCTGTGTCAGTGAGACACGAGGACACTACGTTTGTGAACAAAAGAAAAGGAATGGGGCATTATTATCCAGTTCCCTAAATACCTTAGGAGCTAATATAGCCCCATGAATTTCTGTGATTCCAACTGAAAGAGACTAGAAGTTTGCTCCCAGTAGCCTGGGTGGCTACTAAGTCAAGCAATAGAGAGTATATATGGAAAAAGTAGTCATATATACAGTCCATCAGGAGGTAGGAAATGAAGAAAAATGTGGCATCTTCTATGGGGATTTTTTCAAATGAACCTTCTACACCTGTAATGACCCCTATGTGTCTGGTTCTCACATGAACACATGTATTGGAAAATTCTTTTTATATTCTTTCCCTTGCTCCAACTAGGAGACTGTATCTGGTTCAAAAAGCTGATAAGGAAATATATAGGAATTTGAGTGTTCAAAACTGGGAACAAAAGAAAATTACTGCAGAATCTGGTCCCAGACTTTGGTCTTTAGGAACATGAAGACTGAAAATCTCAAGCCCAAGAATCTGCACTGTTTCTACCCTACAAACTAAAATTAATCTTCACTGAGGAATAAAAAGCACAAACACAATCTATATGCAGCCAAAATCATTCTGGCTGCTGAATTTCACAGTTCTTAATCAATCAGAATGTGAAATCATTTCAGTATATGGATCTTCATTAAAGAGGAATGTATTCTTACTCCAAGAGACTAGGTCCCTGTGGTTCTCCAGGATCACATCTCTGTCCAGGGTCCTCTGAGCAGGGTTCCAAGTACCCTGTTCCTCCTGTGTGAAGTCCACAGTCACAATTTTGAAGTTCACTCCTTCCTAAAAAAGGACACAAATTCCCGCTCAGCTGGGCGTCATTTCCTTCCAAAGTTTATGGAGGAAGAAAAGTCTGACAGACGGAAAAAGGAAAATCTGGTGACCTGGGAGTTGTCCTGAGATTGTCAGTGCCCAAAAGATTCCAGTCAAGATGTACAGGTGCCTTCTGGGTGAGCTCTTTGGGTTTTGGATGCTGGACCTGTTTTTACAACTCCAAAGAGGAACACCAGATAAGAACTGATATAAACTATTTTATCTTGTCCGCCTTATAAAAAGATGCTTATTCTGACTTTTGCACGGTGAATATAGAATTCCCACTTAGGAATTCCCTCGAAATTCCCAAGAAACTAATGAAACAAGGGTGGTTAATTTTTTTTCTGTCAAAGGCCAGATAGTAAATATTACACTTTACCAGTCACACAGTCTCTGTCACACTACTCAATTCTGCTGCTATAGCAAGAAATTAGCCACAGAAAATATATAAACAAATGGGTGTGGCTACATTACAATAGATCTTTATTTACAAAAACAGCCACAGGCTGTACTTTGCTAATGCATGAGACAGAAAATGAAATGTGGACCTCGATGAAAAGCAGTATGTATAGGTGAAGAACACTGGATGTAGAAGATAAAAAGACTTGGCTTTCTTACCTATAAAGGGCATATATCTGGCTTAAAAAATATATCTAACAATTTGTCTTTTTTTTTTCTTTTGAGACAGAGCCTCACTCTGTTGCCCAGGATGGAGTACAGTGGCATAATCATGGCCCACTGCAGCCTCCATCTTCTGGGTTCAAGTGATCCTCCCACCTACTCTCCCAAGTAGCTGGGACTACAGGTGTGTACCACCATGCCTGGCTAATTTTTAAATTTTTTGTAGAGACAGACCCTCATTATATTGCTTAGGCTGGTCTCAGACTCCTGTGTTCAAGGAATCCTCCCATCTCAGACTCCTACAGTGCTGGAATTACAGGAATCAGGGATGAGCCACCACACCTGACCCAATCTGTCTTTTAGTGGTGAGTTTATTCCCTTTCTATATATTAGGCCTAATAATACCTAACTCATTGGGTTGAATGAATAATTACAATGATCTATGAAAAGCCACTAGCAGGGTTTACTGATGAAACAACAAAGGCCAGCAATTACAGGATGAGTATCCCTTAGCCAAAATAATTACAACTAGAAGCATTTTAGAAGCATTTTGGATTTCAGAGTTTGAAATATTTGCATTTACATGATGAGATGCCTTGAAGATGGGATCCAAGTCTAAACACAAATTCATTTATGTTTCATATACACCTTAAACATATAGACTAAAGGTAATTGTATGCAATTTTTAAAAATTTTTGTGTATGAAACAAAGTTTTGACTGTGACTGGTCACATGAAGTTAGGTGTAGAATTTTCCACTTGTGGCATCATGTCGGGGCCCTAAAACCTTCAAATTTTGGACAATTTCAGATTTTTGGATTGGGGTGCTTAGCCTATACTGTTACACGAGTAGGTCTCAGGATCCTGAAAGATTGACTGAGAGTCAAGGTGACCTTTATTCTGAACGCTCAGCCTTCAAATAACAGTTCTGTTTCTATCCATATCCAGCTGCATGGCAGAGCCTTTTAGGAGACATTCGCTGTTATTACTGCCATATAAATGGGGTCTCTTGGGCTGCCTCCTCTAAGCAGGAAAGGGCCTGTTCTTAAGATAACTGGGCAGGAATTTTAATCCAAAAAAGAAGTGCTAAGGGTGATCTGTCCTTATCCAGGAGCAGCAAAGGCAAGGGGAAGTTGAATGCCTCTTGCCACTAAAGGCTCTTTAAATAGACCAGGCATTCTTGAGCTGCAGTTCATGAATAGGATACAGGGTCCTGAATGTCATGAAAACACATGCAAAATACTGCTGTATATGCCTCTTTCTAAGTTTGAGCCTAAAAATGTCACTGAAACCTCAAATGTTTTCATGATTAGCCCAACGTGAAATTCAAAAAATAACTTGCCAACTGCCACCTGTATTTAACATTAATCTTTAAGGTGTTGTCTTTCAATCTGTAATGCATGCTTCTTTTTAATAAACACTCCCCCTTTCTGTTTAATATAGGTCTCTTTAGTATAAAGCTTGTTCAAATGTCAAACAGATAATACTCAACTAGATTAGCACCCCCACTCCACTCCCAACTATATACTCTCAAAGTTCCATGGACTTCTATCATCACACTTTCCTATTTGCATAATAGTCATCTCTGTCACTAGGCCATGATCCATGAAGGCAGAGACAAGGTATTTACAGTTTGCAAATGTAACTCCAATGCTTAACATAGTATTTATATATAGTAGATATTACATTTATATTTAGTAAATTATTTCAGTAAGTGAATCAACAGTATCAATAAACCTTCTAATATATTAAAATAACCCTCACCCAGATTGATTTAACTCATCTTCCCTCACCTGAATCTCACAAGCTGTACCACATACCCATTTGAAAAGTCTCCTCAATGTGCAGATACTAGCTTTTCTGGACTTCTATCCCACTTATTTTATTCTTTTCACTTGTCCCAAACTCCCCATGCCTGAAAACTCCTTCCTAAAACCTTCAACCGTGCCCTCGAAACTCATCTTTTGTAACAATAAAATAGGCCAGGTGTGGTGGCTCATGCCCATAATCCCAGCACTTTCGGAGACCAAGGTGGGTGGATCATTTCAGCCCAGGAATTCAAGACCAGCGTGGGCAACATGGTGAAACCCAGTCTCTACTAAAAACACAAAAACTTAGCTTGATGTGCTGGTGCGTGCCTATAGTCCCAGCTACTCAGCAGGCTGAGGTTTGGAGAATCACCTGAGCCTGGGAAGTCAAGGCTGCAGTGAGCCATGATCACACCACTGCACTCCAGCCTGCAGTTTCAATATCCTTCACCAAACATTCCCTATACATCCCTGTGTTACTGGAGACTTACACTTCCCACTGACAACTTCCCTCCTCCTCAGTCCTCAGAGGCTAAGAATGCTCATACTCTCCAATCCTAGGGATTTCAGCATCGAAGAAGGAGTGCATGCCCTCCCAGTTACTCTGAAACTCAAGCCATTTACCTCACTTCTTGGAGCTCTGTCCTACCCACCTCCTGAACACCACCCCCACCCCCATTCACTGAAGATTCATACTTGGGATTTACCCTCTACTATAAGAACTTGTACTGTCTTGTCTCATATTGTCTATAGCATCCACTTATATACTCAGCTGATGAGAATATAAAAATAACTGACTTTAATGAGTTTGCATGAAGCACCACCACAGTGTCAGGCATTGTGCTAACATGTCACATAGATTATCATTCATTTAATTCTCATAGGGCTCCTGTGAGGAAACACTATTAGCAGTACTACTTTTTTCTTATGAAGACCAAGGGAGTCAGAGAAATTAAGACATATGCCTAAGGTTAGTAGTTGGGATGTAACCTCAAGCTTGTACATTTCAGAGACTGTGTTCTCAGTCATCAATTCATATGGCTAACCCAAGTCTCATATCCTGAAGCTGCTCTTCATCAGCTCACTCTTAGGGGGACACCCCAGACCTTGAAATTATCATAAAACACTCCACCTTTTGAGTCACAAATACAAAACTGCCCATGTTTCACTACAATGTCAGATTGCTCCACTGTATTGGCTCAACTGTCTCCCTTTACTCTTGTTCCTTGATGGTTTAGGGCCATTACGCTACTGAAATGTCTACTATTACCACTACCAGCCTATATTCTTGTCATTTCTACTTAGTGGACTCTTTATCACTTCCATATTAATTACTCAATTTAAGGTCCATGGATCATTCTTTTTAATCTTTCTACTTGAGATATTTTTAAATTCCCTTTCAAATATTCCCTTGATCTTTGGAGGGTCCACTCCATAGGAAGTGGACCTGGCAAATTACAAAAACTAAATTAATTTGAATGTCAATCTGCTGTCTGTGGAAAGTGGACTACAAATTGCCACTGCAGGGAAAAAATCCACAAAAGCAGCAGGATAGAGTATTATAAATTAA
The DNA here is from genome assembly GCF_024542745.1 of Macaca thibetana thibetana. NCBI lineage: Eukaryota > Metazoa > Chordata > Mammalia > Primates > Cercopithecidae > Macaca > Macaca thibetana. The sequence goes on from NC_065596.1 coordinate 25,205,232, forward strand.
TGGCCAATATCTCTGAATGAATCTTTCAGATTGACCAGCAATCCTATTACATTTACTGGAGCAGCCTGTTTCCTCTCATAATCCAAAATTGCTATTTTAAGCCTTCTCTACCTTGTCATACATCTCTCCATTCCAGTTCCCACCAACATGCTCATCTGATTTTTCACAGTGAAAGATCAAGCTTTCAAATAACTCCCTCAACCTCACTGTTCCTATACAAATCCTTCTCCTCATATACAGCTAATTTATTCAAGATGTTCTGAATTAATTTCTCTGATGCTAACCAAGGACTCTGCTTTACAGTTTCTCTCTTGTCTCCTGATCAATAACTTTTTTTCCTCTACTAACTCCTTCCTGCAATCATTTAAACTGAATTCAATCTTTTCAATCCCTTTAAAAAGAAAAAACCCTCAATCTCAAAAGTCCTTGAAGTTTTCACTTTCTTCTACCTTTCACACAACAACCAAACTTCTTGAAAAAGTTGTCCACTCTTATCTTCATTTCCTCACTTTCTACTCACTTCCCAGCCATGCACGTTTCTCAGTGCAAAGACAGAGGCCTTGCCCAACCTACCTGAGATGGGATGGTCAGTGACCCAGTGTCTTCTCCCTCGACTTTGATGATAATCTCTTGAGGAAGGAAAGAATCCTGAGAAGGCAAAACAGATGAGAAAAAGGAAGACAATCAGGGAGCTAAGTGGCAGCTCAAATCTCCTGTCAGTGGGCTAAGATTTGACATACCACCTACTTTAACGCCTCCCTCCCACCGTATTTCTGCTCCCTCCTCCCAGTATAAGCTCAGCTAACCATGTGGAGAGAGACAGGAGATACCTGGAGGAGCATCAAGGCCTACAGAGACCTGGGCATGAGGTTTTTCTGGGTCTTCTGGCCCAGCCCAGTTGCAGCTAAATGCAGCTGACTGAGTGATCCAAGACACTAAGGAGCAAAGAGCTGTCCAGCAGGCCCTGCCAAAATTCCTGGGTCACAAAATTATAAGCAAGTAAAATGGAATACAGCATGACCAATGCCAGAATCATAAAGAAAAAGATCAACAAATTAATTTCATAAGATGTTTAGCAGGCCGGGTGTTGTGGCTCACACCTGTAATCCCAACACTTTGGAAGGCTGAGGCAGGCAGATCACTTGAGGTCAGGAGTTTGAGACCAGCCTGGCCAACATGGTGAAACCCCATCTCTACTAAAAATGCAAAAACTAGCCAGGCATGGTGATGCGCACCTGTAGTCCCAGCTACTTGGGAGGCTGAGGCAGGACAATCACTTGAACACAGGAGGCGGAGGTGGCAGTGAGCCAACGTCACGCCATTGTACTCTAGCCTAGGCAACAGAGCAAGACTCTATCTCAAAAAAAAAAAAAAAAAGTGTTTAGCATAAAGTGCCACATGATCAGTTAGAATCTATACTATTAAGACTTTTTCCAAATCAGTAAAAGGTAGCCTCAACAGAGAAACAGACAAAGAAAAATGCACACGCAACCTTGAAGAAACTGCCGTGAATATACAAACAGATGCTCACCTCTTTACATCAGAATCAAACATCTATTTCTGTATCTGTATATATTAGAGACCATAAACGCACTGGGATACCTCCAATTACAATTCAATAACACATTTTGTTCTATCTAGCTTTTCTCCTTTCTTTATGTATACCTTCTTTCTCTCACTCCCATTTTCCTCTTTATATTTACTTATTTGCTTAAGCCCTGTACATAACCACCATCCTGACCACATAGGGTGTTTTTGTGACAGTCACAGTCATTAGTCTGTTGCTAACGACTCCAGCTCTGGCGATCCACTGGCCAAGAGCTTCATATATTCTTAGAAGAAGTATAAATTGATAGAACCATCCTGTATTGGCTATATATTAAATATTTGTATTTATAAATAATGCTTTATTTTGAAATCCTTAAAGATTCACAAGAAGTGGCAAAAATAGAGCCACACTCAGCTTTCCCTGGTAATATCATATATAACCACAGTGCATTGTCAAAACCGGGAAATTGACATTTTGGTCCGATATTATTAATTCATATACAGAGTTGATTCCATTTTTATATACATTCTTTTATTTTTTTTAAAAAGGCAGTATTTTTTAAAGTGTAATGTAACATCCAGTAAGTCTACTTGTAAGTACTTATCCTTAGGAAATAACATAAAGTACATCAGGATGCATGTACAAGAAATCTCACTAGCAAGTTATATTATCATAGCAAGCTGGGAAGGGAGATTAAATGTCCATTAGGAAGTGCCTGGTTAAATAAATTATGCTTTATTCAGATGACTGAATACTATTTAGCAGCCAAGAGAAGAAGACATAAATTTGCATGTACTAACACACACAAATAATAGAAAGATGTAATATATTGAGTGAAAAAATTAAGAACATTATACAGAAGATGAACAGATTTCTATAAAATATAAATATGCACGGAAAAGTCTGGAAGGATGTTCTCAGAAGCATTAAAAGGAGTTATTCTTCGAAGGGGTAGAACTGAGGAGCAGGTTCACTGTCTCTCTTTTTATACTGCATCTATGTTTTTCAAAAGCGCTTATTTTAATTAAATATTTGGAAACCAGAAAAGGTGTTTCCCTCTTTAAAAACAACACAATTCCTTTGTAGTGTCCTCAGGTTTTTTCCTACAGGATACAATAATTCAGTCTGTTAAATGAGAGTCCATTCAAGTACACTTTGCTCCTTCTCAAATCAAACACTGAAAAGCAACTACTGCTAATTTTTGATAACTCATTTATTTAGAAGCCATTGGATCAAAAACTAAAAGAAAATAAAAGTGGCCAGGTGCAGCAGCTCATACCTGTAACCACAGTGCTTTGGGAGGCTGAGGTGGGAGGATCACTTGAGCCCAGGAGTTTGAGGCCAGCCTCGGCAACATAGCGAGGCTCCCCTGTCTATACAAAATATATAAAATAGGCCGAGCATGGTGGCTCACATCTGTAATTCTAGCACTTTGGGAGGCCGAGGTGGGCAGATTGCCTGAGATCAGGAGTTCGAGACCAGCCTGGTCATGGCGAAACCCCATCTCAACTAAAAATACAACTAAAAATACAAAAAAAAAAAAATTAGTTAGGTGTGGTGGCACACACCTGCAGTCCCAGCTACTAGGGAGGCTAAGGCATGAGAATCACCTGAATCTGGGAGTCGGAGTTTGCAGTGAGCTAAGACTACGCCATTTAACTGGGGGACAGAGTGAGACTCCATCTCAAAAAATAATAATAATGAATAAATAAATAAATAAATAACCTAGGCATGGTGGTACGTGCCTACAGTCCCAGCTACTTGGGAGGCAAAGGTGGGAGGATCACTTGATGCTGAGAGGTCAAGGTATAAGTGTGTCCATTTTTTCTCCTTATCTATCTAGAAAATATTTTACTATTACAGTAGGAATGGTTTTAAAAATGGCTAGCATTAATGTATTTAAAGGTAGGAAAGGATTCTCCAAACCTAAAAACACCACTGTATATTTACTGGGTAGGTTGTGAGGGTCACAAGAAGTATCAAAGAGCCAGAGCTACCGCAATGTAAAGAAGGCCCAATGTGAAAGCCAAGAGGTGGTGTTGCTTGCATCACCACCACACATACTACAACAGTTAAACTATCTTTTTATTTTTTGTAGAAGACAGGATCTCATCATGTTGCCCAGACTGGTCTCAAACTGCTGGTATCAGCGCCATGACAGTTTACAAATGCCATGGCAATGTCAGGAAGTTACCCTATGTGGTCTAAAAAGGGGAGGAACCCTCAGTTCTGGGAATTGTCCACCTCATTCCTGGAAAACTCATGAATAATCCACCCCTTGTTTAGCATAAAATCAAGAAATAACCATGAAAATGGGCAACCAGAAGCCCTTGGGGCTTGCTCTGCCTATGGAGTAGCCATTCCTTATTCCTTTATTTTTTTGTTTGTTTTTGTTTTTGTTTTGAGACGGAGTCTAGCTCTGTCCCCAGGCTGGAGTGCAGTGACGCGTTCTCAGCTCACTGCAACCTCCACCTCCTGGGTTCAAGTGACTCTCCTGCCTCAGCCTCTTGAGTAGCTGGGACTACAGGCACATGCTACCACGCCCAGCTAATTTTTGTATTTTTAGCAGAGATGGGGTTTCACCATGTTGGCCAGGATGTCTTGATCTCTTGACCTCATGATCTGCCCACCTTGGCCTCCCAAAATGCTGAGATTACAGGCATGAGCTACTGCGCCCGGCCTACTTTTTAAAAGAAACTTGCCTGAAAGAAAAGAAAAGAAAACAAAAGAGAGAAGAACAAGAAGGGAAGGGGAGGGAAGGGAAGGGGAGGGGAGGGGAGGGGAGGGGAGGGGAGGGGAGGGGAGGGAAAGGGAGAAACAAGAAAGAGAAAGAAAGAAAGAAAGAAAGAAAGAAAGAAAGAAAGAAAGAAAGAAAGAAAGAAAGAAAGAAAGAAAGAAAGAAAGAGAGAGAAAGAAAGAAAAGAAAAAGAAAGAAGAAGGAAGGAAGGAGAGAGAAGGACAGACAGGAAAGAAAGAGGGGAAAGAAAGAACAGAAAAGAAAAAGAAAGAAAAGAAAGAGAGAAAGAAAGAGAAGGACAGACAGGAAAGAAAGAGGGAAAAGAAAGAACAGGAAAGAAAGGAAAGGAAAAGAAGAGAAAGACAGGAAAGAAAGAGGGAAGGGAAGGGAAAGAAAGAGGGAAGGGAAAGAAAGAGGGAAGGAAAGGGAAGGGAAAAAGGAAAGAAAGAGGAGAAGGAAGGAGGGAAGGAAGGAAGGAAGGAAGGAAGGAAGGAAGGAAGGAAGGAAGGAAGGAAGGAAAAAGAGAAAACAAAGAGAAAAGAAAAAACAATACAAAAAACTACTGGTCTTAAGCGATCCTCTGGCCTCAGCCTCCCAAAGTGGGATTACAGGCATGAGCCACCACAACTGGCCTAAACTGCCTTGAAATTGCTGCATGAACATTACAAAATAACCCCAAATGCCAGAAAACAAAAATAAAACTCACAACGCCAAAAAATAGCCACAACCAAACTACAGACGGTACAAGGGAGCCAAAAGTTTTGACCCCAAACTGTTAATGGATTCAATCTTATCTGGTCTGAAAGAAAAATTCCATTCCTGATACACACCCATGACAAACACATCTTTTCTTGAAAAATGCCTGGGAAATGAGAAAAGCTACTCAAGAAAGGAAAATTTGTAAACATTAACCTGTATTTTAAGTTATTACAGACTCCTTCAGATAACATCACACTCTAGGCCGGGCGCGGTGGCTCAAGCCTGTAATCCCAGCACTTTGGGAGGCCGAGGCGGGCGGATCACAAGGTCAGGAGATCGAGACCACAGTGAAACCCCGTCTCTACTAAAAATACAAAAAATTAGCCGGGCGCGGTGGCGGGCGCCTGTAGTCCTAGCTACTCAGGAGGCTGAGGCAGGAGAATGGCGTGAACCCAGGAGGCGGAGCTTGCAGTGAGCCGAGATCGCGCCACTGCACTCCAGCCTGGGCAACAGCGTGAGACTCCGTCTCAAAAAAAAAAAAAAAAAAAAAAAAAAAAAAAAAAAAATCACACTCTGTCGGTTAATTTTAAAAAAAAAAACAACTACTATCAGTTAAGAAATAATACCAAGAATGGGACAACTTAATGTTTTTCTCAGCAGGTACTTGGCAGAAACAAAATTCCAAAATGTTACTATCTGCCATAACTGCTAAAACTATTTTACTTGGAGAATATGGTTATACCTCCTCTTGAATGAAAACTGTTTTCAGCACCTTTTTGTTTAAAAAGTTTTCACAAGAAAACAAAAGAAAGCTCATCTTTCCTCAAGGCAGACTCTGGATGAAATGTCCTTCCTTGCCCCAACCCCAGCAGTCAACTCCATCACTTCACCCTGCTTTCACATCTTCACATCACATATATTCTTCTACCTTTGGCTTTTCATTTAACTCTTCCACTAGAGGGAGCTTCATAAGAGCTGAGATCTTGTCTGTCCTGTTTACTGTGGCTCCACCGTGCTTGGATCGCTACTGACACACAGTAGGCTCTTCATAAATGTGTGCTGACTATAAACAGCCACTAGGAGAAGGGACATGGAATGTGCTACCTGTACCTTTGCATTTGTCCCTGGGGTCCCTGGAGGCACTAAAGCAGAGCTGAGCTCAAGCCCCTCCCTTGGTTAGAGGAAACCTGTGTTGGGTGCCTTTTCTTCTCAGAAAATTCCAAGTGTCAGCATCCAGAACCTGCTCCCAACTTACCCTTACAAACTAAATGCTCAGAAATAAGCTTGTGACAAATGCACGTGAGCCCATGAATGCATGCACACCCACACACCCTCACTTTTTCCCTAGGTTCTACTCACTTTGGATTACTGACCATTTTAGGAATATCTCCTGAATTTACATCTTAGCTTTCTCAGTTTCCTTCAGATAATGTCAATGTAGTCTATCATTTGCCTAGTATTTTTAGTAATACATAGAGTACTTCAACTCAGAATTTCCATCTCACAAAATCATCTAAACTTTTTTTTTTTTTAAGAGCTAGGGTCTCATTTGGTTGCCCAGGCTGGAGTGCAGCGGCACCATCATAGCCTACTATAGTCTTGAACTCCTGGGCTCAAGCTATTCTACTGCCTCAGCCTTCCAAGCAGCTGGGACTACAGAGGCACGCCACCACAGCTGGCTAATTTTTTTGTTTTTATTTTTTGTAGAGGTGGGAGTCTCACTATGTTGCTCAGGCTGGTCTTGAACTCCTGGCCTCAAGTGATTCTCCCACGTTGGCCTCCCAAAGTGCTGGGATTACAGGTATGAGCCACTTTACCCAGCCTAAACTTTTTTGAAGGAAAGAGTAATATGTCTATTTCACCAATGCAGACATTAATGGTAATAAAGTTTAGTAAGCTCATTTAAGTCCACTGATTGCCTGACACAAACTCTTCTGCTTTCCATTGTCTTACCAAGGTCTGTCTAATCACCCAAGTCCCAGATCAAATGCTACCTCCTCCATGAAGCATTCCCAGATAGCGGAAAGCTTCATCTCTTCTTCTCTCAGGACTTCTTAGCTTTGCTGACCCTTTACTATACCAGTAAAATTATTCTTTTCATATTACTTCCATTTCTATATACCTCTCCCCTGGGTCCTGGGTTCTATATTAGAAAGCACTGTATATTTTTTCTTTACATTCTCCTCAGTATTGAGTAGGAGCACAATAAAAGTTCTCTGCATTTGACAAGACTAGAGACACGTGCAGAGTTTGGCACATAGGAATAGAATTGAAAACCTTTACTTTCTGTATGCTCTGGAGCATTTTTAAATTACCTTCTTGCTCAATGGTCACCTTTCTAGGTCATAAAGGAGTATTTCCCTTTTTCTTTGCAGACTTTACAAAATGGGAACAGGAATTAGACTGTTGACTTCCACAGAGAAAAGGGTTGTGGGCAGGAGATAATAACTGTTCCTTCTGTAACGTAGGTGGGACCCCAATGGACCCAAAGCAGGGGAAAAGAGACAAGCAGAGCTATCACGGAGTGACCTGTCCACTTCATAGTGACACAGTGGTCAAGTCAGACCTAGGGCTAGGGCTGCTTGCTCACCTATAAATAGAGACGACCAAATATTCCTTTCCCAATGTGAGGCATTCTTGGGGCAATAAACGAAGTTTCTAAACAAATCACAGAAGTATTACTGGACTCAATTCTCAGAGCTCTGCTTTGGGGATGTACTGGCAGGAAACCTTCTCTATCTGTGAGGACATTTAGAAAACACAGGCGTTACACAGGCAGACTTCTTGGTATGTTTCCATCTCTTCCTGCCCTGGGAGCTGGAAGATGGAGCTCACATTTCAGCTCAAGGGATGTGGCATCCACAGAGCCCATGTGGCAGGTCCTGAGGTTTCTTAATCACCAAGTCTAGAAGGCATAAAACCAACCTTCGCAAACTACAGCACTGGAAAGAAGGTTCCCCTCTCTGATTTTCTCAGAAATCATCCTGACAAGAAGATCCCTTCAGTCCTTATGCACAAGAAAATTCCCTCTCCGGCCCCACCTTATCATCCATGAATAATTCTCACTGTCCTCAAATATACAGAATAGACCATCCACATGGGGCCACCAACAACCTGCACGACTTTTTTTTTTTTTTTTTTGAGACGGAGTCTCGCTCTGTCGCCGGGGCTGGAGCGCAGTGGCCGGATCTCAGCTCACTGCAAGCTCCGCCTCCCGGGTTTACGCCATTCTCCTGCCTCAGCCTCCTGTGTAGCTGGGACTACAGGCGCCCGCCACCTCGCCCGGCTAGTTTTTTGTATTTTTTTTAGTAGAGACGGGGTTTCACCGTGTTCGCCAGGATGGTCTCGATCTCCTGACCTCGTGATCCGCCCGTCTCGGCCTCCCAAAGTGCTGGGATTACAGGCTTGAGCCACCGCGCCCGGCCAACCTGCACGACTTTGAATGTTGAGAATGACAGTGGATGGGTGAGATTCCACCACCTACTTGGCAGCAGTTTTGGTCTCAGTCCCTGAAGGCAGGTAGGGCTCAGAGTTGGCTCAAGGCCTTCCCTGGACCAGCTGCTACTTCCCCTTGTATAAGCCACTAAAATCGCTACGGTGATGCTCCAATATCCAGATGGTTTCTTCCTAGATCGGCTCACTGGACTCATGGCCTTCATTCAAAGCAAAGGCTTGGGTTACCTTGATTTTTCTCTCCTTTCCAGGGTTCTAATATTCTTCAGGTCCAAATCAAGTACTTGTTCATCTTCTGATAATAATTAAAATTAACTAGAGGACATTCAGAGTTGAGAAGTGTGGTAGCCAGACTCTGAGATGGCTCCCAAAGACCCTTACTACCTAGTATTCATGCCTTTGTGTAGTCCTTGTCCAATGGTACCAAGGTGGGTCTGTGTGACCAACAGAATATGGAAGAAGTGATGGTGTGTCACTTCTGAAATCAGATGATAAAAGACACTGTGGCTTCATCTTGATTGTGTGCAACTAACTGTCTTGCTCTCTCTTGCTCTCTGTCTCTCTCTCTCTCTCTCACTGGGATAATTTGCTCTGGCAGAAATCCACTGCTACGCTGTGAACAGTCCTGGAGAGAGGCCTCTCTGGTGTAGAGCACCTCTTACCAAGAGCCATCTAGTGAGTTTGCAACAATATCCTCCCACCTAGTCAAGCCTTCAGAAGTCAGCAACCCAGACAACAACTTGCCTGCAACCTCATCAGGGGCCCTGAACACCAGAAATAACCAGTTAAGCTGACCTGGATTCCTGACCCTCAGAAATTGTGTGACAAAATAAACACTGGCTATTTTAAGCTGCAAAATTTTGGGGTACGTAATAACAGAAAACTAATACAAGAAAGAGGATGTTTCTGCTTTTCCTATGTAGCCTTGGAAAGTATAAGAAGCACATTTCTGGTTGTGAGAACTACGTCATGCAGAGCAGTGTTGTCTGCCTCATCTTTCCCCACAGTGCTTCACACTGGGCCTTACACTGGTTAGGCAGTCAATAAATATGTGACGAAAGTCATATAATGAACAGACTTCTAATTCAGCTCACAAAAAAGAAAATGGCAAAAGGACCATTACGAGTCCCAGAAAACACCTAGTGCCTCACTTAAATTAGAACACCAATGGCCACATCAAAACACATTCTACCAGCCAGGCACTGAGGCTCACCCTGTAATCCCGGCACTTTGGAAGGCCAAGGTGGGAGGACGGTGTGATCCCAGGAGTTCGAGAGCAGCCTGAGCAACAGAGCGAGACCCTGTCTCTACAAAAAATAAAAAATAAAAAAAATTGCTGTGTGCACCTGTAGTCTCACCTTCTCAGGAGATTGAGCTGGGAGGATCACTTGAGCCCAGGAATTCCAGGCTGCAGTGATCTATGTTGGTGTGCCATGTACTCCATACTGGCTGACAGAGTGAGACCCTGTCTCTTAAAAAATAAGATAACAGGCCGGGTGCGGTGGCTCAAACCTGTAATCCCAGCACTTTGGGAGGCCGAGACGGGCGGATTACGAGGTCAGGAGATCGAGACCATCCTGGCTAACACGGTGAAACCCCGTCTCTACTAAAAATACAAAAAAAAACTAGCCGGGCGAGGTGGCGGGCGCCTGTAGTCCCAGCTACTCGGGAGGCTGAGGCAGGAGAATGGCATAAACCTGGGAGACAGAGCTTGCAGTGAGCTGAGATCCAGCCACTGTACTCCAGCCTGGGTGACAGAGCGAGACTCCGTCTCAAAAAAAAAAAAAAAAAAAAAAAAAAAAAAAATAAGATAACAAAAACCCACACATTTTACCTGTAGTTTTGATAAAGATATAAATGTAAACTTATATTTGCATAACTCTTTCTAAAACAATTGCACATGTATACAAGGAATCACATACAAAACATTTACATCAGTGCTATTTGTAACAGCAAAAAAAATTACCACTGAAGAGCCATTAACAATAAACCCGGCCGGGCGTGGTGGCTCAAGCCTGTAATCCCAGCACTTTGGGAGGCCGAGACGGGCGGATCACGAGGTCAGGAGAGCGAGACCATCCTGGCTAACATGGTGAAACCCCGTCTCTATTAAGAAATACAAAAAACTAGCCGGGCGAGGTGGCGGGCGCCTGTAGTCCCAGCTACTCGGGAGGCTGAGGCCGGAGAATGGCATGAACCCGGGAGGCGGAGCTTGCAGTGAGCTGAGATCCGGCCACTGCACTCCAGCCTGGGCGACAGAGCGAGACTCCGTCTCAAAAAAAAAAAAAAAAAAAAAACAAACAAAAAAAAACAATAAACCCATAAAACCTGTAACATATTTAGAAGGTGAAGTATGGGCGCTAGGTATGTATAGTGGTATTGGGATGTCACTGCTCCCGGCCCTCCACGGACAGACAGGCAGTCTGTGTGCACACATACGCACACAGACACAGGCACACATCTCTATATATTTCTAGATTAATGTGTACTGAAAGCCATGAGCCCACATTCAAACCTCCAATTCCCACTGCACACCAGAGTCCACTCAAATGTTCTTTCTTGCCATATCTGTACCTTCCTGATTTGATGGCAAAGCACCTGGCTCCAGTCCCTTATTACACACTTACTTATCTGATCTGGCCCCCTGGAGGTAGCTCCGCTCCCATTTCCACAATGATGCCCTCTCCCCATGGATGCTTTCCCCAGACTCCCTGGGCTCTGCCATTGCACACTAGGCCACCCTCTGCCAAGAGGAGCTCCTCACCCTGCTTAGGCTTTGACTCCCCGGGCTAGGCTGCCCCAACTCTCAGACTCACTCCTCTGCCACTTGGACTTGGACAGCCCACATGAGGCCAACCCACTGTGTCCGTACCCTCCACATGCTGCTGGGCTCTGACACCCCTGCAGGCCACCCTCATGCATGATGCCCCCAACATGCTCATGCTCTGACATGCCACACCAGGCTGCACCTGACCCCCAACGCAGCTGCACATCTCACCTCACTCTGGCTCCAACACCCTATCAACCATGGACACCTGCTCACCGCACTTGGGCTCCAACTGCTCCCAGTGAAGCACCCCATCTCTAGAGGCCTTGCTCACCTGCTCTGACCCCGTCACCCCACACCAGATCTCCATATATGGACACTGGCCTCACCCACTTGGGCTCTGACACCCACATTGGGCTGCCTCGCGTGCACAAGCGTGGGCTCTGACTATGCTGGGATGTCATTCCGTGCAGATGCAATCCTCACCCTGCTTGGTCACTGACCCTGCACAGGGACACTCTCTTCACAGCAGGCAGCCCCGACAACTGTAGGTGCCACCTAGCACTGCCCCCACCTCATGGCTTCAGGGCTGAATTGTTCAGGAAGAGAAAGGAGAAGCTCTAATTTAACAGTTTTAAGAAATTAAGAGTTTTCAAAGAATATTTGCAGTAGGAAATGTTCTAAATTGGGAACTTGTTTTTTAGAGACAGAGTCTTACTCTGTTGTCCAGGCTGGAGTGCAGTGACACAATCATAGCTTACTACATCCTAGACCTCCTGGGCTCGGGTGATCCTCCCACCTCACCCACTCAAGTATCTGGGACTATAGGTGGGCACCACTATCCTGGCTAATTTTTAAAAATTTTTATAGAGACAGGGTCTCACTATGTTGCCCAGGCTGGTCCTGTACTCCTGGCCTCAAGCAATCCTCCCACCTCGGCCTCCCAAAGTACTGGGATTATAGGTGTGAACCACTGTGCTTGGCCAGTTGTTAATGTTTTTACCTTAAAGTGCACTGTACAAAAATATGAAAATACAGGCCAGGTGTGGTAGCTTATATCTGTAATCCTAGCACTTTAGGAGATTGAGGTGGGAGGATGGCTTGAAGACCTTCAAGACCAGCCTGGAAAACATAGTGAGATATCGTTTCTACAAAAAAATTTTAAAATACACACACACAAAAATATTAGCCAGGCTTGGTGGTGCCCAACTGTAGTCCCAGCTATTCAGGAGGCTGAGGCAGGAGGATGGCTTGAGCCCAGGAGTTTGAGGCTGCAGTGAGCTAGGATTGTGCCACTGCACTCCAACCTGGACGACAGAGCAAAATCCTGTCTCAAAAAAAAAAAAAAAAAAAAAAAAAAAGAGAAAGAAAGAAAGAAAGGAAGGAAGGAAGGAAGGAAGGGAGAGAAAAAGAAAAATACTGATAAATGATAAAACAAAGTCACTTATAAAGTAACTACAGATAATGTTTGTTAACTGACTGCTATATTTATATATAGTCTTCTAACGTAATTTCCATATACACAAAAACTATATCCCTTTTTAAAAGGTGATGATTTCTAAGTGCAGTTTACTTTTTTTTTTTTTTTTTTTTTTTTGAGACAGAGTCTTGCTCTGTCACCCAGGCTGGAGTGCAGTGGCCAGATCTCAGCTCACTGCAAGCTCCTCCTCTCGGGTTCACGCCATTCTCCTGCCTCAGCCTCCCGAGTAGCTGGGACTACAGGCGCCAGCCACTTCGCCCGGCTAGTTTTTTGTATTTTTTAGTAGAGACGGGGTTTCACCGTATTAGCCAGGACGGTCTCGATCTCCCGACCTCATGATCCGCCCGTCTCGGCCTCCCAAAGTGCTGGGATTACAGGCTTGAGCCACCGCGCCCGGCCTAGTGCAGTTTACTTAACGTAGGTAATAAATAACTTTTTCTGTCATTAAATTTGCATTATCCTATCAGTTTCAATGGCTACAGTGTATTCTATTTCACGGTCTTACCATAATTCATTCGGCTATCCTCTTGCATCACACATTTAGTATATTTCCAATTGTTCATTCTCCAACAAAGCTGTGAATTGCTGGCCAAAAGGGAATCAGTATTCTAAGGGCTTTTGATTCAGGATGCCAAATTCCTTCCAGAAAGAGTTACCTAGGCTAAAAACGTGAGGCAACCAGCAGGGAGATTCATAAAATATATAGTGTGTAAGTGTTGGAAGCCTGAGAGCCATGAGGGCCCCAAACCCCCTAAAAGGCTGCAAAGTGAGTCAGGGAGGAGCCACAGCCTCCCAAGCCCAGAAGGTCAGGCTGCAGACAGACCCCAAGCTCTGGGTCTCTCTGGGAAAGGTGGCTCCACTTACCTGTGCACAGGCCTTCGGGGGCTCTGGGGGCTTCTCATCCTGCTCTGCCATGCTCTCCTCCAGGCACAGCAGGGTGCTGACGTCTTGAGCTGCACTGAGAGAAGCCCCAAGTACAGCATTTAGATGCAGGTCTGCCAGAACTGCTGGGCCCCCACCCCCATTAGTCCCTGCTCCCAGGATGCAGGATGCATTCCCATAGCAAATGCACTTCTGGAGGTTCCTGCCGGCTTCCTGCCCAAATACCCGTGTATGTACTGAGAGTCCCTCAGTCCCTCTCCCGGGCCAAGTTTCTGCAGCTCCAACCTGGTTCCTCCACTATCTTGGGCCCCTGGACCATCTACCTGTAAGCCCAGCTTATGCCCAACATGGCCTTCTGCCCACCACCAAAGTCTGCAGCACCAGTCCGTCCCTCTCCTATCCCACTGGGCCCTGGGATCCCCACAAATATCAGGCATATCGAGGACCCCCTGGTATTCACCCCATCCTACCCCTACCAACCTCAATCTACAGCCCCAAACCAGCACTTCTTCCTAGGGCCAGAATCACACTCACTGCATGAAGCTGGTGACACAGCTCCACTGACTGCTCCCAGGAACTGATTCAACAACTAAGACTGATCCTACCCTTCCTAAATCAGCCAGGCCTGTCCCTCCAGCAACCCAGCGCAGAGGGCCACCCACTTCCTGCTCAAACAGCCAAGTGTATATGCACAGAGCTCAGCTGTACTCACATCCTGTTCCCTCCACACTTCTGGGGTCCACTGGCTCCTACTCCAACAGCGCCAGCCAAATTCCTACCCCAACACCCTCCCAGGCCCTGAATTTGCAGCTCTAAACCAGTCCCTCCACCAACTTGGGTATACTCAGGCCTGAAACTGTAACAAGGCCTGCATAGGACTGGGGGCCTCCAACAGACACCAGCACAAGTCAGACAAAAGCAGCCCTACCTGCTACCTACAGCTCTAAATCCATGTCTCAGAAGCTCAGGTGTCTCTGTACCAACTAGGTGTTTTGGGATCCAAGGCTAGAGCAGCCCCTGGCAAATCCTACCCTAGGCAACCCATCCCCTGCACCCCATCTCTCCTACTTACTCTCTCTCCTGCTCCCACCATATTCTCACACGGCATAGTGTAGGTTCACAATGGAGCTGTTTCCTGAACTTGCACCCAAACTGTTTCCTCCGCCTTACTCCACAGCCCCCTGCTTGAGCCACACCTGCCCAGACTCTGGCCAAACACCTTTCGGGGCACCTGTGGCTCAGGAAGATCCTGTCTTTCCACCAACCTGGGCACCATTAGGCTGTGATCAGGGTTCCAATCACGCAAAGACCCCAGCACCCTCTGTCTAAAACTCATCTCCGGCCTCCTGTTTTCCAACCAAACACCTGTGTGTGTGCACAACGGGTGCCTGACACAGTCCCGCCCCTCTGCAGCTGCTTCCTCCACACACCTGGGCATCCTCAGGCAGAACCAGGGTCCTAGGACTGCCCATGCCTCCCCAATCTGCCCGAATGCCAGCACATGTGCAGAGTGCTGCTGGAGCAGCCCCTTGTCTCCTAAGACCAGAGCCAAACTGGAGCCCCCAGACCTCTATTCAGCAGCCACTGCACACAGGCCACCCACCTAGGCTCCCTCCTCCTACTGACACAGCCACAGAGCAGGCTCATGCTCACAATCTGCATCCAGGACCTGGCTCCTCTGCCAGACTGGGGGCACACCCTGTTCCTGAGATAAGAAGCTACATCCCTCACCCTGTGTCTCAACCTGCCTGGGACATCTAAGGCACCCACAGCCTCTGTGTGGGTTCGGGGGTCACCTGCCCCACTATTTGCCTGCAGCCAGAACACTACAACAACTAAACAGTAGCTTGAGCATACAGCTCCACAGTCAGCCCCGGGACTTGGGCACTCGCCAGCGTGGGGGTTCTCAAGCCCATGATACAGCAGCTCAATAGGAACTAGGCCCTTTGGCCTTCTCTTGCCCAAACACGAGGGCCTGGGTATCATGCGGTCAGCTCTTCCCAGCACCAAATCTGCAGCACAGACTCTGTCCCTCTACTAACCTGTACATTCTCATGCCTGCAAGTAGCATAGCCCAAGTAAAGGTCTCAGCAACACCTGCTTCATAACGATGCTGGCGGCATACTGCTTCCTCCCCAGCTACCAATTTGATGGCAGCTGTTGCAGCTCTGTCCTTCCTGGACTCAAATTCTGTATCTCCAACCCGGAGTCTCTACCCATCTTGAATGCCCTAGAGCTCTGCACTATCCTACATAGGTCCCTACTATCCGTTCCAGTTTCTGTTTTCCATTCAGACACCCCCAGGACGTGCAGGGTGCCCTCTGCCCACAACCTGTTTCTAGGCCCTGATACCCTCCTTCAGCCTGCAACTCCAACCTGGTCTCTCCACCAACCACAGCGCCCCCCAGACCTTGGAGAAGCGCGCTGTCTGCTCCAGAGGCCCAGGGGCCCAGGGTCACCTGCTCGGAATCTTACCTACCACCTCTTGCTTCCTACCCAAATACTTGCTCAAGAATAAAGGGACAGTGGCACAGCCCTTCTTCACCAGAAACCACAATCTGCAATGGAGTACTCCATCAACCCGGACATCCTCAGGCCTCCACTAAATATGCCCGGCATTGGAGGAGGGGAGTTCTCAAGATGTCCCCTTACATCAATTCATGTGCCCTGTGTTCCAGCCACCTGGGCATCCTCAGGCCCCAGACAAGAGCACCACCTGACCAAGCACCTGCGCATGCACGCAGAGGACAGTCGCAGAATACACAGCTGCCTCGGTAACTCCATCAATCCCGGTGACCCCAGGCTAACGCGCCACCCGCACAGATACCAGGTCTCCCCGCTACACTCACCACCTCTTCCAGCTTCCCGCCTAGACTCTGCGCATGCGCGCATCGGACACCAAGAGCTGCCCCACGCCCCACCAACCTGGGCGTCCGCTGGCCCGCAGCCCAGGCTGGGCCTGTCACCGCCTCAGTGCCTGGCACGGCTCTGCGGCAGGACGAACTCGGGTTAAGCAACCCCCTGCCCCGATTCTGCCACACGGTCGACTCGGGTTAAGCTAGTTCGGTCCCCTCCCCTAGTCAGCATCCGCAAGGTCGCTGGGGGTTAACTCTGAAGGGCCGAGCTGCTCGGCGACAGCAACCGTCCGCGCGCGGGACAATGGCTGCGCTTGTGGCCGAACCCGGAAGTGCACTGAGGCTCGGCGAGCCAGAACTACAATTCCCAGAAGCCTCCGCGGCGCGGGCGGTGAGTGGGCGGGGTTCCGGCTCCTCCAAGGAAGTGGGGCGGTGGACCCGGTCAGAAGCTGAGCGGGCGTCGGCGTCCGGTGCCTGGAGGGGTGCTGCACCTGTGCTTGTGCAGGTAGGTCTAGGGGAGCCCTAAGACCAGACGCGGGACCGGGAGGCCGAAGCCAGTGCATCGACGCGTAGGGAGTCGCTCTGGCATGACTTCAGAACGAATAGAAAAGGCGGGGACCCTTCCTGGGTGCCCCTTCCTGTGAGACGCTGCGCGCGACCCACTGTCTCCTCTAGTCCTGGGGGAAACCTGTGAGACAGTTGCGACATCCCCATTTTACACAGGAGGGAGCGTCTACCGAACCCTTCAGGAATCTATGTTTTTACATTTAATAATAGTAAAATATAAAGAATCATTTTATTTTTAAATTTTAAGTTCTTTGTCTGCCTATAAGGCCTGAATGATCAGTTCCCCCACCTCTCCCCTTTTCTCTGTTTGTTTGTTTTTGTTTTGTTTTTGTTTTGAGACGAAATTTCGCTCTTGTCGCCCAGGCTGGAGTGTAATAGCGCGATCTCGGCTCACAGCAACCTTCACCTCACGGATTCAAGCGATTCTCCTGCCTCAGCCTCCTGAGTAGCTGGGATTACAGGCGCCCAGCTAATTTTTGTATTTTTAGTAGAGACAGGTTTTCACCACGTTGGCCAGGTTGGTCTCCAACTCCTGACCTCAGGTGATCCGCCCGCCTCGGCCTCCCAAAGTGCTGGGATTACAGGCGTGAGCCACCGCGCCGGGCCCCCTTTTCTTTTTGCCCTCATTTCTTGCCCATTTGCTTTGCACATTTTCCCCATTCTCCAACAGATCCAGCAGACTGCAACCCCCGGGCGTTTGCATGTGCTGTTTGCACTCCTTGGCAGCCTGTCCTGAGGGATTCATTTGGTTCTCACCGTCTGCTCATTAGGGGAACATCATCTTCTCATTAGGGATTACCCCACTACCCGTTGTGAACTTGCAAGCAAACCCTTCCCTCCCCATATGCTCCCTGCCTCCTCCTTCATCTTTTATTTTTTTCTCTAAAGAACTTTTCACTATCTAGCACACTATATATTTTAAGTATTTATTTGGTCTACTGTCTGCCTTCACCACTACAATGTCAATTCCATAAGGAAAAGCATTTGTATCGATGTTGATCACTGCTGCATCACCAACACCTAAAAAAATAAAACAGAGAGACCTTGCACATGATAGATGCTCAATAAATGTTTGTTGACTAAATAAAGCTTCCTGTCTCTGTATTAAACACTTTGATATCTCATTATCCAGCCCAATCACCCTATGAGGTAGTTGTGTTAATTTTCGTCCTACCAGGGAGGTAGCTGAAAATTGGAGCCCTGCTGTATGAAAATACATAATCTTAGTTTTTTAAAAATGCTTGTCAAAGCATTCCTGTAGTTTTCTTCACGTAAATTCTGACCTTTAACAATAACGAATTACTACTATTTGAAATGTAATCTATTCCCAAAGCTGTTTTGTTTTGTTTTGTTTTGTTTTTGAGACGGAGTCTCGCTCTGTCCCCCAGGCTGGAGTGCAGTGGCGCAATCTCGGCTCACTGCAAGCTCCGCCTCGCAGGTTCACACCATTCTCCTGCCTTAGCCTCCCCAGTAGCTGGGGCTACAGGCGCCCGCCACCACGTCCAGCTAATTTTTACTTTTTTATTTTATTTTATTTTTGTATTTTTAGTAGAGACGAGGTTTCACCGTGTTAGCCAGGATGGTCTCGATCTCCTGACCTTGTGATCCACCCGTCTCAGTCTCCCAAAGTGCTGTGATTACAGGCGTGAGCCACCGGCCCGGCGCCAAGTTTCTTATTATTAGTTATTGTGGTTGATCTTTTAAAAAATACTTATTTTGTATCTGGTTAACCTACTGCAATGTTATTAATTCTTATAATACTCCAGTTGTCTTGGATTTTCTATTGAGACAGTTATCTACAATTTCATTTTTTCCTTACCAGTATTTTAAATTAGACTTTCTCTTTCATGTTGGATTATATTGGCTACCATTTCAAAACAGTATTACTAAAAGAGGCATTCTTGTTTGTGTTCTTTTAATGGGCATATCTCCGAGGTTTGAGGGTTAAATGTGACGTTGGTTTCTAAATTGAAGTAAGTAGCTTATTTTTTTTAACCTTTTATTTTGTAAATTTCAAAACAAAAGTAGGGACTCAATGAATGACCCCCTATGACCTATGTCATCCAACTTAACTATTTTCACTCAGTCTTGTTTCATCTGTACTTCCACCTATATTGTGCTTTCCACTCTCTTCATCTCTCAGGGATTTTAAAGCAAATTCTACATATTATTTTATTTTGTCTGTGAAATGCTACATTTCAGCGTATGTCTAACGAGAACTGGTTTTAAAAAGAAAACTTCAATACAAAATAGATATATGTTATAACTACTGGGTACAAACAATACAAAATTATTTCCAGATGTTATTAGCAGAAGACCCAAGAGAGTTAACTAAAAGCAATTAACATCAAGGAGAGTTTAAAAGTAATTAAATGTGATACAAGTAATAATAAACATTTATGTTACACTCTATGCTAATAATAATAAACCTTTATGTGAAACTCGGTGCTAAGCAGTCTTGTAAGATCCATATTTTATATACAATATATTAAATATATAATATGTATTACATATATACATATATATTACATATAATACATATTATATATTTAATATATTATATATAGCGTATATTATTTTTTCTCATTTAGTCCTCACCACAACTCTTGTGAAATGAGACTGTTATTTACATTTTACAGAAGACAAAACTGAAGCCTAGAGATAAGTAACTTACCCTAGACTGTATTAGGATAGAGTTGGAATTTGAGACCAAGAAGTTGAACTCTAGAGTCCACACTCTTAACTTTTACATTATATTGCCCCTTGTCTACACGTCAATATCTTTCCTCTACATGCAAGTAATACTAAGTTTGCAAACAAGACAGAAAAAGCAAAAAAAAGAAAAAAGCCTTATAAAAAAATTTAGTAAGATGAATATAGGTCATCTGAAGAAACCCTCAAAACCTTACTGAAAGAGAAAATGGACACATAGAAATGCCGTGTTGCTAGCTGTGTTGTAAATATGTAAAATCTTGCAGATTGATCTGCAAATACAAATATGACAAAATCAGAATGGGATGCCTTGAGTGTTAGCTCATCTTCCTTTTTTCACTTCATTTATTTTTCTGCTAATTGTTTAAGATATTCAGAAAATAGGCCAGGCGCAGTGGCTCACACCTGTAATCCCAGTACTTTGGGAGGCTAAGGCGGACCAATCATGAGGTCAAGAGTTCGAGACCAGTCTGTCTAACATGGCGAAACCCTGTGTCTACTTTAAAAATACAAAAATTAGACAGGCATGGTGATGCATGCCTGTAATCCCAGCTACTCAGGAGTCTGAGGCAGAAGAATCGCTTGAACCCGGGAGGCAGAGGCTGCAATGAGCCGAGATCGTACCACTGCACTCTATCCTGGGCAACAGAGCGAGACTCTGTCTCAAAAAAAATTCAGAAAATAGAGCATTAGTACTATAAAATGTAAAACTGACTTTGTTTATCTGTCTTTTGTTTAGTCTTTTTTATTTTCTTTCAAAATGAACAAAGTGGTAGTGTTTACTTCCAGGAACCTATAAATCCTAACTTAACCTAATATTACAGGACTTTAGAAGAATTACCACTGCTGGGGGCAGTGGCTCATGACTGTAATCCCAGCACTTTGGGAAGCCGGAGCAGGAGGATCACTTGAGCCCAGGAGTTTGAGACCAGCCTGGGCAACATGGCAAAACCCCATCTCTACAAAAAATACAAAAATTAGCCAGGCCTGGTGGCACAAGTCTGTAGTCCCAGCTATTCAGGAGGCTGAGGTAGGAAGGATTGCTTGAGCCAAGGAGGCAGAGGTTGCAATGAACCAAGATCACGCTACTACACTCCAGCCTCAGTGACAGAGCCAGACCCTGTCTCAAAATAAATAAATAAATGAATAAATAAAAAAAAATTAAAAAAAGAAAAAGAGTTACCACTCAGGAACATTCTAGAAAGAATTCTAGAAAGATGCCCATCTAATCTAGAGATTTATCTATCAACTGTCTGGGGAAGAGCTGACACCAAAGTTCCATATTAAGGTTCTGTTTATTGGCCAGGAATTGGGTAAGGGCTCAACATACAGTGAAGAGCAAGAAAATTATGAATCCATTTACTATAAATAATAGAAGACAAAAGTAAGAGTCACTAGAGGGTAGAAGGGCATGATCTGTCTCTAGGATGTCGGGGGAGGGGGACATTTCTTGGCAGGGAAGAGGAAAGTTCCCAGCATTCAAATAGGGTGGTGTTTCTGGCACTACTGAGTGCAACCCTTAGGATCCTAACTCTAGTCTCTTGTATCACATCTAATGATTAATTTTTAAAATCTGAATTAATGTTATCATCATCATGATAGCCATTCAGCTCCAAGGATAGCAACAACCCATTCTGAAAACTCTTTCTTCATTTCCAGGAGTTTTCAGTATTGGTTTCCCCCGTGTTAACAGTCCTTTTCTGTCTCCTTTGCTTGATGTCTCCTGTAAACATCAGAGGGACCCAGGAATCAGCTGTCAGCCTGTCCCTTGCCTTGTCTTCATCCACTCTGCTTGGGGTTGACATACAGGCCTATTGCTCAAACCCTGTAAGTTCCCAAGAAAAGTCCTGTTTTCCTGACTAGCCTTTGGGCAGCTCTGGGAACTGAGCTCTCATAATATCCTATCTGGTAAGAGTCCTTTTGTTTGCCTGAGGCCTCGAGCCGTGCTGTACCAGTTTGTCCAGATGGTTTATACTAACAGTGTGATTTATGGAGGAACATCTGGAGTCTGGAGCGTCAGTGACTGACCCTTTACAAAAAACCATGGACACCCAGGTTTAGGTGAGTTTCCCTCGATGTCAA
This sequence comes from Macaca thibetana thibetana, assembly GCF_024542745.1. Lineage (NCBI taxonomy): Eukaryota > Metazoa > Chordata > Mammalia > Primates > Cercopithecidae > Macaca > Macaca thibetana. The sequence continues at coordinate 25,227,015 of NC_065596.1, forward strand.
TGCTTCACACACGTCATCACACATCATTGCTGGGGGATTTCCCATGTGCTATGGTTTGGATATTTGTCTCCTCCAAAACTCATGTTGAAACTTAATCCCCAGTATGGCAATATTGAAAGATGGGGGCTTTTAAGAGGTGATTGGCTCACGAGGGCTTTGCCTTCATGAATGGATTAATCCATTCATGGACTAACGGATTAACGGGTTATCATGGGAGTGGAACTGGTAGCTTCATAAGAAAAGGAAGAGAAACCTGAGCTAACATGTTACCACACTCAGTCCCCTTGGCATGTGAACCCCTGCACCCCTTCAGGATTCTACAGAGTCCCCACCAGCAAGAAGGCTCTTACCAGATGCAACCCCTTGACCTTAGACTTCTAAGCCTCCATAACTGTATGAAATAAATTTCCTTTTTAAAACAAATTACCCAGATTCAGATACTCTGTTATAGGCAACAGAAAGCAGACTAATACACCATGTGACTCCACTGAAAGAGAACACTTGGAAGCTGGTGCAGGGTATCCTCCAGACTTCACCCCATGCACCTTTTCCCTTTGCCAATTTTATTCTCCATCCTTTTGCTGTAATAAACTATAACCATGAGGTTAACAATTGGGTCCTGTGAATTCCTCTAGAAAATCTTTGAGCATGAGGTGCTCTTGGGGACCATCCTGACAGAGGAGTTCATCCAGCCCCATAACTTTAAATCCCACTGACAACTCTCAAATGTGTATCTCCAGCCATGATCTATCTAGACTTTTATGAACAATTGCCTACTTGATTCTCCAACTGATTCTTGACATGTCTAAATTCTTGACATGAAGCAAATTCTTCATTTCTCTCCTTATCCCAGAGTTGCTCAGAAAGTGACCTGTCAGTCATCCAGTTGCCCTGGCAAGAAACCATGGAGATATCCTTGTCTCCTCACTCTCTTTACCTTCAGCAAATCTCATTCTGACTCTCTCCACCCCTGCAATTCCCAGGATTCTAAGCATTTCATGCCTACCTCTCCTAAGGAGCCTCAATCCCTCACTTCACTATGTGTTTTCTCCTTTTATTAAGAGCTCTTAATTTCTTAAGAGCTCCTTGTTCCTTATCTTCTGCCATGATTTGAAAAGCCACTTCTTCTCTGACCCCTGCCTTTGTCACCTGCTCCTCTCTGGCTGACTCAGACTTACTCTTCTCCCTGGAGTCCATGTCCACCAACGGTGTTTGCTCAACCTCAACCTGCAACTATGATATCCTATGCTGTTCAGTCTCAAACCTCGGCCCTCTAACTCTAGATCCACGGGCTGTCATTTTTACCGTTACCATTGCTTTGAAAAAAAAATATGAGTCAAAATCTAAGATTCTGTGGGAGCTAGGGCCTGACCAACCCATTGCAATAGAACATCACAAGGTATACAGAGATGACAGAGAATGACTGGCTTATAATATGCACTTAATAAATATCATTAAATACATGATCGAGCATGGTTTCTCTAGGACTCCTGGAGAAAAAGAGCTCTGCTTCCGTTAAACCAAGGAGTTGATTTGGACGTAAGTGTTGGGCTCTGGATTCACAAGCTCCTGTTAAACAAAAAGAAAATGTGAGCTCCATTTGCTAGGTGGACCCTCCCAGTCTACTCACTGTAGTCTGTGGCCCAAACAGCCTGGTACTTTCCTTTCTTTGGAAATTCCAGAAATCTTCCTCCATTCTCATCACACTTTAGTAACACTGACACCTCTCTGTTCCTGGAATGGCCCATGTACTTCCCCACTGTGGTAAACAGACTCTAAAATGGTCCCCATAATCCCTGCTTCCTGGTATTCATTCCTCTATGTAATCTCCTCACCTTGAGGGCAAGACCTGCATCTAACCTTGCATCTAACCAATAGAATATGGCAAAGGTGGTAGGATATGCATGATTGCATGTATGTGATTCTGTTACACAAGATTATGACTTCTGTCTTGGCTTTGAAGAAACAAGATGCAATGTTGTGAACTGCCTATGGAGAGGGCCACATGGCAAAGAACTGAGGATGACCTCCAGCTGACAGTAAGAAACTGAGGCCCTCATTATGACAGCCTGCAAGGAACTGAATGCTGCTAATAACCACGTGAACTTGGAAGTGGATCCATCCCCAGTTGAGCCTCAGATGAGACCAGGCTTTGACTGACACCTTGATTATATAGCCTTGCAGAAGAGCTGTCTAAGCAATGCCTGAACTCCTGACCCACGGAAACTGTGAGATAACAAATTCATGTTATTTTAAGCTGCAAAGTCTGTGGTAATTCATTATACAGCAACGGATAACTCTACACCCACTTCTGGGCCTTTTCTCCTGATGCCTCTCAAGTTGGACTGTTTCTCTCCACACTGTTTGCATGGTTTGCTCCTTCTAATCCCTTCAGAATGTAGCAGACACTGAGTTGACTGACCTAGCATTCTTCCCCACACCACCTCCCTCGCTTGCTTCTATTGAAGAGACTGGGAATGTTAATGTATCACTTTCTCAGCCTCTGTTGCTGCAAGGAGCACCATATGACCTTATTCTGGCTGAGATATAAGAGGAAGCTTACTGAGTGGGATTTCTGGGAAGACCTTTTGCCCTACTAATAATAGGAAACAAACATGGCTCCCCTACACAGACACTGGTGAAGAGAGGGACTCAGGTGGCTAAGGTTTTACCAGTTCAAAGCTGATTACAGAGCTGACAAACCTAAACATGATACCGTGGCCTGAACCAATCTGATTCTCCTATGGAGAATTTGAACCTAGAAATGCTTGAAGGGCAGCAGATGTTATTATATATACTCTGAAGTTATAGAGAAGCAATGACCAGTGACTTACATAGAAATTCAGTCTGAATTGAGAGAATGAAATGAATTCATAGATTAGTGAAAATGAGAAACTGCGTAATAAGAGAGAAACAGCTTCTTTGTGGCATTCGAGTTGCCAAGAGGCCCAGGAGTAATTTCTGAAATTGAGTTATCTGATATTTCTCAGTGTTCTCTCAATTAATCCCCATTCAAACTATATTCAAAGGGTTTAATGTTCTTAACATTAAAAATTCTTGACTAAGATATTAATATATGAAACATTCAGCCAGGTGCAGTGGCTTGCATCTTAATCCCAACACTCTGGGAGGCCAAGGTGGAATGATTGCTTGAGCCCAGGAATCTGAGGCTGCAGTTGGCCATGATCACACTACTGCACACAAGCTGAGCGAAAGAGCAATACCTTGTCTCAAAAAAATACAAAGGTATATAGGATATTCACATTTTTCTTTTTTCTTTTTTTTTTTTTTTTTTTTAGACGGAGTCTCGCTCTGTCGCCCGGGCTGGAGTGCAGTGGCCGGATCTCAGCTCACTGCAAGCTCCGCCTCCCGGGTTTACGCCATTCTCCTGCCTCAGCCTCCCGAGTAGCTGGGACTACAGGCGCCCGCCACCTCGCCCGGCTAGTTTTTTGTATTTTTTAGTAGAGAGGGGGTTTCACCATGTTAGCCAGGATGGTCTCGATCTCCTGACCTCGTGATCCGCCCGTCTCGGCCTCCCAAAGTTCTGGGATTACAGGCTTGAGCCACCGCGCCCAGCAGGATATTCACATTTTTCAAGAATAGTTCATCTGTTAGGCTAAAATCTACCCCTCTTTTACTTATCCTCCATGGTAATTTATCTGCCCTCTGGAACAACAAGGAACACATTTATCCCTCTACCTGAAGCCTGTCAGACACTAAAATAATGGAGTCCTCTGTCCCTAAATTTTCTCTTTTCCAAACCCAATAAAACCCTGTCAGTAGGACATGGATTTGAGCCCATGTTCCGGCCTCTCACTTATTCCTCCTCTGGATAAATTCTGACTGGTCACTGACTTGTTCAGAATATAGAATCTAAAGTCCATTCTTGGAAATGGAGTAATCTGGCTGTCCTGATGACAGGGTTAAGATCACTTGCATTCTCTAAAGTAATTCTACTAGTCCTTAGAACTATGGAGCCATCACTTGACTGCTCTAAACTTGTTATTGGAACCTTTGCTTATGCCTGGATGAACTAACAGTTTTCTTCTTTTTAATTTTTTTCTGAGACAAGGTCTTGTTGCGTTGCCCAGGCTGGAGTACAGTGGCTGGACCTCAGCTCACTGCAACCTCTGCCTCCCAGGTTCAAGTGATTATCCTGCCTCAGCCTCCCAAGTAGCTGGGATTACAGGTGCCTGCCACCATGCCCAGCTAATTTTTGTATTTTCAGTAGAGACAGGGTTTCACCATGTTGGCCAGGCTGGTCTCGAACTCCCGACCTCAAGTGATCTGCTCACCTCCACCTCCCAAAGTGCTGGGATTACAGGCATGAGCCACCATGCCTGGCCCAGTTTTCTTCTTTTTGAATAATGTAACTAATCATACCTCTCTGTTTTATTGTTACCAGGAAGCTTAGAGACACATAAGAGATATAGGGGCAGATATCATGTAGGCCCAGCATATATTTTTTACTTTTTACCCATATCTTGACTTCTTGCTATTGTTAAAAATATTTTTTCTGATTGTAATTTCTATTTCTAATTTAACACCATTTTGTAATGTTGTATATAAACTGCTTCAAATCTTCCACAGGAAAAACTGCTTCAAATCTCCCATGAGAAAAATGTGGGGAAGTAAATATCATGAATGAAATGAAAGATTGGAAAGGAAAGGAAGGGAATGAAAAGGAATAGACTGTTTAGGAATGTAACTGAAAGAGATGGCAAAAGCATAAATGAAATGGAGGGAAACTGAATAGGACAGAAAGGAATACAATATAAATTAAAGGCAGAGAATGGAGTGAAATAAAATGGCATGATGTCCAAAGAAGTGCAAATGAAAGAAATTAAATGAAAAGGAAAATTGTAGTGGAAAGAAAGAAACAAAGGAAAATCAAATGGAGCAGAAAAGAGAGTAATAAAATAAGGTAATGAGCGGGAGAGAAATGGAGAGGAAATGGGAGAAAAGTAATATAGTAGAAGGAAAGTCTAACATTAAAGAACAAAAATAAAGCAACAAAATTAAAAAAAAAACAAAAGGGATGAAATGGAATGCCATGGAATATAAAATAATGAGATGAAATGAAACTGAAATCAATGGTGTAAAGAGTAGGAAATGCAAAGGACTGCAAAGAAATGGAAAGAGCTTAAATGAAGTGAAAAGGAGTGGAATGGAATGACTTGAAAAGAAGAAATTAAATGGAAAGATTCAAAAGGAAAGTAATAAAGACAAGGGAATGAAGTGCCATAAAGGGCATAAAGGGACAGGATGAAGTGAGAAAACATGGAGTAGAATGGAATGGAATAGAATAGAGTGGGATGGATTGGAGAGAAATGAAAAGGGAAAGGAATTGAAGAGAACAGAGGGAGAGGAATGGAAAACAGTGAAATAGAATTGAATGAAAGGGGAGGGGATGGAGAAGAGAAAGTGAATGGAAAAGAAAGAAGGGAATGGGAAAAAAGAAAAAGTGACTGGGAAAGGAATATAAAGAATAAGAACTGGAATGCAGTGAAATGAAATGAAAACCAATCAAATGGAAATGAATGTAAATAGGGACATTGACTAGGAAGGAATGGAGAAGTAGAAAACAAAACGGATGAAATGGATTAAATATATGGATGGAAATAAGAGGACTGAAATGGGATGGGAAGAGTAAGACTGGAAATGAAATAAAGTCGTGGGATGGGAATTGAGTGGGCTGGAATAAAATAGAGTGTAATGGAATGTAAAATAAATGAATTGAAATGAATTAAAAGAAAAAATAAAAATGGATAAAATGTAATAGAAAGAAAGGAAAAGAATGAAAAGGAATGAAATAAGAAAGAGATGGAAAGGAGTGTAAAGGGATCAAACAGAGCTGAGTGGGATGGAATGAAAAGGCATGGAATGAGCCAGACATGATGGCTCATTCCTGTAATCTCAGCACTTTGGGAGGCCAAGGCGGGCAGATCAATTGAGGTCAGGAGTTCAAGACCAGCCTGGCCAACATGGTGAAACCCCATCTTTACCAAAAAATAAAAAAATAAGCTGGGTGTGATGGCTCAAGACTGTAGTCCTAGCTACTCAGGAAGCTGAAGTGGGAGAATCCCTTGAACCTGGGAGGCGGGGGTTGCAGTGATCAGAGATTGAGTCACTGCACTCCAGTCTGGGTGATGGAGCAAGACCCTGTCTCAAAAAAAAAAAAAAAAAAAAAAGAAAGAAAAGAAAAGGCATGGAATAAAGTAGAGTGAATGGGAAGAGATAGGATGGGGGGAAATAGAGTGAAAGGAAATAAACCAAATGGGATGGAAAGAAAATGGCAGAGTGAAGTGATATGGAAATACAGAAAATGAATAAAGCTAAATGGATAGAAAGGAAATGGGTGGAGTGAAACATGGAATGCAATAAAATGGAGTGCATTGGAAAGGAATGAAGGAAAACTAACTAGAAAATGACACGATGGAAATGGGTAGGATGGAATTGAGAAGATTTTTAAAGGGAAATTTTCTTTATAGTTCATCCTACAGACCTTTTAGTAGGGAAGAAAAACCAGATTGATGACAGATTTCCACCTGTCCAAAGACTCAGTGTGGCATAAACATACCTCATAGATTGACTCCGTGTTTTTTGGCACAGTGGAGAGCAATCTGAGTGGGGGCATCAGAGGTTTGGGTGGTGGCTTCCACGGGCTGAAGGAATTGCCTCCAGGGCTTGCTGAAGGCAGCTTTGTCTGCAAGTAAGCAGAGAAATCAGGCAGGGCCTACAGTCATAGATTGCCAGGAATGTACCAACTTACACTCGTCAGAGACCCAGAGAGTGGAAGGAATCTGTTCAGATTCTTGCAGAGAATCAGAGGTGGAAGCAGGGTTAGAACCCAGGCCCTTGCCCTGGCCCAGAACTCTCCTTTTTCCTGCTGGCTCTGCAACCTTTACTCCCAGCCTCCTTTTCACCCCAGCATGTGCTGGTCCAGTACCACCTCACTGGCAGTCCAATTCCAAGCCCTGGAGGTGGAAGGAACAAAAGAGGATCCAGGGTCTTGGCATCTGACCCAGCTCCCTGTGAGGCCTTAGGCTACTCTCTTCCCATCCCCGGCCCTGTGCTGTGCCATGAAAGCTTTAGACAAGATCATCTCTCAGGCTTATCACACATAAAATTCTCAGACTGTCTTTTCTCCACAGATTCTTTAACCAAACCCAGCAGGGCCAATGTACCTCATAGGTCTCCTCTGGAAGGTCTGGTGGTTGCATCTGGGGAAAAACAAAGTTGCAGAGAGGTCATAGGGCTTGGAACAGGGGCACCCCAAGAGATTCTCGGAAATAGCTTTGGCCTCAGAGGCAGTTATAGCTCTTCTGATTCCCAGAGGGCTCAAAGCTAGGAACTGTCATGTCAAGGAGTAAGAAGACAAGGAGAAGAGATGAAAAAACTCGGAAGGGTCTTAAGATCCTCAGAGAAGTCAAAGGAGGAGATGCAGAGAGACTCAACCTGGCACTGGGTTTTCTCAAAATATCATGCCAGTCCCCACCCTAAGAAGTAAGACTACAGCAGCCTGGTCGGCGGATCAAGGAGGGTCCCTCTGCAGCATCACTCACCTTTTCGACTCTGATCCGTCCCTGAAGCTGGGATATGTTGCAATACTCAGGACTCAGGCTTTCTAGAAAAAGTGAATCTCAGTCAGGAGCTGGAGTTAGAAAGAGATATGGGGCAAGGGGCTGTTTTTCCAGGACCCCTGTCCCCAGAAAGGAAGTGCAGAAGTCTTCCTTCCCAGGACTCCCTGTCGTATTTCCACTGAGCTTGACCTGGGAATGTCCTGGAAGTCAAGTTCTAGGTTAGGTAAGGCTGTCTGGTGACACAAATGAGGAGAGAAATCTAAGTTCTAGCCCCAGTTTTGACAGTGGGTCCTCTGTAGCCTGGGTTTAGCCCTTTATCCCTCACGGCCTTGGTTTTCCTCTCTGTAAAATGGGGCTGGATTGGACAGTTTCTAGAAAGCCTTCCATATCAAAAGGCCTGTCCTTCCAGAATCCCAGACCTAGAGATGGCAAATGTTTCATTTTGTCTTTGGTTAACTCTAACCCATCAGTAGAGGGCACTCGAGGCACTCTATTGAGATATGAGGCTGGATTTGGATTCAGCAGGATGGAGTGTTGTGATTGATTCATTCTGTCTACAACAATCAATTAACAAAGTTTTCTGAGATTGAGAAAGGAGAGCATTCCAGCATGTTGTCCTGCTTTTGCCATGACTATTGAAACAGGCAGAACCCGTTAGAGGGCTTGACTCCAATCTCATCCATATTCCAGATGGGAACACAGAGGCTCAGAGTGGGCAGGGTTTGCCCTGATCATACAGTGACCTGGTGGCAAAGCTGGGAGCCCCCAGCACCAGCCTCTTCTCCAGCCCTCACCCCCGCCCCAGGCATCATCCATAGAGTCACTCACCGGAACTGGGCTCTGTGGGGTGCTCCTCCTTTGGAGTGGGTTGTGAGGTCTCATGACTGGGGTCCTCTGCTGTTTTCCTTGAGGGCCTGAAACCCCAAAACCCTCATTCTTCTGTGCCTCTAGTCCTTGCCCATCTCCACAGGTTCTGTCCGTATACCATGTCCATTCTTGGACAATGCCCCCAGCCCTCTGAATTCCCCAGGTGCCAGACACGACTCAGCACCATGGTCAGCAACACGCCAGGCAGGCGCGCCCCCTGCTGGCCACACCCCCATCCCCCACCCTGTATCCCTGTATTACCGTCTGGCATTTCTGATGTAGAGAAAATAGCCCAGTTCTGAGGCCACAGCAATGACAGCCAGGATCCCGATGACAATACCAGCAATGGCCCCTGAGGACAGGGAGGAGGACTGGGGACCTGGGCAAGGAGAGAGAATCAAGACCCAGGCCTGACACACCCTCATCCCTGCCCCCAGCCCATTCCCAAGCTTGCAGCTTTTTCTCTACTGACATTTTGTGAGCACTGGTTTTCCAGTCGTTGGGAGGCATCAGATTGTGGTTCTTGGTTTTTGGTTTTGCTTTTTTTTTTTTTTCCAGACAGAGTCTCGCTGTGTCACCCAGACTGGAGTGGAGCGGCGCGACCTCAGCTCACTGCAACCTCCAGGTTCAAATGATCCTCCCACCTCAGCCTCCCCGAGTAGCTGGGACTACAGGTACCTGCCACCATGCCAGGCTAATTTGTTTTATTCTTTGGTAGAGAGGGGGTTTCACCATGTTGCCCAGGCTGGTCTGGAACTCCTGACCTCAAGTGATCCATCCGCCTCAGCCTCCCAAAGTGCTGGGATTACAGACATAAGCCACTTCACCTGGCCTCAGTCTGTGGTATTAACAGCATCATTTCTAAAATAAATATCCAGTTTCTGGGTCCAAATTTCAGCAGTGACTTTGGGCATGCTACTTAACCTCTCTATGCTTCAGTTGTCTCTTTTGTAAAATGAGAACAACAGGGTTTATAGGACTTCCGGAAAGATTAAACATATATGTATTCATGTTCTATATATATAGTGTTTGTTTGGAACCATGGAAAGTGATCAGTAAATGTTGGCCATGATGACAATGCCAATAAGCATAATGGATCAAATATGGCTTTGCCTTTCTTTCCTCCCAGAAAAGAGGCACACACCAGAGAAAAGAGCTTTGGCAACCAGAAACCCGGCTTTGACTTAGAACCCCTTGACTCGCTGGGTCCGTGTGACCGTGGACAAGTGAATTCATTTCTGAGTCTCATTTCTTCATCTGTAAATAGCACAGGATGTTTGCAAAGATGAGATGAAATCATGAATGTTGACACCTGGCACATAGTAGGTGATTAATAAATGGCAATTGTTTTCATTAATCAGGTCTGCCAATTGCCCATCTCACTTCTGCCTGAACCTTTCTCAAAAGGGTGAAATCGAGCCACTGGAATTAAGAACACAGCCACAAGGGTCAGGAGTGTGAGGAAGGAGCTCTGCTTTGGAGGGGCAGGAGGGAACTTCCTGGGGTGCCTCAGGGATTCTTAGTTTCATTCTTTGCACCTCCATTTTTCTTTCCCCGCACCCCCCCCCCCCCCGCTTTTTTTTTTTTTTTAGATGGAGTCTTGCTCTGTTGCCCAGGCTGGAGTGCAGTGGCGCAATCTCAGCTCACTGCAACCTCCACCTGCCAGGTTCAAGCAATTCTCCTACTTCACCCTCCCAAGTAGCTGGAATTACAGGTGTGCACTGCCATGCCTGGCCATTTTTATGTGTGTGTATTTTTAGCAGAGATGGGGTTTCACCATGTTGGCCAGGCTGGTCTCAAACTCCTGACCTCAGGTGATCCACCCACCTCAACTTCCCAAACTGCTGGGATTACAGGTGTGAGCCACCATACCTGGCTGCATCACCATTTCTTTCTTTCTTTTTTTTTTCTTTTTTTTGAGACAGAGTCTCTCTCTGTTCCCCAGGCTGGAGTGCAGTGGCACGATCTCGGCTCACTGCAAGCTCAGCCTCCCAGGTTCACGACATTTTCCTGCCTCAGCCTCCCAAGTAGCTGGGGCTACAGGCACCCGCCACCACGCCTGGCTAATTTTTTGTATTTTTAGTAGAGACAGGGTTTCACCATGTTAGCCAGGATGGTCTCGATCTACTGACCTCGTGATCTGCCTGCCTCAGCCTCCCAAAGTTTTGGGATTACAGGCGTAAGCCATCAGGCCCGGCCTCTGTTTCTTTGTATCTCTAGCAAGAATAAGAATTCCAAACTCTACAGACTCTTTAAAATTTTTTTTGAGACAGAGTCTTGCTCTATCACCCAGGCTGGAGTGCAGTGGCATGATCTTGGCTCACTGTAACCTCTGGCTCCTCTGCAACCACTGCAACCTGGCTGCCTCCCAAGTGATTCTCCTGTCTCAGCCTCCCAAGTAGTGTGATACAGGCGCCCACCACCATGCCCGGCTAATTTTTGTATTTTTTAGTAGAGATTGGGTTTCACCATGTTGCCCAGGCTGGTCTTCAACTCCTGACAATATGTGATCCACCTGCCTCACCCTCTCAAAGTGCTGAGATTACAGGCGTGAGCCACTGTGCCCGGCCTCTATAGACTTTTGAAGGGATTAACAAGATCATGTATAAAACTACCAGCACAGTGCCTGATACATACCAGATGCTTGACAAATAGTGGTGGTGATGATGATGATAATGATGATGATGATGATAGAAGCAAGCTCTAAGCACCAAGAGGCCTTCATACATGATCTCATTCAAATCCTACAATATCCCCGTGAGCATCAGCTGAACTCACCACTTCCTTCCCTGAGCCTCTGTTGCTCCATCCATCAAATGGTCTTACCAAGACCACAAGATTGCTCTGAAGATTAAATGAGGTAATTTGGAAGTTGATATAAATGGTGTTCTAGGCTTAGTGAACAACTTGAGGAGGCCAGCCTGGTTTTAAACCTCGATGACAGGATTTGAGTCTATAGATCTCAGTTTCCCTTCCTGTACAATGAAGAAACCAACAGGCTCACCTCAAAACTGACTGATAGAAAGTACCCAAGAAGTGTCTGCTGATATTATATATGGGAAAGTTGGATTCAGACATGTGGCACAGGCTCAATAAACAATAATTTTAGGCTGAGCGTGGTGGCTCAAGTCTGTAATCTTAGCACTTTGGGAGGCCGAAACAGGAGGATCACTTGAGCCCGGGAGTTGTGCAACATAGGGAGGCCATCTCTACCAAAAAAATATAAATAAAAAATTAGCTGGGGGTGGTGGTGCACACCTGTAGTCCCAGCTTCTCAGGAGGCTGAGGTGGGAAGATGGCTTCAGACTGGGAGGTTGAGGCTTCAGTGACCCATGATCTTGCCACTGCACTCCAGCCTGGGTGACAGAGTGAGACCCTGTCTCAAAAAAAAAAAAAAAAAAAAAAAAAAGAAGGAATAATTTTATTTGTTTAACAAATACAATATGCCAATCACTGCCCTAAGAACTTTACAAATGTTAACAATCTTCAACAACCCTAAGAAATAGGCAGAATTATTATGTTTTTTAGATAATAAATCAGAGGCCCAGAGAGGGTAAGTAACTTGCCCAAGGTCACACAGCTAATAAGCATTGGAGAAGGATGTGAATCCCAGTGAACAGTAACACTGTTGCCTTCTCAAGAACTAAAGACAGAGATACAGGGACTCCCTGCCAGTCATGTCCAGTTGCTATTAACATCATTTCTGATTCCCCATATAGCTCACTCCTTCCCTCACTGGGTATGTCTCTGACTCATTGTCCTAAATGACTGAAAGATAGGCGTCACGATATGATTTGCCTGTGTCCCCGCCCAAATCTCATCTTGAATTATAGCTCCCATAATTCCCAAGTGTTGTGAGAGGGACCTTCTGGGAGATAATTTCATCATGGGGGCGGTTTCCCCCATATTGTTCTTATGGTAGTGAATAAGTCTCACAAGATCTGAGGGTTTCATAAAGGGTTTCCCTTTTTGCTTGGTTCTCATTCTCTTGTCTGCCATCATGTAAGACATGCCTTTCGCCTTCCACCATGATTGTGAGGCCTCCCTAGTCACGTGGAACTGTGAGTCCGTTAAACCTCTTTTTCTTTATAAATTACCCAGTCTTGGGCACGTCTTTATCAGTAGCATGAAAACGGACTAATACACGTCACAAACCGAATTTACAGGCAAACAAACTGAGGCTCAGAACAGCTTGGAGAGTTTTCCAGGGAACATAGCAGGGAGTAGAGTTCCTATGTTCCCCTGAGCATTAGGGGTTAGGATTCAACAGCTGTGAACTGAGAACCTGCTCAGGCAGTGTAGAGACTGCCACACTCCAGCCCTCGGTAGGGGTAGACTAGGTGGCTGGGACCAGCATCAGGAAAGGCCCCTCGGGTCCTAGGGGAAGGCAACCCTGAGAGACTCACCTACCACCTTGACCAGGACTGAAGCAGAGCGGGCCAGGCCGGTGAGAGGGTTGGAGGCTGTGCAGTTGTAGATCCCGTTGTGTTCCCAGGTCAGAGCCCTGATGATCAGTTGCTCTCCCAGGTGCTCCCAGGTGGAGTGTTCAAGAGTCCAGCGATACTCAGCGCCTGGCTTGGACTCGGCACAACACTGCAAGGTCAGGCTGGAGTTTAGCTCTGCCTCGATGGTGCTGACCATCTTCGATGCCGACTCCCTGGTGATGTTCACTTTGTCAGGACCATCTGTGTGTAAAACCAAACGTGATGCACCCTGGCCCCCATCAGCGAGCCATTCACTTTCACCTTGGAATTTCAGTAAAATAAACAGAACATGCTCCCTTTTGCTCCTTAGCTGTCTGACAAGCACAGTGTGGTCCACAACACTGTGGGTGGGGGAGATCAAAACAAAAACAAGGGCCGGGCGCAGTGGCTCACGCCTGTAATCCCAGCACTTTGGGAGGCCGAGGTGGGTGGATCGCGAGGTCAGGAGATCGAGACCATCCTGGCAAACACGGTGAAACCCCGTCTCTACTAAAAATACAAAAAATTAGCCAGGTGTGGTGGCGGGCACCTGTAGTCCCAGCTACTTGGGAGGCTGAGGCAGGAGAATCGCTTGAAACTGTGAGGTGGAGGTTGCAGTGAGCTGAGATCGTGCCATTGCGGTTCAGCCTGGGTGAGACAGCAAGATTCCATCTCAGAAAAAAAAAACAAAAAACAAAACAAAGAAAACCCCTGCCTTTGCAAAAGTTAATTCAAAGAAGAGTTTTAGGTCACTTGGGCATCAGAAATTGTTGCTAGGCCAAGCGCAGTGGCTCACACCTGTAATCCCAGCACTCTGGGAAGCTGAGGTAGGTGGATGTGAGTGGAACTCCTGAGACCAGGAGTTCAAAACCAGCCTGACTAATGTGGTGAATCATGTCACTACTGAAAAATAAAAATAAAAACCAGCTAGATGTGGTAGCACATGACTGTAATTGCAGCTACTAGAGTGGCTAAGAATCGCTTGAACCTGGGAGGCCGAAGTTGCAGCAAGCCAGCAAGCCAAGGTTGTGCCACTGCACTCCGGCCTAGGAGACAGAGTGAGAAGGAAGAAAGAAGGAGAGAAAGAGAGAAAGAGAGGGAGAGGGACGGAGGGAGGGAGAGAGGGAGGGAGGTAGAGAGGAAGGGAAGAAGGGAGGGAGGGAAATTGTAGCTGTGTCCTGTGCATATAATTCCTAAGGGAGGAAGGGAGGAAGGGAGGAAGGAAGGGAGGGAGGGAGGGAGAAGGAAGTGGGGGAGTGAGGGAAATTGTGGCTGTGTCCCGTGCCTATAATTCCTAACTTCTAGTCCTGTGTATTCTCAATGGTATAAACACGTGCAAATTTTCTTTGTAATGTCAGAGGGGATCATTGTCACTTTTCTCTTCTACCACATACCAGAAGGAAACAAATGAAAGTAGTTGTTGGATTTCTCATATAAATTAAAAGAGTTTGGGCCTGGAGCCATGGCTCATGCCTATAATCCCAGCACTTTGGGAGGCTGAGGCAGGGAGATCGCTTGAGCTCAGGGGTTCAAGACCAGCCAAAGCAACATAGTAAGACCCTGTCTATTTTGTAAAAAACCTAAAAGAGTTTAAGAGTCAAACTTTATTTAAATTAATGTAAAACACTAGAAGGGATGCAAAAGGTTGCTAATTGAGATATTCCAGGAGGGGAGGAATACTCCTTCTCTGCTCCCTCCCAAACATCCTTTGAACCTGTTCATTTCTCCCTATCCTGACCTCATGGCCACTTGGATCCCTCACCTGCATCCCGGCTCCTCCTGGTCTCCCCATTCCAGTCTCATCCTCCACACAGTAGCCAGAGAAGTCTTCCTAAGTACTAAATTGTCACTGTCCCTCCTGTGTTTAGAACCCTCTGTGGCTCCCCAGTGCCCTTGGGACAAAGCCTGTGGCTGATGAGGCCATTTACAATTTGATCCTTACAGACCCCCTCCGGTCCCACCTTTCCACACCTCTTGCTCTCATTCAGGAATTAAATCCCACTCGGAGATTCCATCCTTGTTACACTCTCTCTTGCCTCAAAGCCGTCGCACACTCTCTTCCCTCTGCCTGGAATGCTCTTCTCTGCCTCTGCTCTAACCAGCCTACTCCAACTCATCCTTCAGCTCTCACGGTGGACATCCCCATTCATGATGAGCCTTCGCAACATGCCTCAGATGGAGGCTTCCTTTGGGCTCCCCATACCCTCCCTTTGTCCCCCAAGTTCCCATTTATCATGCTGTGTTTTATTTGCCTACTTAGTGACCTCGCCATCTCCAGCAGGCTGTGAAAGCTGAAAATCATGGCAAGTATCAAATGCTCAACATGTTGCTTACCACAGAGAGAGCACAAAATATATATTTTTGGTTTAACGACTGAATTGAGAAGGAAAGAGGAGAGAGCAACAGAGAAGTGTAAAGAGGAGCAAAGACATGTACTTAACCCCTACCTCTGCGTTCCCTGCTACTTCGCATGTACAAAAGTGCACCCCTCCTTTCTCTCCCAGCAGAAACCTCTTCTCCCCCAATCTTCTCCATCTTGGTTCATGACTCCTACATCCTTTCAGTGGCTCAGGCAATAAACCTTAGAGTCATTCTTGACTCCTTTCTTTCTCTTTCACCTAATATCAGTCAGCAGCATATTCAAAATACATCCACAGTGCAACCACTTCTCAACACCCGATAGTGGCCATTCTGGACAGCTGCAACACTGGACAGTTGCCATTGTGGCCACCAGGAGAAGCTCTTCAAAGACCTCCAACAGCAGAAATGTAATTGACCAAGGGCCCAATTGCTGTGCCCCCAGATCTACTCCCAGCCCTCCCACAGGCTGCACCCTGCCAGTACCTGAGTGCATCCAGGAAACTAAGGCAGGCCCCTTCCTGGGAGACATGGGAGGTCCCAACAGCCTTGATGGGTGTTCCTTCAACTGCATGGTTATCCAGGTGCTTCTATTCAAGTCTCTGTCCCTCTCCCTGTCACTTGGGGTCACACTCGCATCTCAGTCTCTCAGTCTGATGGCTCTCCCCAACCTTCCTGCAGCTGCCTCCCTAGTTATCCTCACAGGAGCATTTCCCCTAATAAAACCCTTGCATGAATAATCCCGTTAATCCCACCTTGGGGTCTGCTTCTCCAAGGATCCAGACAAATACAGCTCCTCTTACTCCCCTTCTCCCTGGCTTCTATGTTTGCCTCCCCGTAGACAAGGGCCAGTGAGACCCTGAGAAAGCTTAAATCTGGTGGTGTCCCTAAGCCTTATCCCGTGCTTCTCTGTTTATGGTCTGGTTTCTCCACTAGAACATAAGCCCCCTGAGGGCAGGCGCTTGGCCTTGTCCAGTGCCCAGATTCATGCCTGGCACAGAGCAGGAGCTCAATAATCATAGCATGAATGATTGGAAGGAAGAACTTAAAGAGAAGGAGGGAAGCAGGGAGAAGGGGAAGGTCCAGGCCCCGGCTGACTCACAGTTGATGGTCAGCTCAAGGGGCTCACTCCGGGCCCGGCTGCCCCAGTTCCAGACCTCACAGGCATAGGGCCCCGTGTCATTCCGCTGGAGGCCGTGGATGATCAGGGTTCTGTTTCCAGCTGACAGCTGCAGGTGCTCACTGGGCAGGAGGGGCTGGCCACTCACGAACCACTGGACATTCACAGTCTCATTGACGGTTTGGCAGGTCAGGTCCACGGACCTGGCGTTCTCTACAAGGTTCAGGCTTGAAGGCACGACTCTTGGCGTGGTCAGTTTTTCTGGAAACACGTGGAGGTACAGGGTCAGGTTCAGGAAGATTTCCCCCATCTCTTGCCCTTGTGGGGCCCACAAGTTTTTCCAGGAGTGTGTGTGTGTGTGTTGTGGGTGGTGTGTATGTGTATAGGATTTGCATATGACTGGTGTGTGGGGTACATGTATGTCTTTTGTGGATGAATGTGTGTTGTGTGATTTTTCATGTGAATATGTAATGAGTTTTGTGTATACGGAGAGAGTGTGGTGCGCGTGTGTTTTGCATTTCTTGTGTGTGTTGGGTGTATGTGTTGAATATGAAGTATGTGTGTGGTACACATGTGCACTTTGTACGTGAGTATATGTTATGTGTATTTTTTTGTATATGAGTGTGTGTTCTGTGTCTGTGGTATTGTTTGTGTTATGTGTTTGTGTTGTGTGATGTGTGCATATGCACTGAGTATGTGCTACATGTGGTATGTGTATGTATTTTGTGTGTGCATTGTGTGTCTGTTGTATGTATGTGTTGAGGGTGTTGACTGTATGGTATGTGGTGTGTTTTCCATGTTGTCCATCTTGAGTGTCTGATGTTGAATGGCTGTAATGTTTAGCGGGTGCTGAATGTCAATGATATATGTTGTGTGTGTCCATTAGTGCATATTAGGTGTATATATGTTTTATGTGAGTGTGTCATGTATATGTGATCTTGTTTGTTGTGTAGATGTATGTGAGATATGTGTGTCTGTGTTTTGCATGTCATGTGTGTTGTATATGTGTTGTATGTGTGACCATTTTGCGTGTGTGTTGTGAGTTTGTGTGTATGTGTTACGGATTTGTATGCATATGCTGTGTGGATGTGTGTGCTATGGGTTTGTGTGTATGTGCTGTGGATTTGTATGTGTTGTGGGTTTGTGTGTATGTGTTGTATGTCTGATGTGTTATATACTTTGTGATGAGTGAGTTGTACGCCTCTGTTGTGTGCATGCTGTATGTGTGTATGTTTTGTGTGAGTGTGTGTTGTATGTCTGTGGTATTGCACAGTATGTGTACGTGTTATATATGAGTTGTGTTTACTGTGTGTATTGTACATGTGCGTGAGTGTGCTGTGCATGTGGGGTTATTATCTGTGTGTGTATGGAGTACGTGAGTGTTGTGTTAGTGTTTTTAAATGTAGACAGTTAACCTCCCCCCATCTTCAGAGAATCAAATCATGGGCACCCCCTAGAGAGCCACCAGGGTCTCCTGCAGGATGTGCCAGGCCAGGCAAAGGAGCCAGTGTGCCCAGCCTTCCCTGCGGTCGGAGCCCTGCTCAGTCACCAGCTGCATTGGATATCCCCCTGGTCCTCCTCAAACTCTGGGGTATTGATGCAGCTCAGTGGCTCTTAAGATTTTTTTGTTTTTTAGGCAGAGTCTTGCTCTGTCGCCCAGGCTGAAGTGCAGTGGCCCGATCTCAGCTCACTGCAAGCTCCGCCTCCCGGGTTCACGCCATTCTCCTGCCTCAGCCTCCCGAGTAGCTGGGACTACAGGTGCCCGCCACCACGCCCGGCTAATTTTTTGTATTTTTAGTAGAGATGGGGTTTCACTGTGTTAGCCAGGGTGATCTCGATCTCCTGACCTCATAATCTGCCCGCCTCAGCCTCCCAAAGTGCTGGGATTACAGGCGCGAGCCACCGTGCCCGGCCTCTTAAGGTTTTTTTTTAGAGTTCAAGATCCCTTCAAAAATCTGATGACAATCCTGGACCCTTCCTCTAGAATACGGCGCAAACATTATGCAAGCAACTCAATGTCATGCAGGGGTTTCTCCCTCACACAGTATCCAAAGGCCCTGGATTAAGAACTCTTGGTTCCTTCTGACATGGCCAGCATCTGACTCTCAGAAGAACAAAGGAGAGGAACCAGGAAAGGAGACTTACCGAGGACTTGAACCTTCAGAGTACCCAGGCGGGACAGGTGGGTGGCACTGTTGGACACCAAGCACTTGTACAGGCCCTCATGTTCTCTGGACACAGCATGGATGGTGAATGTGTTCGTGGTGTGAGACAGAATGGAGTCAAGGAGAAACCAGGTATAGGCAGAGGGTGGGTGAGACTTTGTTTCCGCCAAGAAGGTCACGTCAGAGCCCTCCATCACCTCAACCACCTCCCCACTGGCAACACCAGACATCAATTTGATTTCAACAGGATCAGGACCATCTGAGAGGAGAGGAACAATTACAGCAGTAACAATAGCATCAGCAACAGGTCTCTTATGGAGGTCTTTAACGGATCAATAAATACTTTATTTCCCTCCTCCCCACTCAAAGGCTAGATCAATTACAAACGAGGTGCAGTAGTCAGATGGAAATGAAATGTCAGCCTCATCCCTGGGTAAAGCAAGGTTGAAAGATACGTCTAAAGTATGCCAGCTGAATGGTTAAGGTAGCTCACACCTGTTATGTTTTGTGTGAGTGTGTGTTGTATGTCTGTGGTATTGCACGGTATGTGTACGTGTTATATATGAGTTGTATTTTGGAAGGCTGAGGCAAGAGGATTGATTGGAGCAAGGAGTCTAAGACCAGTCAGGGCAACCTATCAAGATCCCATCTCTACAAAAAATTTAAAAATTAGCCAGGTGCAATGGCTCATGCCTGTAGTCCCAGCTACTCGGGAGGCTGAGGCAGGAGGATTGCTTGAGCCCAGGAGGTCGAGGCTGCATTGAGCTATGATTGCACCACTGCACAACAGCCTGGACAACAGAGTGAGATCTTGTCTCAAATAAAATGAATGAATGAATGAATGAATGAATGAATAAATAAATAAATAAAGTGAGCCTGCTAATGCTCTTTGCTCACCCCTATCCAGGCAAGGTTTTGGATCAAACGTCTGAGGTTTGGGAGCTCAATTTTAGACACATTAAGTTGGAGGTTTCCAGTAGAATCCAAGTAGAGATGTCAAACAGTTATACATCTGAAGTTCAAAGGTAGACAAGTCCACATCTGGATGGTATTTCAAGCTGTGAGACTGAACGAGGCACTAAGGAAGTGAGTGTTGGTGAGGGGTTGGAGAGAATGGAAAGGGACTCACACTTCACGTCCAGGAAGATGGGGTCGCTGCTCTGGCGCAGAAGGGCATCTCGAGCTTCACAATGGTAAGTCCCCGAGTCCTCCCGCTGGACAACGAGGATGGTGAGGTTCTTGCCATCCTTGGACAGCTGCATGCGCTCATGGAACACGAGGGAGAGGTTGTTGGAAACCCAGTGGATGGTAATGTTGACATCCTTGGTGTTGCAGTAGAAGGTCACCATATCCTTCTGCTCAATGGCAGTGCCCGGGCTGACTGCAATGGTAGGCTTGGCCAGCTCTGAAAGCAAGCGAGGGAGACAGAGGCAGAGACACAGGTAGAGGAAGAACAAACAAGATGTAGTCACAGGGGGACCCAGAGAAACAGGACTAGACTGGAATTGCTGGAAGACACTCTGGAGTTGGATGCCTGGGCTTGAATGCTGGATCTACTGCTCATTCTAGGCATCATCTTGGGCAAGTTACTTCCCTTCTCCAAGTCCCATTCAAAGTGATTGTGCAAGTGAAGCAAAGGGTCTGGGACCTGACCAGGAGTCAATCAATGTCAACTGCAATGACAATCAAGCTTATGACACGGGTGCCAGCGAGGGCCCCCTACCCACTCTTTTTCTTTATTGATATAGGGTTTCGCTCTGTCACCCAGGCTGGAGTGCAATGGTGCAATCATAGTTACTGCAACCTTGACCTCATGGGCTCAAGCGATCCTCCCACCTCACCTTCCCAAATAGCTGGGACTACAGGTGTACACTACCATACCTGGTGAATTTTTTTTTTTTTTTTTTTTGTAGACATGGTGTCTCCCTATGTTGCCCAGGTGGGTCTCGAACTCCTGGGCTCAAGTAATCCACCCATCTCAGCCTCCCAAAGTGCTGGAAATGACAGGCATAAGGAACTGCACCCAGCCCCCCCACCCACTTTTTAGCCAACTTTGCCCACCCCAGCCATGACAGTCACAGCCCTCCCTCTTTACCCCGACCCCTGGCACAGATGACTGGACCAGTTATTGCCAGACTCTGGCTGAGCCAATCAGATTCGTCCTCTTGGGACTTTGGGTGTGAGGCCCGGATGGGGGATCTCCATGGAGGCAGAGATCAACATGACCATCTTGTTTTCTGGCTCCCACCTCTGGATCTGCCATGAATCTGGGGTGTCCTGGGGGTCCCAAACACAGACAAAACAACATCCTCACTTTGGGTGGCATCAAGTGGGTTGGCATCAAGGGTGAGCTGGGCTGCAGCTGGAGGATTCCATAGGGTCCAAAGCGAGGCTAGAAGGGGAGAGAGGAGGCATTCAGGGAGGGAGAGGTGTGTTGGGGGGTGCCTGACTAGGGTCTTCAGAAGCACAGGGAGCTCTGAGGTCATAGGCTGGCATTCCACCCATGGAGACCTGAGTCCTACTCATTACTTACCAGCTATGTGACCTGCAGCATGTTTTTTGTTTGTTTGTTTGTTTGGTTTTTGTTTGTGTGTTTTTGTTTCCTGAGGCAGAGTCTGGCTCTGTCGCCCAGGCTGGCATACAGTGGCACAATCTCAGCTCGCTGCAACCTCCACCTCCTGGGTTCAGGTGATTCTCCAGCCTCAGCCTCCTAAGTAGCTGGGATTACAGGCACAGGCCACCACGCCTAACTAATTTTTGTGTTTTTAGTAGAGACGGGGTTTTGCCATGTTGGCCAGACTGGTCTCGAACTCTTGACCTCATGTGATCTGCCTGCCTCAGCCTCCCAAAGTGCTGGAATTACAGGCATGAGCCACTGTGCCCAGCTGCAGCATGTTTTTGTCCTCTCTGAGCCTCAGTCTCAACTGTAAAATTGGTGTACTATCACCTGCTTCCTAGGGTTGTTGTGGGGGTGGTAATCAATATTGGCAAACTTTAATTGGGCTGCCTGATAGTCACTGTGTTCTCTCCAATGATGTGCCCTCTACTGGAGCCACATGATGGTCCCTGTATTCCACATAGAGGAAAACCGATGCTCAGAGAAGTGATGTCACTCACCAAGACGGTATTATCAATGGCAGAAGCTAAAAACCTGGCCTGCCAGGCCCTGAAGACTGCGCTCTCAACACTGTAATTCCTCCTGTCAGCCCAGAGATGGCCACAGAGCCAGCCCTTGATTAACAGGTACTTCTACTGTGATCTTGGTGAAAAATATTGACTTTTGGTACTTCCTCTGATGTGCCCCTAGGCAAGATTTCACTTGCATGGGGAGGAAAGGAGAACAAGATAGCAGAAGTTCCCAGTTTTTGGCGGGGTATGGTGGCTCATGCCTGTTATCTCAGTACTTTGGGAGGCTGAAGTGGGACGATCACTTGAGCTAAGGAATTTGAGACCAGCCTGGGCAACATAGTGAAGCTTTGTCTGTACTAAAATTTTTTAAAATTAGCTGGGGGTGTTGGCGTACATCTGTAGTCCCAGCTACAGTCTGAAATGGGAGGATCACTTGAGCCTGGGTGTTTGAGGCTGCAGTGAGCTGTGATGGCACCATTGCACTCCAGCCTGGGTGACAGAGCAAGATCCTGTCTTAAAAAAAAATACAAACACACACACAAAAAATGAGTTCCCAGTTTTCCATTTGATCATTCTGCACACCACTATGGAGGCTGCAAGAGACTATGGGACCTGGCACGGTGGCTCATGCTTGTAATCCCAGCCCTTTGGGAGGTCGAGGCGAGCGGATCACTTGAGGCCAAGAGTTTGAGATCACCCTGGTCAACATGGTGAAACCCCGTCTCTACAAACAAACAAACAAATACAAAAACTAGCCGGGTGTGGTGACAAGCACCTGTAAACCCAGCTACTTGGGAGACTGAGGCACGACAATCTCTTGAACCCAGGAGGCAGAGGTGGTGGTGAGCCGAGATAGTGCCATTGCACTCCAGCCTGGGTGACAGAGCTAGACTTTGTCTCAAAACAAAAACAAACAAACAAAACATGAGACTTTGCTGGGGCCCAACCCCAGCAGCTGTGCTCACATGCAACTGACCTCATCTCTCCCAAGAGCCCCATTAACGCAGACCCTCTGCCCCTCTCAAAAGGGCCCCAATGTGGCCCTAACACTGCCCCATTCTCTGCCCAGTCAGTGAATAAGGGCACGAGCTCTTAGGAACAAATATGAGCTCTGTCACTTACTAGCCCTACTATCATGGGTAAGGGACTTTCTCTTTGTGCGGCTCAGTTTCTTCAACTGAAAAATGGAGATAATAGTAGAACTCAGCTTATCTGGTGGTTGTGAAGTCTGAGTGAGATTATCAAATGTGACATGCTTAACAGAGTTCATAGCAAATATTCAGCCACCATGATGGCAACGATGATGACGATGATGGTAGTCTTGATGACGGGTTCTCGTGTCTGTGGTTTCTCTGCCTCAAATGCTATTAGAGGCTAGGCCCACAGCCTCAGAGCCTGACCACCTGGGTTTGAATCTCATTTTTGCCATTTATTTGGGCAAGTGATATCCCCTATCTGAGCCCCAGTTTCCCCATTTGAAAAATGGAGGTAGTAACAGTTCCAGCCTCACTTAACTGTCGTAAGGATAAGTGAAATGATGTGAGCGAAAGCATTGATAGGGGCCTCATCATATCCGCCCGAGACAGGAAGCCTCCCTCCGTGGAAAGCCTGCCGTGGCCCCTTCCCTCTGGCTTTCTTCTCACATTGCCCTGCCTTTGTCCCATCAGGAAGAGGCAACACTCACAGAGACACCTGTGGATGCGGCTGATAACTCTCAGCCTCCCAGGACTACGGAGCCCCTGCAACCTTCCAGGGTCAGCCAGGAAGCGCCGGCCCAGAGAAGGAGAAGCTGGTCTCAGAGACACACAGCAAGGCTGGGCTGAGCCCTCACCTCTGCACATGACCTGTTGCAAAATAATGTCTTCACTTCCAAAATACTTTTTTCGTCAAAATATTCTAGTTTCTTCCTTTTGTCTCAGATGCCTTTTAGGCAGAAATTTCACATTCATCCCCATCCTGATCCGTGGACCTGGCCACCCAGGGCTGGCACAGCCTCCCTCCGCCTATCTCTCATCTGCTTGTCTGAATCTCCGTGATACTCCCTCTCTCCCCGTGTCTCTGAATATATTTCTGTCTGTGTCTTTACACAGTTCTCTCCCTGTCTCTTTGTTCTCTGTCTCCATCTCTCTCTGCCCCTCCCTGTTTTTCCCACTGGTCTTTCTTTTCTTTTCTTTTTTTTTTTTTTTTTTTTTTTGAGACGGAGTCTCGCTGTGTCGCCCAGGCTGGAGTGCAGTGGCCGGATCTCAGCTCACTGCAAGCTCTGCCTCCCGGGTTTTTACGCCATTCTCCGGCCTCAGCCTCCCGAGTAGCCGGGACTACAGGCGCCCGCCACCTCGCCCGGCTAGTTTTTTGTATTTTTTAGTAGAGACGGGGTTTCACCGTGTTAGCCAGGATGGTCTCGAACTCCTGACCTCGTGATCCGCCCGTCTCGGCCTCCCAAAGTGCTGGGATTACAGGCTTGAGCCACCGCGCCCGGCCTTTTCTTTTCTTTTCTTTCTTTCTCTCTCTCTCTCTCTTTCTTTCCCTTTCTTTTTTTTTTTTTGAGACAGACTTTTACTCTCACCCAGGCTGGAGTGTAATGGCACAATCTCGGCTCATTGCAACTTCTGCCTCCCGGGTTCAAGCAATTATCTGCCTCAGCCACCCAAGTAGCTGGGATTACAGGTGCCCACCACCACACCCAGTTAATTTTTGTATTTAGTAGAGACAGTGTTTCACCATCTTGGCCAGGCTGTTCTTGAACTCCTGACCATGTGATCCACCCACCTCGGCCCCCCGAAGTGCTGGGATTACAGTCATGAGCCACTGCGCCTGGCCTCCACTGGTAACATTTCTAAGGTTATTTTTTTACCTTTTGTCTCTGTCTCCCTGTGTATCTCTTCTTCCTGTATTTCCCTCTCTCTCTCTCTTTCTCCCTGGGTCTCTGGTTCTATGGCTCTGACTCCATCTTTCTCTCTCTCTCTCTTTCTCTGTACACACACACACACACTTTGGCTTTCTCTCTTGTCTCTGTTTATGTCTCCTTCTGTCAGTCTCTTGCATCTGTATTTGTTTCTGTCTCTGTCTCTGTGTCTGTTTCTCTCTGCCTCTGTCTCTCTTTCCTCAAGTGTGTACACACACACACACCACTGACAAATATACATATATTTTTGTCTCTTTGTCTCTGGTCTGTTTAGGTCTCCTTCTGTCAATCTCTTTTGTATCTGTCTTTATTTCTATCTTTCTCTTTCTTTCTTTCTCTTTCTTTCTCTTTCTTTCTTTTTTTTTTTTTTGAGACGGAGTCTTGCTCTGTCACCCAGGCTGGAGTGCAGTGGCCGGATCTCAGCTCACTGCAGCCTCCGCCTCCCGGGTTCACGCCATTCTCCTGCCTCAGCCTCCCGAGTAGCTGGGACTACAGGTGCCCGCCACCTCGCCCGGCTAATTTTTTGTATTTTTTAGTAGAGACGGGGTTTCACCGTGTTAGCCAGGATGGTCTCGATCTCCTGACCTTGTGATCCGCCCGCCTCGGCCTCCCAAAGTGCTGGGATTACAGGCTTGAGCCACCGCGCCCGGCCTCTCTTTCTTTCTTTCTCTTTCTTTCTTTCTTTTTCTTTCTTTCTCTCTCTCTCTCTCTTTCTTTCTTTTTTGAGACAGGGTCTTGCTGTGTCACTCAGACTGGGGTGCTGTAGTGTGATCTCGGTTCACTGCAGCCTCCGCTGCCGAGTTCAAGGTTCAAGTGATTCTCCTACCTCAGCCCCCCAAATAGCTGGGACTATAGGCGCCTGCCACCACACCCGGCTAATTTTTGTATTTTTAGTAGACACATGGGTTTTGCCATGTTTTCCAGGCTGGTCTCAAACTCCTGGTCTCAAGTGATCTGCCCACCTCAGCCTCCCAAAGTGCTGGGATTACAGATGTGAGCCACCACGCCCGGCCCTATCTTTATATCTGTATCTGTCTTTATTTCTGTCTCTGTTTCTGTGTCTCCATTTTTTTTTTCTCTGCCTCCATCTCTTTCCTCGAGTGTGCGCGCATGCACACACACACACACACACCACTGACAAATAGATGGATACAACCCCCCTCCACCCCCACTCACCTGAGAGCAGGATTCCCATCCAGTGGTGTCCCCATAAGTCAGCAGGCCCCATGGGTCCCAGCACCTGACTTCAGTGTGCCAGGCCGCCTGTTGTCCCGGCTTGCACACACAGACACAGTCCTCACTGCAGCTGCAGCCCCTCCACCTCCCTTCTCTCCTCTCCCCCACTGCTACAAAGTCACACACACTGTAGTGACTGCCGCTCTCGGGACAGACAGGGGTGGTGGCAGGGAAGTAACTTTGACCCCACCTCTGCCCTCCACCCCCAGGGCTGACTTTCCTTCCCTGCCCAGCGTGGAGAGCGGAAAGTCCAGGAACCCTGGAGACCGGGAACTGAGATTACGATGGTCAATAGCAATGATAAGAAAAAAACAACAATGACCAGCTCCTTGTTTCTGAGAGCTTAATAACCAGGCCCAGTGCCAAGTTCATTATAAGCAGCCAATAAATATTAAATGAGCTGGAATCATGCTTGTGATATAGATCCCAGTCATAAACGAAAGCTCTGGAGTCAGACCGGCAGGAATTACAGACTGAGCAGGACTGGGGGAACTCCAGGAGGAGCTCGACGTGGTCTTGGGAGAAGGGGCAGGGAGGGCTTCCTGGAGGAGTGGACATCTGAGCTGAAACTTGGAGAACATAGTAAAGGTTCTATACATAAAAGTTACTTTTAAAAAAATCTCTATGAGCAAGACAAGCTGTTGGTCTTTGAGAGTATATAGACCCAGACCCAGAAGATTTAACAGAACCAACCAGCTGAGGGAACTATCATTAATCCATGTATCATGTATCCATCCACTAATTTATTTAACAAATACTTCCTGAATTCTCTTCCTTTTTTTTTTTTTAGATGGAGTCTTGCTCTGTTGCCCAGGCTGGAGTACAGTGGCATGATTTCAGCTTCCTGCAATCTCCACCTCCCAGGCTCAAGTGATTCTCCTGCCTCAGCCTGCCTAGTAGCTGGGACTACAGGCGTGTGCCTCCACACCCAGCTAATTTTTTTTTTAAATTATATTTTATGTTCTAGGGTACATGTGCACAACATGCAGGTTTATTACATATATATACATATGCCATGTTTGTGTGCTGCACCCATTAACTCGTCATTTACATTAGGTATATCTCCTAATGGTATCCCTCCCCCCCTCCCCACCCCACAACAGGCCCTGGTGTGTGATGTTCCCCTTCCTGTGTCCAAGTGATCTCATTGTTCAATTCCCACCTATGAGTGAGAACATGCGGTGTTTGGTTTTCTGTTCTTGCGATAGTTTGCTGAGAATGATGGCTTCCAGCTGCATCTATGTCCCTACAAAGGACAAGAACTCATCCTTTTTTATGGCTGCATAGTATTCCGTGGTGTGTATGTGCCACATTTTCTTAATCCAGTCTGTCATTGATGGACATTTGGGTTGGTTCCAAGTCTTTGCTATTGTGAATAGTGCTGCAATAAACATACATGTGCATGTGTCTTTATAGCAGCATGATTTACAATCCTTTGGGTATATCCCCAGTAATGGGATGACTGGGTCAAATGGTATTTCTAGTTCTAGATCCTTGAGGAATCACCACACTGTCTTCCACAATGGTTGAACTAGTTTACAGTCCCACCAACAGTGTAAAAGTGTTCCTATTTCTCCACATCCTCTCCAGTACCTGTTGTTTCCTGACTTTATAATGATTGCCATTCTAACTGGTGTGAGACGGTATCTCACTGTGGTTTTGATTTGCATTTCTCTGATGGCTAGTGATAATGAGCATTATTTCATGTGTCTGTTGGCTATATAAATGTCTTCTTTTGAGAAGTGTCTGTTCGTTTCCTTTGCCCACTTTTTGATGGGGTTGTTTGTTTTTTTTTGTAAATTTGTTTGAGTTCTTTGTAGGTTCTGGATATTAGTTAGCCCTTTGTCAGATGAGTAGATTGCAAAAATTTTCTCCCATTCTATAGGTTGACTGTTCACTCTGACAGTAGTTTCTTTTGCTGTGCAGAAGCCCTTTAGTTTAATTAGATACCATTTGTCAATTTTGGCTTTTGTTGCCATTGCTTTTGGTGTTTTAGATATGAAGTCCTTGTCTATGCCTATGTCCTGAATGGTATCGCCTAGGTTTTCTTCTAGGGTTTCTATGGTTTTAGGTCTAACATTTAAGTCTTTAATCCATCTTGAATTAATTTTTGTATAAGGAATAAGGAAGGGATCCAGTTTCAGCTTTCTACTTATGGCTAACCAGTATTCCCAGCACCATTTATTAAATAGGGAATCCTTTCCCCATTTCTTGTTTTTGTCAGGTTTGTCAAAGATCAGATGGTTGTAGATGTGTGGTATTATTTCTGAGGGCTCTGTTCTGTTCCATTGGTCTATATCTCTGTTTTGGTACCAGTACCATGCTGTTTTCGTTACTGTAGCCTTGTAGTATAGTTTGAAGTCAGGTAGCATGATGCCTCCAGCTTTGTTCTTTTGACTCAGGATTATCTTGGCAATGTGGGCTCTTTTTTGGTTCTACATGAGCTTTAAAGTAGTTTTTTTCCAATTCTGTGAAGAAAGTATTGGTAGCTTAATAGGGATGGCATTGAATCTATAAATTACCTTGGGCAGTATGGCCATTTTCACGATATTGATTCTTCCTATCCATGAGCATGGAATGTTCTTCCATTTGTTTGTGTCTTCTTTTATTTCATTGAGCAGTGGTTCGTAGTTCTCCTTGAAGAGGTCCTTCACATCCCTTGTAAGTTGGATTTCTAGGTATTTTATTCTCTTTGAAGCAATTGTGAATGGAAGTTCATTCACGATTTGGCTGTTTGTCTATTATTGGTGTATAAGAATGCTTGTGATTTTTGCACATTGATTTTGTATCCTGAGACTTTGCTGAAGTTGCTTATCAGCTTAAGGAGATTTTGGGCTGAGATGATGGGGTTTTCTAAATATACACTCATGTCATCTGCAAACAGGGACAATTTGACTTCTTCTTTTCCTAATTGAATACCCTTTATTTCTTTCTCTTGCCTGATTGCCCTGGCCAGAACTTCCAACACTATGTTGAATAGGAGTGGTGACAGAGGGCATCCCTGTCTTGTGCCAGTTTTTAAGGGGAATGCTTCCAGTTTTTGCCCATTCAGTATGATATTGGCTGTGGGTTTGTCATAAATAGCTCTTATTATTTTGAGATACGTTCCATCAGTACCAAATTTATTGAGAGTTTTCAGCATGAAGCGCTGATGAATTTTGTCAAAGGCCTTTCCTGCATCTGTTGAGATAATCATGTGGTTTTTGTCTTTGGTTCTGTTTATATGCTGGATTACGTTTATTGATTTGCATATGTTGAACCAGCCTTGCATCCCAGGGATGAAGCCCACTTGATCATGATGGATAAGCTTTTTGATGTGCTGCTGGATTCGGTTTGCCAGTATTTTATTGAGGATTTTTGCATCGATGTTCCTCAGGGATATTGGTCTAAAATTCTCTTTTTTTGTTGTGTCTTTGCCAGGCTTTGGTATCAGGATAATGTTGGCCTCATAAAATGAGTTAGGGAGGATTCCCTTTTTTTCTATTGATTGGAATAGTTTCAGAAGGAATGGTACCAGCTCCTGCTTCTACCTCTGGTAGAATTTGACTGTGAATCCCTCTGGTCCTGGACTTTTTTTGGTTGGTAGGCTATTAATTATTGCCTCAATTTCAGAGCCTACTATTGGTCTATTCAGGAATTCAACTTCTTCCTGGTTGAGTCTTGGGAGAGTGTATGTGTCCAGGAATTTATCCATTTCTTCTAGGTTTTCTAGTTTATTTGTGTAGAGGTGTTTATAGTATTCTCTGATGGTAGTTTGTATTTCTGTGGGGTCGGTGGTGATATCCCCTTTATCATTTTTTATTGTGGCTATTTGATTCTTCTCTCCTTTCTTCTTTATTAGTCTTGCTAGTGGCCTATCAATTTTGTTGATCTTTTCAAAAAACCAGCTCCTGGATTCATTGATTTTTTGAAGGGTTTTTTGTGTCTCTATCTCCTTCAGTTCTGCTCTGATCTTAGTTATTTCTTGCCTTCTGCTAGCTTTTGGATGTGTTTGCTCTTGCTTCTCTAGTTCTTTTAATTGTGATGTTACAGTGTCAATTTTAGATCTTTCCTGCTTTCTCTTGTGGGCATTTAGTGCTATAAATTTCCCTCTACACACTGCTTTAAATGTGTCCCAGAGATTCTGGTATGTTGTCTCTTTGTTCTCATTGGTTTCAAAGAACATCTTTATTTCTGCCTTCATTTCGTTATGCACCCAGTAGTCATTCAGGAGCAGGTTGTTCAGTTTCCATGTAGTTGAGCAGTTTTGATTGAGTTTCTTAGTCCTGAGTTCTAGTTTGATTGCACTGTGGTATGAGAGACAGTTTGTTATAATTTCTGTTCTTTTACATTTGCTGAGGAGTGTTTTACTTCCAACTATGTGGTCAATTTTGGAATAAGTGTGATGTGGTGCTGAGAAGAATGTATATTCTGTTGATGTGGGGTGGAGAGTTCTGTAGATGTCTATTAGGTCTGCTTGGTGAAGAGCTGAGTTCAATTCCTGGATATCCTTGTTAGCTTTCTGTCTCGATCTGTCTAATGTTGACAGTGGGGTGTTAAAGTCTCTCATTATTATTGTGTGGGAGTCTAAGTCTCTTCGTAAGTCTCTAAGGACTTGCTTTATGAATCTAGGTGCTCCTGCATTGGGTGCATATATATTTAGGATAGTTAGCTCTTGTTGAATTGATCCCTTTACCATTATGTAATGGCCTTCTTTGTCTCTTTTGATCTTTGTTCGTTTAAAGTCTGTTTTATCAGAGACTAGGATTGCAACCCCTGCCTTTTTTTGTTTTCCATTTGCTTGGTAGATCTTCCTCCATCCCTTTATTTTGAGCCTATGTGTGTCTCTGCACGTGAGATGGGTCTCCTGAATACAGCAAACTGATGGGTATTGACTCTTTATCCAATTTGCCAGTCTGTGTCTTTTAATTGGAGCATTTAGCCCATTTACATTTAAGGTTAATATTGTTATGTGTGAACTTGATCCTGTCATTATGATGTTAGCTGGTTATTTTGCTCATTAGTTGATGCAGTTTCTTCCTAGCATCGATGGTCTTTACATTTTGGCATGTTTTTGCAGTGGCTGGTACTGGTTGTTCCTTTCCATGTTTAGTGCTTCCTTCAGGAACTCTTGTAGGGCAGGCCTGGTGGTGACAAAATCTCTCAGCATTTGCTTGTCTGTAAAGGACTTTATTTCTGCTTCACTTATGAAGTTTAGTTTGGCTGGATATGAAATTCTGGGTTGAAAATTCTTTTCTTTAAGAATGTTGAATATTGGCTCCCACTCTCTTCTGGGTTGTAGAGTTTCTGCTGAGAGATCTGCTGTTAGTCTGATGGGATTCCCTTTGTGGGTAACCCGACCTTTCTCTCTGGCTGCCCTTTACATTTTTTCCTTCATTTCAACTTTGGTGAATCTGACAATTATGTGTCTTGGAGTTGTTCTTCTCAAGGAGTATCTTTGTGGCATTCTCTGTATTTCCTGAATTTGAATGTTGGCCTGCCTTGCTAGGTTGGGGAAGTTCTCCTGGATAATATCCTGCAGAGTGTTTTCCAACTTGGTTCCATTCTCCCCGTCACTTTCAGGTACACCAATCAGATGTAGATTTGGTCTTTTCACATAATCCCATATTTCTTGGAGGCTTTGTTCATTTCTTTTTACTCTTTTTTCTCTAAACTTCTCTTCTCACCTCATTTCATTCCATTTGATATTCAGTCACTGATATTCTTTCTTCCAGTTGATCGAGTCGGCTACTGAAGCTTGTGCATTTGTCACATAGTTCTTGTGTCATGGTTTTCATCTATATCAGGTCGTTTATGGACTTCTCTGCATTGGTTATTCTAGTTATCCATTCATCAAATCTTTTTTCAAGGTTTTTAGTTTCTTTGTGCTGGGTTTGTAGTTCCTCCTTTAGCTTTGAGAAGTTTGATCGACTGAAGCCTTCTTCTCTCAACTTGTCAAAGTCATTCTCCATCCAGCTTTGTTCCGTTGCTGGCGAGGAGCTGCATTCCTTTGGAGGGGGAGATGCACTCTGATTTTTTGAGTTTTCAGGTTTTCTGCACTGCTTTTTCCCCATCTTTGTGGTTTTATCTACCTTTGGTCTTTGATGATGGTGACGTACAGATGGGGTTTTGGTTTGGATGTCCTTTCTGTTTGTTAGTTTTCCTTCTAACAGTCAGGACCCTCAGCTGCAAGTCTGTTGGAGTTTGCTTGAGGTCCAGTCCAGACCCTGTTTGCCTGGGTATCAGCAGTGGAGGCTGCAGAAGAGAGAATATTGCTGAACAGCAAGTGTTGCTGTCTGATTGTTCCTCTGGAAGCTTCATCTCAGAGGTGTACCCTCGGAGACCGTGTGAGGTGTGAGGTGTCAGTCTGCCCCTAGTGGGGGATGTCTCCCAGTTAGGCTACTTGGGGGTCAGGGACCCACTTGAGCAGGCAGTCTGTCCGTTCTCAGATCTCAACCTCCATGCTAGGAGAATCACTACTCTCTTCAAAGCTGTCGGACAGGGACGTTTACATCTTCAGAGGTTTCTGCTTCTTTTCATTTAGCTATGCCCTGTCCCCAGAGGTGGAGTCTACAGAGGCAGGCGGGCCTCCATGAGCTGCGGTGGGCTCCACCCAGATCGAGCCTCCAGGCAGCTTTGTTTACCTACGTAAGCCTCAGCAATGGCAGGCGCCCCTCCCCCAGCCTCGCTGCCACCTTGCAGTTAGATCTCAGACTGCTGTGCTAGCAATGAGGGAGGCTCCGTGGGTGTAGGACCCTCCAAGTCAGGCGTGGGATACAATCTCCTGGTGTGCTATTTGCTAATACCCTTGGTAAAGCGCAGTATTAGGGTGGAAGTGACCCGATTTTCCAGGTGTTGTGTCACGGTTTCCTTTGGCTAGGAAAAGGAATTCCCTTCTCCCTTGCACTTCCAGGTGAGGCGATGCCTCACCCTACTTCGGCTCTCGCTGGTTGGGCTGCACCCACTGTCCTGCACCGACTGTCTGACACACCCCAGTGAGATGAACCTGGTACCTCAGTTGGAAATGCAGAAATCACCCGTCTTCTGTGTCGCTCATGCTGGGAACTGGAGGCTGGAGCTGTTCCTATTCAGCCGTCTTGGCACCCAATCCCCTAATTTTTGTATTTTTAGTAGAAATGGAATTTCACCATGTAGCCCAGGCTTGTCTTGAACTCATGAGCTCAAGCAATCCACCTGCCTCAGCCTCCTGAAGTGCTGGGATTACAGGCGTGAGCCATCGCGCCCACTCCTGAATTCTCTTCTGGGCTAACCCCTGCTCCTGGTGGTACTGGGGACACAGCACTAAGACAGCCCCAATCCTGTTCTCACAGAGGCTCACAGTCCAGTGGGGGAGACAGACCTGTCCCCAGACGATAACAACCCAGAGTAGGCAGGGCTGGGATGGAGGAATTCAAAGGGGGCACCTGGCTCAGCTTCAGGATCAGGGAAAGCTTCCTGGAGGAGGGGACATGGTAGCTGAGACCTGAAGGGCATAGAGGTGAGCCAGGGGGAGCAGCACGTGAAAAGTTTTTGAAATTGAGGCACAGAAGGAAGGTCAGGTGGGTCTAGAATACAGGAAGTGAGAGAGGATGGGTGATTCAACAGGAGGCTTAGAAAACTCTGGAACTGTTACTTAGGGTATAAGGGGCAGCTTGGCATTGCAAGAAAGAGATCGTGACTCACTCAGCTGCCTCATTTTGCTGCCCTGCTTGTGTCTTACTGCTGCTACACGCAGTCACAAAGTATCTGCCCTGATAAAGCATCAGGCTGAGCCAGCTGGCTCTGGAGCCAGAGTGCGTGGGTTCAAATCCTGACCCCCACTTGCTAACTGGGTGGCCTCAGTAGGTCAGCTCCCTTCTCTAGGGACCACTTTTCTCAGCTCTAAAATGGAGATGATGCCCAGGCATGGTGGCTTACACCTGTAATCCCAGCACTTCGGGAGGCTAAGGTGGGAGAATCACTTGAGCCCAGGATTTCAAGACCAGCCTGGGCAACATGGTGAAACCCCATCTCAATTAAAATAAAATAATAAAGCAAAGTAGATGATGATGCTTTTGCCTCCTAGGAAGCTCTGTGGTTATGAACACCTGACTTCAGTGTGCCAGGCCATCTGTCACCCTGGCTTGTGGCACCAGTTATGAGCACAAGGCTATCTGACTGCCTGGGCCGGCAGGACAGTCCTTTACATCCCAGCCATGGTTCATTGGGAAAAATTTGTCACCCTTGCATGCTTCCATGTGCCCCATCTGCAGACTAGGAGAAATCACAGTCTCTCCACACAAGACAGTTGTGAGGATCGAATGAGTCAGTGCCAGGAAAGTGCTCAGAACAATGCCTGACACAGCATAAGCCATCAACAAATGCGAATTCCCACTGGATGTCATGACTGCCCTGCGTCGTAATCTCACTGCCGCCCTGTGACGGGGTACGCATTCACTCACTCTGTCACTGCTGTGGACTGAATGTTTGTCTCTCTGTCATTCAGATGTTGAAATCCTGACCCTTCATGTGATGGTTTTAGGAGGCGGAAACTTTGGGAGGTAATCAGGTCCCTCCCAAAGGGGTTAGTGCCCTTATAAAAGGGACCTCAGAGAGCTCTCTTGTTCACTTTCCACTATGTGGGGAATGCAACAAGAAGACGGCAGTCTGTCACCCGAGAAGAGAGGCCCCACCAGAATCTGACGATGCTAGCACCCTCATATAGGCCTTCCAGCCTCCAGAACTGCATGAAATAGCTTTCTGTTCTTTACAAATCATCCAATCTGCGGTATGTTCTAGCAGCCCGAACTGACTGAGAGCCACTCAACATATATTTCCTGAGTGCCTACCATGCCTATTCTAGGTGCTAGGGACATAGCAGGTAAGAAGACCATCAGACGAGGCCAGGTGCAGTGACTCATGCCCATAAATCCAACACTTTGGGAGGCCAAGGTGGGGTGATTGCTTGAGCCCAGGAGTTTGAGACCAGCCTGGGCCCCCATCTCTACAAAAAAATAAAAATAAAAAAATAGCAGGCATGGTGGTGCATATCTGTAGTTGCTGCTACTCAGGAGGCTGAAGTGGGAGGATTGCTTTGGTCTGGGAGTTTGAGGCTGCAGTGAGCCATGATCACACCACTGCACTCCAGCCTGGGTGATGGAGCAAGACTCTGGAAAGAAAGGAAGAAAGAAAAGAAAGAAAAAGGAAAGAGAAAGAAAGAAAGAAAGAAAGAAAGAAAGAAAGAAAAAGAAAGAAAGAAAGAAAGAAAGAAAGAAAGAAAGAAAGAAAGAAAGAAAGAAAGAAAGAAAAGGAGGGAGGGAGGGAGGGAGGGAAGGAAGGAAGGAAGGAGGAGGGAGGGAGGGAAGGAAGAGGAAAGGGAAAGAAAGAGAAGAAAGAATGAAAGAAAGGAGGGAGGGAGGGAAGGAAGGAAAGGAGGAAGGAAGAAAGAAAGAGGAAAGGGAGAGAAAGAAGAAAGAATGAAAGAAAGGAGGGAGGGAGGGAAGGAAGGAAGGAGGGGAAGAAGGAAAGAAGGAAGAAAGAGGAAAGGGAAAGAAAGAGAAGAAAGAAAGGGGTGAGGGAGGGAGGGAGGGAAGGAAGGAAGGAAGGAAAGAAGGAAGGAAAGAAGGAAGGAAGGAAGGAAAGAAGGAAGGAAGGAAAGAAGGAAGGAAGGAAAAAAAGGAAGAAAAAAAGAAGGAAGGAAGGAAGGAAAGAAGGAAGGAAGGAAGGAAAGAAGGAAGGAAGGCAGGAAGGAAGGAAGGAAAGAAGGAAGGAAGGCAGGAAGGAAGGAAAGAAGGAAGGAAGGCAGGAAGGAAGGAAGGAAAGAAGGAAGGAAAGAAGGAAGGAAGGAAGGAAGAAAGAAAAAAAAAGAGTAGGGTAAGGAATATGATTATGCCATCCCATAGTTAAAAACACTGAAGCTCACAGAGGTGAGATGATTGGGTAAAGTCACAGGGCATCTCAGACCCTGACTCTCAACCTCCATGTGTGTGTGCCTTTTTCCAAGGGCCCTTTGCTACCCCCAGTCCCACCTTTCTGTACACCCAGATCAATGAACACCAATGTGGCCACATCACCCCGCCACGCCTTCAGACTCTATGGGTCCCTGTACTGAAGACGCCTGACCCAGACCAGCCCAGCATTCAAGACCTCTGCCACCCACCTTGTTCTTCCCAGAATGTCTGAACCTTCTGACCACCCACCTTCTCCTAAGCCAGCTTCCTTCCCCACCACCTCTGCCCTGAGGCACTCTCCCCTCTTCCCCTCCTCCCCACCCAAGACGACAGAGCTGCTGCTGGAATGGACTTCCCAAATCTGCCCCTTCATGCAAAGGGAGGATTTTCTCTCCTGAAATCCCCACCAACTCACCCACTCAGCCCCCAGGGCAGATTCCATCTTTTGCTGTCCCAAGGAGAGAAAGGGACTTTCTGGGCCCCTCCCTGTAACACAACTTCCAATTTATTTCCAACAGGTGAAAATAAACCAGGTCCTCTCCACTTCCCACCCTTACCTCCCAGTATGGTACCTTACCTACCATACAGGCTGGTTCAAAATTGAGTCTTCCCAGGCGGGACTGACCTCCCAGCCCAGGCTGCTGCCCTATGACTGTGCCCTCACTGAGTCCATTCACTCAGCAAAGATTTGTGTGGCCCTACTCTGTGCCGGGCACTGTTTCAGGTATCAGGGCATGCCAGCAAATGAAACAAATAGAGATCTCTGCCTTTATAGAAATGACATGTTATGAGTGCTGGGAGGGGACGGGGGAAACAGATAATAATTGAGATACATAAGAAATAACTGGCTGGGCACGCACGGTGGCTCAAGCCTGTAATCTCAACATTTGGGGAGGCTGAGGCAGGAGGATCACTTGAACCCAGGAGTTTAAGACCAGCCTGGGCAATGAAGCAAGATCCCGTCTCAAAGTAAATAAATAAATGTGCTTTTTTAAACATTTAAAAATGTGAAAATATTAAAAATAAATTTAAAAAAATTAGAAAACGTGGCCAGTCACAGTGGCTCATGCCTGTAATCCCAGCATTTTGGGAGGCTGAGGTGGAAGAATCACTTGAGCCCAGGAGTTCAAGACCAGCCCGGACAACATAGGGAGACCCCCATCTCTACATAAGATCAAAAAGTTAGCTGGGTATGGTGGTATGTGCCTGTATTCCCAGCTACTCAGGAGGCTGAGGCAGGAGGATCACTAGAGTCTGGGAGTTTAAGACCAACCTGGGCAATATAGCAGGATCCCACCTCAAAGTAAATAAATAAATGCTTTTTAAAAATTTAAGAATGCAAAAACATTAAAAATAAAAAATAATAATTAGGAAATGTGGCCAGGCACAGTGGCTCATGACTGTAATCTCAGCATTTTGGGAGGCTGAGGTGGGAGAATTGCTTGAACCCAGGAGTTCAAGACCAGCCTGGACAACATAGGGAGACCCCATCTCAGCACAAGAGCAAAAAGTTAGCTGGGTGTGGTGATGTGTGGCTGTACTCCCAGCTACTCGGGAGGATCACTTGAGCCCAGGAGTTTGAGGCTGCAGTGAGCTATGATTATGCCACTGCACTCCAGCCTGGCTGACAGAGTAGCTGGGACTTTGTCTCTAATATAAATAAATGAATAAATAAGTGGAAAATTACTAAACTATCTATGACATTGGAAAGTGATGTGTGCCATGGGGGATGAGGGCAGGCAGCGTCAGAGTGCCAGAGTGGGCACGCAGAATTCAATGCTAAAGCAGGCAGTCTGGGTAGACCCCATGGAGTTTTAAGCAACGAATTGAAGGAGGTGAGAGGGCAAAATATACATACATTTGGAGGTTTCTAAGAATTAATTCACTTCTGAAAAAATTTAAAAATGCAGGCAGAGTCCCAAGGAGCCATTCCCTGCTTCCTGCATTTAAATAACCGAGTTTCCTATTGCTGCCACAATAAATTCCCCCAGACTTGGCAGCTTAAAACAACGTAAGTTTATCCTCTTGCAGTTCTGTAGATAGAAGTCCAGGTTGGCTAAATGGCTTCTCTGCTCTGGGCTTTATGAAGCTAAAATCAAGGTGTTGGCAGCTGAGCTCTTAATTGGGGGGCTTTGGGAAGAATCTGCTTCCAAGCTGTCATTCAGGTTTGGGTTGGCAGAATCCAACTCCTTGGTATTATGAGGCTGGAAACCTGTTACTGCGCTGGTTGTTAGCTGAGGGCTGCCCTTAGCTCCGGAGGCCTCTCTCCTGTCCTTGCCTTTGAGCCTGTACATCTCAGAGCCAGCAACACAACAAATCCTTCTCCGGCTTGGAATCTCTCTGGCTTCCCTGTCTGCTGCATCTCTTCACAGTTTTTTTTTTTTTTTTCTTTTAAGATATAGTGTCTCCCTCTGTCGCCCAGGCACTGGTGCAATCATAGCTCACTGCAGCCTTGAACTCCTGGGCTGAAGAAATCTTCCTACCTTCGCCTCCCAAAGCACTGGGATTACAGGCATGAGCCACTGCACCAGGCCCTCTGTCTGCCGCATCTCGCTTCTGCTTCCAGCTGGGGAAAGTTATCTGCTTTGAAGGGCTTGGGTGATTAAACTGGACGCACCTGGATAATCCAGCATACTCTCCTTATTTTGACGTTTGTAACTATATCAGTCCGTTTTCACGCTGCTGATAAAGACATATCTGAGACTGGGCAGGTTACAAAAGAAAGAGGTTTAATGGACTTACAGTTCCACATGACAGGGGAGGCCTCACAATCGTGGCAGAAGACAAGGAGGAGCAAGTCACATCTTACATGGATGGCAGCAGGCGAAGAGAGAGCTTGTACAGGGAAACTCCCCCTTATAAAACCATCAGATCTCATGAGACTTATTCACTATCATGAGAACAGAACGGGAAAGACCTGCCCCCATGATTCAATCACCTCCCATCAGGTCCCTCCCACAACACATGGGAATTCAAGATGAGATTTGGGTGGGGATGACAAAGCCTAAACATATCAGTAACCTTAATTACATCTGCGAAGTCACTTTTGTTTTTGTAATGTAACATATTCACAGGTTCGTTCATTTTTTATGGCTGAGTAGTATTCCATGTTGAATATATATCACAGGTTTGAGGAACTAGGATGTGGGCACCTGTGCAGTGGGGGGGTCATTATTCTGCCTACCATAATGACATGATGTGAAGACAGGAATGTCTAGAGTTCAGGCAGCCATCTTGAGACCATGAAGCAGCAATGCAACACACTGAGGACGGAGGCATGGATGAGAGGATATCACTAAGCCATGGAATAAACCTAGGGCATCTTGTAAAATGACAATTATGATTTTTGCCACTGTGATCCAGGTTATCTTTTGTTTGCAGCTGAATGCATTCTACCTGGCTCCTTTCCAGGTCACCATTGGAAGTGCTTATTGGAAGACATCGCATCAAAACCCTGATCTTTCAGAAGCGTAGAGTTTGTAGTAATGTTCTTTGTCTTAAAGGGTGCTAAAACTTGTAAAATTGACTTTAAGAAAGAGCCTACTCAAAATTACTCCTCTGTTTAAACAGAGATTCCAGTCTAAGCTCCCTTTTATCCCATATGGGGAAACTGGGGCCCAGAGGGTACAGTGAAGTTTTTCTCCAGGGTCATAGAACTGAGTCTTCTTGGAGCATCTCTCTCCCCTCTAAAAAGAGAGGCTTGAAGACCCCCAGCTGACCCTACAAGAAGTCTGGGATGCTGCCGTTCTTTCCTGGTAAATCCCCTCCCATGATCCCTTACTGTCCATGGGGTGAACATGTAATTCCTCAGTCTGGCATCTGAAGCTTACTGGTCTGGCGCCTCCCTCTCCAGTCCTCATCCTCAGCAACCCCCTGCGCACACAGCAGAGGGCCCTCAGAGCCATTTTGCCCAGATACATTTTGAAGACTATTCTTCCTCTGAAAGAGTATTTCACCCTTACCTTGCTGAGCTGAACTCCACAGGATTCCTGGACTGGAGAGAAGGAAAGAAGAGTTAAGTCCCAACAGGCGAGTGGAAAAGGTGTCTTCCTCTGCAGCTAAGCCAAAAGCAGGCTGAATTCATCTCACCTTCAGAGGGAAGGAAAGGGGGCAAAAAGATGAGATCTCTGCTTCCTAGGTGAGCCCAAGGTCCCAGAGAACCTTGAATGTAGAGCCAACCTCATGTTATCATGGTGAATAATATTGGGGTCCATCCCAGCAAATGGAGCTGATGCAGTCTCTGCCCAGATGTGCACAGGGATGACACACCACGAGCGATCTTGGTCCCATCCCACCCCTATTCTGCTCCAGGCTTCAGGTAGCACAGTGGTTAAGGACCCAGACTATACAGTGAGAGAGAAATGGGTTCGAAGCTCCCCCAGCTCCTCTGCTCACCATCTATGTGACCTCAAGCATGAGACAGAGCCTCTTTAAGCCTCAGTTTCTTCTGCATAATGGGTGTAACCCTAGCTCCTCCCTGCTCCATGAGATGAGGAGATGCTAAATGCAGTGGCTCAGCAGTGGGTGAAATGCAGCAAGCTCCCAGGACATGGGGCTGCTGCAATTTGTCTTTGCACAACTGGTAGTAGGATGGAGAATGGCCACCCAAAGATACCAGCTCCTAATCCTTGCAACCTGGAAACGTTACGCCATAAGGAAACAAGGTTTTTGCAGATACAATTAAGGATCATGAGATGAGGAGGTCATCTAGATGATGCGAGTGGACACTAAATGCCATCACGAGTTTCCTCATTAAAGAGTAGAGACTGGACACACACAGAGGAGATGGCAATGTGAAGAGGAGCAGAAGGTGACCCAGACACAAGTCACAGAATGCCACCAGCCAGTAGAAGCATGACTTCAGCAGACCCAGGGTCCCACTCCCAGAAACCTCCAGAATCCCTCAAGGGAGTTATAAACCAGCAAGAGATAGCTCTTTTCTTCCCTTCCTCCCTCTCTCCCTCCCTCCCTCCCTCCCTCCCTTCCTTCCTTCCTTCCTTTCTTCTTTTTTCTCTCTCTCTTTTTCTTTCTTTCTTTCTTGAGACAGGGTCTCACCCTTTTGCCCAGGCTGGAATACTGTGGCGTCATGATGGCTCACGGCACCCTCAAACTCCTGGGCCCAAGCGATTCTCCCATCTCAGCCTCTAGAGTAGCTGGGACCATAGGCATGTGCCACCACATCCAACTAATTTTTTATATTTTTGGTAGAGACAGAGTTTCACCATGTTGCCCAGGCTTGTCTCCAACTCACAAGCTCAAGTGATCCACTTGCCTCGGCTTCCCAAAGTGCTGAGATTACAGTAGTGAGTCTCTGTGCCCAGCCTAGGTAGTAATATTTATGATTAGCCATGCCATAATTATAATATGATATTATACCTAGGATTTAGTAGACACTATATAAATGT
This sequence comes from Macaca thibetana thibetana, assembly GCF_024542745.1. Lineage (NCBI taxonomy): Eukaryota > Metazoa > Chordata > Mammalia > Primates > Cercopithecidae > Macaca > Macaca thibetana. The sequence continues at coordinate 25,268,151 of NC_065596.1, forward strand.
TAGTTATAACTAATAATATTGTTACTTTAACAATATTATTAATAGACAAATTTAGTTACCATTTACCACGTACAGACATTAGCTAAGTACCGATGATGCTGGTGAATTGTCACCACAACCTATGAGGTAATGGGTACCTTTATCCCCATTTCCCACAGGTGAGGAAACTAAGGCAAGAGTGGTTAGGACACCCTTCCAAGGTCACCACTGCAAGGAGCTGGTGACAGAGGGCTTTGAACCACTTCCGTCTGACTCAAGAGCCCAGGATTTAACTCAGGACAAATGGGTGGTGCCCCAGCGCCAGCCCCAGCCCCAACTGCCAGTTCCTGAGCAGGTTCTTCCCCTGCAGACTCACCCACTGATCCTCAGTGCCCCTGGTCCCTGCCAGTGAAGCTTGCAGCTCCCAGATAAGTAGCCCCCTCTGGGATCTCCAGACACTCAGTCCTGGCTCCGTGACCTCTGAGGGGCCCAGAGCTGGTACCTGGGACCTTATGACCCCAGCAAAGTAGCGGGCAGTCCCTGTAAGTGCCATGCCGATCAGGACACCCAAGGCAATCCCTGCGATGCCTCCAGCAGGAATGGCGGTCCTGAGTAAGGCCGGCTGCAGGTCATCCTCAGGAGCCTCTGCAGGAGGGGGAGAGAGAGAGAGAGAGAGAGAGAGAAAGAGAGAGAGGGAGGGAGGGAGGTAGAGGGAGAGAGAGGTGTCAGTGCTGGGGCTCTGGGTTTCAGGTCCTCAGAGCTGTTCCATCCATGTACTCAATTCAAATCCTCTTCTCCCCCTGTTTTAGAGAGTGGAAAACTGAGGCCCAGGGAAAGGAAGAGTCTGGACCAGATAATAAATATAACACAGATGACAGGAATAATGACTGGTAAACTATATTATCTCATTTATTGCTCAAAACAACCCTATGAGGTAGGCTTTGTTAATATCCCCATTAAAGAAACAGGCACTGAGAGGTTAAACTACCCATTCACCATCACACATGGGGTAGAGTTGGAATTTGAAACATGTTGATGCCAGAGCTTACACTCTGAACCCCTGCACTATGTGGCCTCTGAGGATCATATTTATCTATTCCTCATTCAACAAACATTTACTTAGCACATACTGTGTGTGCCAGACACCTTTTTAGGCACTCGAGGGATATTGCAGAAAACAGAGCAGACAAAATTCCTGATGTCCTAGAGCTTACACTTCAGGAGGGAACTGAGACATAAAACACACAATGAGGGCCAGGTGCGGTGGCTCACGCCTGTAATCCCAGCACTTTGGGAGTCCGAGGCGGGCAGATCACCAGGTCAGGAGATCGAGACCATCCTGGCTGACACAGTGAAACCTTGTCTTTACTGAAAACACAAAAAATTAGCTGGGCGTGGTGGCACACGCCTGTAGTCCCAGCTACTCGAGAGACTGGAGCAGGAGAATCGTTTGAACCCAGGAGGCGGAGGTTGCAGTTGGCCAAGATCGTGCCACCGCACTCCAGCCCAGGCAACAGTGTGAGACTCTGTCAAAACACACACACACACACACACACACAAAATGGAGCAAATATATAAAGTGATGACAAGTGTTATAAAGGAGTAGCGTAAGATGCTATTCGAGGATCTCACAGGAGGACCAGACTTAAGTCAGGGGAAATCAGGGAACGCATCCTGGAGGAAGTGACATTTAAGCTGAGATCCAAAAGACAAGTCCAAGATCAGCTGGCAGAGGGGTGAGTCTCCTGAGCAAAGTGGCCAGCATTCATTCATTCATGTATTCATTCATCAAACTGTTCCAGGCACTGATGATACAGCAGTCAACAAAACAGACAAGGGCTCAACCCTCAAAGATCTGGCCACCTAGATGGAGAGATTGGCGATAAATAATCAATATAATAATTAGGGCCTGGCATGGTGGCTCACGCCTGTAATCCCGGCACTTTGGGAGGCCAAGGCCAGTGGATCACCTGAGGTCAGGAGTTCAAGACCAGCCTGGCCAACATGGCAAAACCTCATCTCTACTAAAAAACATACAGCCAAGTTCAGAAGGACCACCCAACTGACCTGCAGACTTACAAGCTGCAACAAACTCTTATTGTCTTGAGCCACTGGGTCTTGGGGGTCATGGAGAGATTGGCAATAAATAATCAATATAATAATTAAGGCCTGGCATGGTGGCTCATGCCTGTAATCTCAGCACTTTGGGAAGCCAAGGTGGGTGGATCACCTGAGGTCAGGAGTTCGAGACCAGCCTGGTCAACATGGCGAAACCCTGTCTCTACTAAAAACACAAAAATTAGCCAGATATGCTGTTGCATGCCTGTAATCTATTTCTTATAAATTACGGAATATGCATTTTCCTTTATAAAGAAGAGTTGTGCTATCTTGCTCCAAATTTTAAAAAATATTGGTATAAAAGTTATTTAGGGATGAAAATGTTTGCTCTCGATGGTTACCCTTCTGAGATCCTTTTCTTATTTGTATGGTGTGATTATGACTTAGCAGAATAAAAGGATGTTATAGCACAGTGCATCTCAGCATCAAGGTGATTCATAGGAGCTACAGAGGGTACAACTCAGCTGTGTGGGAGGTCACCCTGGGTGTGATGCAGGTCATTTCTTACATTTGTATATAACTTCAAGGGGTTATGGGGCACTCTAAGGACCAACTTTAGAGTTCAAGTGAGGACTCTTATACCTAGATTACAAATTAGTAAATATCTTTCTTTTTTGAGACAGTGTCTTGCTCTGTTGCCCAGGCTTCAGTGCAGTGGCACTAACATGGCTCACGGTAGCCTCGACCTCCCAAGCTCAAGCGATCCTCCCGCCTCAGCCTCCTGAGTAGCTGAGATCGATGCATGCCACCATGCTCAGCTACTTTTGAAAAACTTTTGTAGAGTGGGGTCTTGCTGTGCTGCCCAGGCTGGTCTCAAACTCCTGGGCTCAAGTGATCTTCGTGTCTTGACCTCCCAAAGTGCTGGGATGACAGGTAGTAAATACCTTTCTTGAAGTCAACTTAGAAATACAGGTTGAAGGTTACCCATGTTTCTATAACTTTTGACCCAATGGTTACACTTTTAAAAACAGTTTTATTGAGGAATAATAAGCAAATAAAAATGTTATATGTTCAAAGTGTACAATTTGATGTTTTGATAGTTGATCTCTATAATCAAGCTAATTAATATATCCATCACTGACTGGGTGTGGTGGCTCATGCCTGTAATCCCAGCTCTTTGGAAGGCCGAGGCAGGTGGATCACCTGAGGTCAGGGGTTCGAGACCAGCCTGGCCAACATGGTGAAATCCTGTCTCTACTTAAAAATACAAAAATTAGCCAGGTGTGGTGGCACGTGCTTGTAATTCCAGCTAGTTGGGAGGCTGAGGCGGGAGGATCTCTTGAACCTGGGTGGTGGGGGTTGCAGTGAGCCGAGATCATACCACTGCACTACAACATGGACAACAGAGTGAGACTCCATCTCAAAAAAGAAAGGAAGGAAGGAAGGAAGGAAGGAAGGAAAAGAGAGAAAGAGAGAAAGGAAGGAAGGAAGGAAGGAAGGGAGGAAAGAAAGAAAGAGGAGGAAAGAAGGAAGGAAGGAGAAAAAAACTGCTGGATGCTTGCATGCATTGCTTGCATTTCGGGTACTGAGTTTTGTTCATCAAATGCATTATCTCATGTACAACTGGTACCACCCTGTGCTGTAAAGACTATTAATATCCCATTTTATAATAGGTAAACTGAGATTTATGTTGGGTAAGTGAGTTGTGAAAAGCCAAGTTGTAAGTGGGTGAATCATTTTTAAACTCAGGGCTATGTGACTCCAAACTTCATAACCACTGTGAAATAAATACTATGTAGAAAAATCTAGTTTTAAAAAATCTCAGAAAATGAAGCAGGCACAGTTTTTTCTACTCCATCCCCTGAGCACAGTTAAAAACCTTGGATATTATCACTTCTACACTGCTAGTGGGAGTGTAAACTTGCACAGCCGTTATGGAAAACAGTGTGGAGATTCCTTAAAGAACTAAAAGTAGAACTACCATTTGATCCAGCAATCCCACTACTGGGTATCTACCCAGAGGAAAAGAAGTCATTATATGAAAAAGATGCCGGGCGCGGTGGCTCAAGCCTGTAATCCCAGCACTTTGGGAGGCCGAGACGGGCGGATCACGAGGTCAGGAGATCGAAACCATCCTGGCTAACACGGTGAAACCCCGTCTCTATTAAGAAATACAAAAAACTAGCTGGGCGAGGTGGCGGGCGCCTGTAGTCCCAGCTACTCGGGAGGCTGAGGCCGGAGAATGGCGTGAACCCGGGAGGCGGAGCTTGCAGTGAGCTGAGATCCGGCCACTGCACTCCAGCCTGGGCCACAGAGTGAGACTCCGTCTCAAAAAAAAAAAAAAAAAAAAAAAAAAAAAAAAAAAAAAAAGAAAAAGATACTTGCACACGTATGTTTATAGTAGCACAATTCACAATTGCAAAATCATGGAACCAACCCAAATGCCCATCAATCAATCAACGAGTGGATAAAGAAACTGTGATACATATATATGATGGACTATATATATGATGGAATATATATATATATATGATGGAATACTACTCAGTCATAAAAAGGAAGGAATTAACAACATTTGCAATGGCCTGGATGAGATTGGGGACTATTATTCTAAGTGAAGTAACTCAGGAATGGAAAACCAAACATCATATGCTCTCACTGATCTGTGGGAGCTAAGATATGAGGACACAAAGGCATAAGAATGAGACAATGGACTTGGGGGACTTGGGGGGAAGAATGGGAGGGGAGCAAGGGATAAAAGACTACAAATACAGTGCAGTGTATACCGCTCAGGTGATGGATGCACCAGAATTTCACAAATCACCACTAAAGAACTTACACATGTAACCAAACACCACCTGTACCCCAATAACCTGTGGAAAAATAAATAAAATAAAGCAATAGAGAAAAAAATCTGACAATATGAACAGAACATCATTGTTCTATGGGAATAATATCAAGCAGTCTGTCAAAGGTGTAGCTAAAGAATAAACAAACAAATACAAACAAATAGATGACTCGGAAAGGAGGAGAGAATATGGCAGACTGGCTACGGATCTCAAGACCAGAGAAAGGACACGGTGGTGAATTTTCTGGGCTTTCTTTGTGCCTCACAGATCCCAGACTGGGAGCTGGAGAACCTGGCAATCCAGAAATGCCAGTGAGTGTAGACCCAAAAGAGGCTCAAGCAAAGCCTGCTCTAGCCAAAGGACAAGAAGGGGCGGCCTGACAAGATTTGCTAAAGACAGCAAATCTTTAGGAGATAATCACTTTGCTGCCCCACAGAAAAAGCCTGGACATTTACCCTTACTAGCTGTACAGAGACACCCATTCCCTCCACCAGGCTGAATAAGCAGCTGGGACTGTCATCTTTGCCCAGCAGTAATGAGCATCGACCCCGCAGTGTCCATTGAGGCCACTAGGGAGCAGTAATGAGGCGTCTCTGCCTCTTGCTGGCAGGATGGTATCAGAGGATGTCTTAGTGGGATGCCTGAACTCTCCTAACTGCCCAGAGTAACAGATGCCCCGCCCCACCTGGAAAGTCAACAGAGGCCAAATGGGGAACCTGGAGCTCCATCCCCACTGGTGGTAACAAGATGGTGCCCCTTTTGCCTCACCAGCAAGATGTCAGAGGAGACCTGCTATAACAGAAGATTTAAATGAGATACAGCATCTCATAATATCCAAAATGTCCAGAGTGTCATTGAAAACCACTTGTCATACACCTGTAATCCCAATACTCTGGGAGGCCAAGGCAGGAGGATTGCTTGAGCTCAGCAGTTCGAGACCAGCCTGGGCAACATAGTGAGACCCCATCTCTGAAAAAAAAATTGACTGAATGAGAAAGACATTCCTTAAATTAAATGAGGAAAGACAATTAATAGAGATGACACAGATTGTTGTTGATGTTTTCTAACTTGGTCTTGAGTTTTCTAGGAGATTTAGTTATAGATGTTTGAAGGGTAATTTTCACTGGTTACTTCTTTATCTTGGTGGACGGCCTAATGCCTACATGTCTGACATGTGACCAGGTGTCCCTCTCACAGTACACTCGTTTGTTTTGTGTGTGTGTGTTTGTTCTTGAGACAGAGTCTCACTCTGTCACCCAGGCTGGAGTGGAGTGGTATGGTCTTGGCTCACTGCAACCTTCACCTCCCAGGTTCAAGCAATTCTCATGCCTCAGCCTCCCGAGTAGCTGGGATTACAGACGTGTGCCACTATGCCCAACTAATTTTTTTATTTTTATTTTTTTAGTACAGATGGGGTTTCACCATGTTGGCCAGCCTGATCTTGAACTCCCAGCCTCATGGGATCCTCCCGCCCCAACCTCCCATAGTGCTGGGATTACAGGCATGAGCCATCATGCCTGGCCCACAGTACACTTGTTTATAATGGCAGACATTCCTAAGTCTTTTGTCTGACCTGTGTCCAGTTTATTTCTACGAAGAGAGCCATGCTTTAGGACAGCCCTGACCAGGAAAGACGTTAGGTTTGGATGTGTCTGTCAGGTGAGACACAAAGGAGGCAGCACGACAAAACACATGAAATAACAGGGGCAGTTTATTACTCAGGTTCCAGAGAAGACAGAACAGCACATCTCGCAGAGCCAACAGGAAGAAGAGAGTTTTCTGGGACACACACACTCAACCAGCGGGTGGGGAGCAAGAAAGAGAAAATGAGAGACCTGTGGGCTGATGCCTTTATTGGGGCCTCAGGGAGTTTTCCAGAGAGAATTCTAGCTGGGTTTAGAGCCAGCAGGCACAAGTTGCATGGAGTCACACTGACTGGGAGGTGATCACTGTGGCATATCCGCACAGCCTATGCAGGGTCTGGGGGTCAGAGGGACAGTCAGGTGGCTTGTATCTAGCTGTTGCATAAGGAGGTGGTTAATAGGAAGTGGTAGTGTAAGGCAGATATCTGGATCTCCCACATTAAGGATCTGGGGGAAGGTGGAGACCTGGAAACTGTGTCAAGGGTGACTAAGCCTTTCTTCTGGTATGAGAAAGTCCAACTTATATTCAAAATAGATACTGAGACAGGCACAGGGGCTCACATTTATAATCCCAACACTTTGGGGGCTGAGGCAAGAGGATTGCTTGAGCTCAGGAGTTTGAGACCAGCCTGGGCAACAGAGTGAGACCTCCGTCTCTACAAATAAAATTTCAAAAACTTAGCTGGGTGTGGTGGCACATGCCTATAGTCCCAGCTACTCAGGGGACTGAGGTGAGAGGTTCACTCAAGCCCAGGAGTTTGAGGCTGCAGTAAGCTGTGATTGCACCACTACACTCCAGCCTGGGTGACAGAGTGAGACCCTGTCTCAAAACAATAAAATTTAAAAAATCGATACTGAGTTTCTATAAAATTATAAGAATTCACTACACTGATGTTAGAATTGTTTTAAAAGAATCTTAAAGCAGCCATCATAAAAATGCTTCAATGAACGATTATAAACACTTGAAATAAGTGAAAAACCAGAAAGTCTCAGCAAAGAAATAGAAGATATGAGAAAGAACCAGATGCAAATTTTAGAATGGAAAAGCACAATAACATAAATTTTTAAAAAACTTAATGTTTGAGCCCAGCTGCAGAATGGAGACGACAGAGAGAAAAATCGGTGCAGATAAAAATTACCAAATCTGGCCGGGCGCGGTGGCTCAAGCCTGTAATCCCAGCACTTTGGGAGGCCGAGACGGGCGGATCATGAGGTCAGGAGATCGAGACCATCCTGGCTGACACGGTGAAACCCCGTCTCTACTAAAAAATACAAAAAACTAGCCGGGCGAGGTGGCGGGCGCCTGTAGTCCCAGATACTCGGGAGGCTGAGGCAGGAGAATGGCATGAACCCAGGATGTGGAGCTTGCAGTGAGCCGAGATCTGGCCACTGCACTCCAGCCTGGGCGGCAGAGCGAGACTCCGTCTCAAAAAAAAAAAAAAAAAAAAAAAAAAAAAAAAAAAAAAAAAAAAAAATTACTAAATCTGAACAACAGAAAGAAAATAGACGGATAAGAAATGAAGAACAAAACTTTGGGACTTGTGGGACTTTAACAAAAGAGCCAACATTCATGTCATCGGAGACCTAGAAGGAAAAGAGGAAGTGGGTATAATGGCCGATTTCCCAAATCTGGTAAAAGACATAAATCTAGAATCAAGAAACTGAGTAAACCCCAGTGCCAATGTGGTAATCAGAATCTAAACATAGTCCTTCCAGATTTCTGTTCCGGGTTGTTCAATCAAATGCTAATCTAGGTATTGCTCTGAAGGGATTTTGTAATGAAAGCCCAAGTCAGCTGATCTTAAAATACAGAGATTATCTGGGTGGGCCTGACCTGATCCGATGAGTCTTTTAAAACCAGAGCAGATGAGAAAGTCAGAGAACCAGAACACAAGGAGGATTCAATGCATCCTTGCTGTCTTTGAAGATGCAGGGGTCAATGTGTGAGGAGGGTAGAGTGGCCTGCAAGAGCTTAGAGTACCCGCAGCTGACAGCCGGCAAGGAAACAGACCTCAGTCCTACAAGTGTAAGAACCTGGATTCTGGCCAGGCGCGGTGGCTCATGCCTGTAATCCCAGCACTTTGGGAGGCCGAGGCAGGTGGATCACGAGGTCAGGAGATCGAGACCATCCTGGCTAACACGGTGAAACCCTGTCTCTATTAAAAATACAAAAAATTAGCCGGGCATAGTGGCACGTGCCGGAGCTTGCAGTGAGCCGAGATTACCCCACTGCTCTCCAGCCTGGGTGACAGAGCGAGACTCTGTCTCAAAAAAAAAAAAAAAAAAAAAAAAAACCAGGATTCTGCCACCATTTGAATGAGCTTAGATGTGGGTTCTTTCCCAAAGCCTACAGATAAACCCCAGCAAACTCACATCATTTGGCCTGGTAAGAGAAGCCAGTTGAGCACACTTGGTCATCTGGGGTACAGAAACTGAAATAGTAAATGTTATTCACTGTCTTAGTTCAACCGGAATCAGACTCTGAACTAGAATGTAAGTGCAATTAGTTTATTTATTTATTTATTTATTTATTTACTTACTTACTTTTTTGGAGACGGAGTCTCTCTCTGTCGCCCAGGCTGGAGTGCAGTGGCCTGATATTGGCTCACTACAACCCCCACCTCCTGGGTTCAAGCGATTCTCCTGCCTCGTCCTCCCAAGTAGCTGGGTCTATAGGCACACGCCACCACGCCTGGCTAATATTTTGTATTTTTATTAGAGACGGAGTTTCACTATGTTAGCCAGGATGGTCTCGATCTGCTGACCTCATGATCCGCCCGCCTCAGCCTTGCAAAGTGCTGGGATTACAGTTATTTTGGAGAAAGCATTGGCAGAGGTGTGGGAAAGTAAGTAAGGGAAAAGAAGGAAGCCACATAGAGAAATTAGCTCTATAGAAAACTGGAGCTCACCTCTGAAAACTGGTATAAAACACACCTCTGAGGGCTGGGCGCAGTGGCTCATGCCTGTAATCCCAACACTTTGGGAGGCCGAGGCGGGCAGATCACCTGAGGTCAGAAGTTCCAGACCAGCCTGACCAACATGGAGAAACCCCCTCTCTACTAAAAATACAAAATTAGCTGGGTGTGGTGGCACATGCCTGTAATCCCAGCTAATCAGGAGGCTGAGGCAGGAGAATCGCTTGAACCTGAGAGGCAGAGGTTGTGGTGAGTCAAGATCGTGCCATTGCACTCCAGCCTGGGCAACAAGAGCAAAACTCCATCTCAAAACAAACAAATAAACAAACAAACAAAAAACACCTCTGAGTTGTTCCCCTAAGTTCTGGGGACTATATCTACCAGTTCCTTCTTGGTGTTAGTTAATGGTCACTCCCAGGATGTTAATTTCTCTGACATTTTTGGCCTGCTCTCAGTTGGGGCTTGCATGTTCTTATACTCAGCGAAATCATACAGAGAGGCACAGACACTCATGGAAGGGGTTGGGGGAGTACTTACCGCTTTCTTTCAGTCATTTCCATAATTTCTCTTCTTTCGTCATTCACTTGTCCTAAAAGTCCTGTGTGTCAATAATAAATTACACCCACTGAAAGGAAGACATATATTTCCATTTCATGGACTTTCATTTTCTATTAGTGTCTCCTTCATTCCACTCCATCTTATTATTAGAATGATTCTACCAGTGTCCTTCTGGAAAACAGGTGCAGGAATAAATTTATTCTAAAAAATAAAACAGCATCTATGCAAAGAGGTCTTCAAACCTTAATAATTAGTTCTATAAAAATTTAACTCAAAGAAGTAATGCTGGACACTTTCCAAATGCATACTGACAGTAAGAAAAAATTATCAAATACCCACATTCGCATTTTGTCTAGACATGGTTACAGGCCTAAATCCCTCAGTTGATCAGCTTGAGGGAACAAATCTCTGTTATCGGTATAGCAACAGCACTTTCTTGTTTTGTAGCAGTGCATATCGAAATAAGATCCAATAAAAAATGGAATCTCAAGAAATATATTTTCTCAAGGTAAACCCTCACTAAATTATAATTGAATGATTAGTCTGGCATAATTTTAGTAGACAAACTGTAGGAAAAAAAAGACAGGACAAAATACAATAATTGAGTTGACAAAGACCAACTCCTAAGCAGTTAATTTAGTGTTCGATTAAACCCAAAAATGCAGAAGCATGATTTTCCCATTTATAGTATGCTCACATACTATAAATGAGTTATTTTAACCAATTTAGAAGTAAGACCTGGCCAGGCACGGTGGCTTACACCTGTAATCCCATCACTTTGGGAGGGCGAGACAGGTGGATTGCTTGAGGCCAGGAATTTGAGACCAGCCTGGCTGACATGGCCAAACCCAGTCTCTACTAAAAATACAAAAATTAGCTGGGCGGGGTAGTGCACGTCTGTAATTTCAGCTCCTCGGAAGGCTGAAGCACGAAAATCACTTGAGCCTGGGGTGGAGGTTGCAGTGAGCTGAGATGGCATCACTGCACTCTAGCCTAGGCAACAGAGGGAGACTCTGTCTCAAAAAAAAAAAAAAAAAAAAAAAAAAAAAAAGGCCCGGCACAGTGGCTCATGCCTGTAATCCCAGCACTTTGGGAGGTCAAGGCGGGTGGATCACAAAGTCAGGAGTTCGAGACCAGCCTGGCCAATAAGGTAAAATCCGGTCTCTACTAAAAATACAAAAATTAGCTGAGCATGGTGACACATGCCTATAATCCCAGCTACTCAGGAGGCTGAGGCAGAAGAATTGCTTGAACCCGGGAGACGGAGGTTACAGTAAGCCGAGATCACGCCACTGCACTCCAGCCTGAGCGACAGAGCAAGACTCCATCTCAAAGAAAAAAAAAAAAAAAAAAAAAGGAAGTTAGACATGAGTATTGTATTGTATCCTAATAAAGCGATTATTTGGCATTACACCTTAATGAATTTTATCCAGTCAATTTGCCCTTGTAGACACAGAGTGATTCATGTAATATGACATGTAGCATAATCAAGTTTAATCTCTATCATATTGGTTGTTTATCGGTAGGCTATGGTTGTAAAAGAAGAATAAATAAATAAAGTAATCTATCAATCTTGATCAAACAACATAGGCCACAGTTGATTCAGATGTTACAATGATGTAGTTGGTACAACTCACTGGGCAGCATAAACCATGAGCATTAAAGAAAAATGATAATCATGGCAAGACGTGATGGCTCCTGCCTGTAATCCCAGCACATTGAGAGTCAGAAGTCGGCAGATCTTCTGAGGTCAGGAGTTGGAGACCCAGCTGGCCAAATGGCGAAATCCCATCTCTACCAAAAAATACAAAAATTAGCCAGGCACGGTGGCGCATGCCTGTAATCCCAGCTACAGGGAAGGCTGAGGCAGGAGAGTCGCTCGAACCCCAGAGGTAGACTGCAGTGAGCCGAGATCACGCCACCACACTCCAGCCTGGGCAATAGATTGAGACTCTGTCTCACAAAAAACAAGAATGCAAAATGAAAAATGAAAATCAACTGCATGAAAGTCAATTCAGTTTATGCCTAGCCTTCATTAAAGACCAACAAGAAAAAATAACAAAAATAAATAAATAAATAAATAAATAAATGTCTCGGTGAAAAATCGCATTTAGGCTTTCATCTCCAGGGCAGAGTATAGATGGAAAATATATGTTTGATGTAATAACTGATTTTGTGATATGCCTTTATGATTGAAAATAGTTGACATATTAAAAAATAATAATAGTAAAACAAATATTATTTTAAGCCTCCACATTTGTGATAATGTTGTTAGGCAGCAATAAAAAAGTAAAAAATAGGCCGGGCGCGGTGGCTCAAGCCTGTAATCCCAGCACTTTGGGAGGCCGAGACGGGCGGATCACGAGGTCAGGAGATCGAGACCATCCTGGCTAACACAATGAAACCCCGTCTCCACTAAAAATACAAAAAAATTAGCCGGGCGTGGTGGCGGCGCCTGTAGTCCCAGCTACTCGGGAGGCTGAGGCAGGAGAATGGCGGGAACCCTGGAGGCGGAGCTTGCAGTGAGCCGAGATCGCGCCACTGCACTCCAGCCTGGGCGACAGAGCGAGACTCCGCCTCAAAAAAAAAATTAAAAAATAAAATAAATAAATAAATAAATAAAAAAGTAAAAAATAAAAATACACTCAAGCAAAATAAACCCAAATGAATCTATACCAGGACATATCATAATCAAACTGTTGAAAGCTAAAGATAAATTCAAAATCTTGAAAGCAGTGAAACATAAATGATACCTTACCCATAGGAAGAAAACAATTTTAATGAAAATAGATTTCTCATCAGAAACTGCGAAAGCCAGAAGGAAGAAGCACAACATTTTACAAGTGATAAAGAACCGTCAACCCAGGATTCTATAACCAGTGAATGAAAGAGATGTACATTTATATGTATACATATAAAATATGTATATATGTATAAAAATGTATATATAGAAGCCCTGAGGTAAGCCTTCTATATTTCGTTTGAACTAGTAAAATGTCAAAACCAGTAGGCTGTGCTAAAGTCTATATGTAATACCTAGAGCCACTGGTAAAACGTCTATACAAAGCGACACCTTCAAAAACATTAAGATAAATCAAATGAGATTCTAAAAAAATGTTGATGTGATCCATAAGTAGGCAGGAAAAAGAAAACAGAAAAACGAAAACCAAAAACCAAACATAAGACAAAAAAAAAAAAAAATGAATTGGCAGACCTAAGCCCTAACACAACAACAATTACATTAAATTTAATAGCCTAAATATACCAATTAAAAGATTTATATTTACAGACTGTATTTTTTAAATGAGCCAGTTAAATGATAGCTACAACAAAATTACTTCAAATATAATCATACACATAGGTTGAAAGGATTAAAAAAAGATATACTATGTCAATATTAATAAAAGGAAAGCAAGAGTGGTTATATTAGCATCAGATAAAGAGCAGAGCAAAGATAATTAGCAGGGACAGAAAGGAGCATAATGATAGAAGAGTCGCTCCACCAAGAAGACGTGGAAATCCCAAATGTATACACACCAAACAACGGAACTGCAGAATATGTGATGGAAAAATGGACAGAACTGAAATGAGAAACGCATAAATTGACAATTATGGTTTGGGACTTCACCACTACTCTTAACTATTGATAGAAAAACCAGAAAAAAAAAAAAATCAGCAAGGATGGAAGAACTCAACACCACCGGCAATCAAGATCTAACTGACATTGACAGGACATTTCACCCAACAACAGCGAAATACACATTCTTTCCAAACATTCACAGAACATATACTAAAATAAGCCATGTCCTGGGCTAGAAAACAAACCTCAACAAACTTAAAAGAATTGAAACCATACAGTGTGTTCTCTGACCACAGTGGAATACAACTAGAAATAATAAGAGCAACATCTCCAGATACTTGGAAGCTGAACACCACACTTTTAACGAAGTCATAGGTCAAAGAAAAAGTTTTGGGGGAAAACAAAAATACATTGAACTGAATGAAAAAGAAAACACAGCACATCAAATTTTGTAGGATGGAACTAAAGCAGTGCTCAGAGAGAAATTTATAGCACAAAAATGCTTATAGTAGACAAGAGGGAAAGTATCAAATTGATCATTTAAGCTCCCAACTCAAGATAATAGAAAAAAAGCAAAAGAAAGCCAAATAAAACAGAAGAAATAAAATAATAAATGGCAAAAATCAATAAAATTGAATAGAGAAAACCAATGAGACAAAAAGTTGGTTCTGGCCAGTTACAGTGGCTCACACCTGTTGTCCCAGCTAGTTGGGAGGCCGAGGCGGGAGGATCACTTGAGCCTGGGAAGCTGAGGCTGCAGTGAACAGTGATTGCACCACTGCACTCCAGCCTGGGTAACAGAGTAAGATCCCCTCCCCCTAAAAAAGATGGTTCTTACAATCAAAATTGATGAACCTCTAGCATTATTGACAAATAAAATAATGAAATTACTTGTCACCAATTTATCAGAAAATTAATCAATCACCAATGTCAGGAAAGAAACAGTGGATATCATTACAAGCCTTGCTGACAACAAAATGATAATAAGGGATTGTGACAAACAGCTCTACACACATAAATTTGACAATTTACATAAAATGAACCAATACCTCAAGAAAGCAAAAACTACCACTATTAACCCAATATGAAATAGAGAATTTGAATAACCCTACAACTATTAAAGAAACTGGTTTTTAAATTTTAAAACTCCTGAAAAGGAAATTCTCCAGGCCTCAGTAGTTTCACATGAGAACTACCACTTGATCCAGCAATCCCACTACTGGGTATCTACCAAGAGGAAAAGAAGTCATTATACAAAAAAGACACTTACACACACATGTTTATAGCAGCAGAATTCCCAACTGCAAAAATGCGGAACCAACCCAAATACTCATCAATCAATGAGTAGATAGGGAAACTGTGATATATACATATATATATGATGAAATACTACTGAGCCATCAAAAAAATGAATTAATGGCATTCGCAGCAACCTGGATGGGATTGAAGACTATTATTCTAAGTGAAATAACTCAGGAATGGAAAAGCAAACATCATATGTTCTCACTGATATGTGGGAGCTAAGCTATGAGGATGCAAAGGCTTAAGAATGATACAGTGGACTTTGGGGACTCGGTAGGGGGGAAAGGTGGAAAGGGGGTGAGGGATACAATACTACAAAGTGGGTTCAGTATATACTGCTCTGGTGATGAGTCCACCAAAATCTCACAAATCACCACTAAAGAACTTATACTACCTGTTCCCCAAAAACCTGTGGAAATAAAAAAAAAACTTAAGAAAAGAAAAAAAAATTAAATGTGAAAATATAGGCTATAGACTAGAAGAAAATATTTGCAAATCATAAATCTAATAAAAGATACCTATCTATAATATGCAAATAACTCTCAAAACTCAACAGTAAAAACAAAACCAAACAACAACAACAATCTATTTTTCAGTGAAATCTCTCTTCACAGTACCACATAGTCATGATTACTGTAGTTATATAATAAGATTTGAATCAGGGAGAGTGCTACCTCCTACTTTATTCTTTTTTTTCAAAATTGTTTTATTCAGTTCTTTTCCTTTGCACACAATCTTCTCATCATCGAAGAGCGATTTCATTGAAAAACATACACAAATGGCAAATAGGCACAGGAAAAGATATTTAATCAACATCATTAGCTATTAGGGAAAAGCAAAGTAAGACCACGATAAAATATTAGCTACATACCTATTAGAACAACTAAACTTGAAAACAATCATAGCGATGATATGAAACACTGCCAAGGATGTAGGGACACTGCATCTCCCACACCTTGGCGATGGAGATGTAACATGGTACAGCCACTAGGGAACATAGTTTAGCAGTTTCTTTAAAACACTAAACAGACACTTAGCATATGACTCAGCAATTGCCCCCCTGAGCACTATCCCAAAGAAATAGAAACTCAAGGCAGGCACGGTGGCTCTGCCTGAAATCCCAGAACTTTGGGAGGCCGAGGCAGCGGATCACTTGAGGTCAGGAGTTCAAGACCAGCCTGGCCAATATGACAAAACCCCGTCTCTACTAAAAATACAAAAAATTAGCCAGGCATGGCAGCACGTGCCTGTAATCCCAGTTACTCAGGAGGCTGAGACAGGCGAATCGCTTGAACCCGGAAGGCGGAGGTTGCAGTGAGTAGAGATCGCACCACTGCATTCCAGCTTGGGCGACTGAGTGAGACTGTCTCAAAAAAAAAAAAAAAAAAAAAGGCAGGGCGCGGTGGCTCACACCTGTAATCCCAGCACTTTGGGAGGTCGAGGCGAGCAGATCATGAGGTCAGGAGATCGAGACCATCCTGGCTAACACCGTGAAACCCCGTCTCTACTAAAAAAAAAAAAAAAAAAATACAAAAAATTAGCCGAGCGTGGTGGCGGGCACCTGTAGTCTCAGCTACTCCGGAGGCTGAGGCAGGAGAATGGCGTGCACTCGGGAGGGGGAGGCTGCAGTGAGCCGAGATGGCGCCACTGCACTCCAGCCTGGGCAACTGAGCGAGACTCGTCTCAAAAAAAAAAAAAAAAAAAAAAAAAAAAAACCAGGTCCACACAAAATCCTATAGGTGAATGTTTATAGTAGCTTTATTGTAATACCCAAAAAACAAAAACAACCAAGTTGTCTTTCAATAACTGAATGAATAAACAAACTATAGTACATGAAAAAGTGCTCAGTAACAAAAAGGAACAAACTATTGATATGTAACTACACTTGACCCTTGAACAACATGGGCTTTAACTGTGCGGGTCCACTTACAAGCAGATTTTCTTCTGTCTCTACCACCCCTGAGACAGCAAAACTAACCCCTCCTCTTCCTCCTTCTCTGTGTGAAAACGACGGGGATGAAGACCTTTAAAATGATCCACTTCCACCTAAAGAATAGTAAACATATTTTCACTTTCTTATGATTTCAATACATTTTTTCTAGCTTACTTTATTGTAAGAATACAGTATATAATACATAGAACCTACAAAATATGGCTTCCGTTCAACAATAGGCTATTAGTAATTAAATTTTGGGGCAGTCAAAAATTATTTTCAACTGGATGGAGTTCAGCACCCCTAACCCCCACATTGTGCAAGTGCCAACTGTATTTGAATGGATTTCAAGGGCATTATGCATGAGTAAAATATTGAAGTCACTCTCAAAAGGTCACATACTGTACAATTCCATTTATATAACATCCTTGAAATGACAAAATTATAGAGATGGAAAACAAATTGGTGGCTGACAGGGGTTAAGTATGGGGGAAAAGAGGGAAGTGGGTGAGACTATGAAGAGGTGGCACCAGGGAGAACTTTGTGGCAATAAAATCGTTTTGTAACTTGATTGCAGTGGCGTTTACATGATCCTGTGATCAACTGGAACTACACACACAACTACACACACACATTGTACCAGTATCATTCCTGATTTGTGACATTGAACTATAGCTCTATAAGATGTACTCATTGGGGGAAACTGGATAAAGGGTACATGGGATCTCTCCATGATACAATTTCTTTGCAACTTCCTGTGAATCTATAATTATTTCAAATGTTAAAAAGAAAAGCAAAATTAAAGATTTTACAAATTAAATCTGAAAGGAAATAAAATTGCCTCTTTGGGAGGTGGAAATACATGAGGTTTTTCTGTTTTGCAAGTATTTTCTACAATGAACATATATGTTACTTTGTTTTTATCACAGTAGGGTTTTTTTTTTTAATCTTCTTCAAACCATGGTCATGAGAGGTCTACTCAGCTGCTTACGTGGTCCCCTCCAGTGATGGCACAGGGGATGGTCTCTCCTAAGACAGCCCTAGGAGGATGGCCTCACAGGTGAAGGAACTGGAGAGAGTAGAGCATCTCCTAACTAGGGAACTCTGAGTCACGCAGCAAGCATCAACCATTTGCAACAAAAAAACATGAGAAACAGATGCTTATTCACAATGCTGGTAGGAATGCAAAATGGTATCATTGCAATGCAGCAGGGGTGGGAGGTATCTAACAATTTATGTATGGCTCTGCTTTTGAAACCAGTTACCCTATTTCTAGGAAGTTCACCTGAAGAAACACCTCTGGCAATATGAAAACACATGTCCACAAAGTTATTCATCACAACACTGCTTGTCACTGAAAAATATTGGAAACCACCTACATGCCCAAGCATACGAGAGTAGCTGAATGAATTATGGTACCTTCTACACAATGGAATGCTGCTGTAACAAAAGAATGAAGAAGATCTCCATGGCCTGATAATAAATGATTTGCAGGACATTCTGTCAAGTGAAAAAAGCAAATTGCAAAAGAGCATATACAGTATGCGATCTGTTGTATAAGAAGGAATGATGAAACATACACATATCTATCTTTACTCGCACACACACGAAGGATAAACCAGGAAGCAATGAAGTTGGTTACCCATAAGAGGTGGGAGGAAAATAAAGTGGAAGGAATATGGGAGGGAGTGACCCTTCTCTGAAATGTGTTTATAACAAGGTTTGACTTTTGGAAGCATGTTAATATTCTAAATGTTCAAAAATTAAAATTAAGCAGAAAAACAAACTAAACCAAATTAACCTAATTGTATTTCAAATGAATATTATAATTATACTGAAAGGGAAGGAAGGGAGGGAGGGACGGAAGGAAAGAAGGAAGGAAGGAAGGAAGGAAGGAAGGAAGGAAGGAAATGTGGGAGGGAAGGAAACAGGGAAAGAGGGAGTAATAAAAGGACTAACTCTAGTAATTTGTGTATATTTTACTATATACCCATAGTCTTTAACAGGGTTGGAAGATGGGAACTGCAAACAAATCCTGAATTCATTTCAGTAGAGCTGTTTTTTGTAGTGGTATGGGTGATGCAATTGTAAGACTACGTTAAATGTATTATATTGTTATAATGTATATAGATATATCAAATTATTATATTAAGCAAATGAGTAAATGTGTTAATGTTGGGAGCCAGGATTCTCACTGTGGAAGAAGGGACATGCAAATATAAAGTGGGAAAAGCAAAAAAGAACCTGGGATTAGGAGTGGTGGTGTAAATGCATGATTTCTCAAATATGCATAATTACGTGCAAATGTGGGCATATGTGTGTCTGTGTGTATACATGCACACATTTTTCTAGTTCTATCCACTGAAAGAGCCTAAAAGCAAAGACACACAAGTAGCACCTAGCTCCCAGATCTTTGGTCTCTAATACCATTCCATGTTAAAAGGAAGCAGTGCTCTCCAGAGAAATGACTTATTCCAGGAGAGGAGCAGAATATGTACAAACATGAGCCCCGAATATCTTATTATGCCAGGCATGGAATGCTTTTAAAAAATGAGCATGTCCCAGGGGAGATGAAAAGGGCTCCCACTAGTCAACTTCAGAATAATTTAAGCACCCAAATATTAAGTACAGTAACAAGTTATAAACCATTAGAAAATATAAATTAATGAGTCTTTACTGATAATAGATAAATTAATAGGTAGATGACAGATAGATAATAAGTAGATGATGATAGATAGTTTTAATTTTTAAACGGGGAGGTATATTCTTTAAAAATGGCAACACCACTAAAGATAAAGAAAGGCCATAGAGGCCAGGCATGGTGGCTCACTCCTGTAATCCCAGCACTTTGGGAGGCTGAGGCAGGAGGATCACTTGAGGCCAGTAGATTGAAACCAACCTGGGAAATATAGCGAGACCACATGTCAATGAAAAAGAAAATTTTGGTTGGGCGCGGTGGCTCATGCCTGTAATCCCAACACTTTGGGAAGCTGAGGCAGGTAGATCACCTGAGGTCAGGAGTTCAAGACCAGCCTGGCCAACATGGCAAAACCCCATCTCTCCTAAAAATACAAAAATTCACTGGGCATAGTGGTGGTCACCTGTAATCCCAGCTACTCGGGAGGCTGAGGCAGGAGAATCACTTGAACTCGGGAGGCAGAGGTTGTAGCAAGCCGAAATTGCGCCTGGCATCTCTCTTGCCTCTCTTTCACTAGGTGATACTCGGCTTCCCCTTCCCCTTCTGCCATGATGATAGGCTTCCTGAAGCCTCACTATGAGCTGAGAAGATGCTGCCATGCTTGTACAGTCTGCAGAACCATGAGCCTAATAAATCTCTTTTCTTTGTAAATTACCCAGCCTTAGGTTTTCCTGTATAGCAATGCAAAGCAGATTAATTCACAGTGCCCCCTTGAAGAGGAGCTGAGAGGACTAGACAACTATTTATATCAAGCTCCTGGAGCAGGGCCTGGCCCATTCTCTGTGCTCGGCAAGTATCAGAGAGTATCATCAGTTACAGGACTATCCTACATTCCTACCTTCCTTATCATTTCATCATTTCTGTTAATCATCACCTGCCTACTACTCTCCAGGCACTCAAAATGGGGTTTGTTTGATTTTCATAGCAGCCCCAAGGGGAAGTACAATCATTTTGCAAATAAGGAAATTAATCAAAGAGGTCAAGTGACTTACCTCAGGTCACACAGATGTCAGGGGTGGAGCTATAAATTAATTTGGCTGGTCCTACTCAAAGCTTCCCTGCCCTGCAACTTCCCCTTTAAGACATGATTGTTTCATAGAGTGGGTCTGGGACAATGAACATTTGTCAGGACACAGGTTCTGGGAAGCTGGAAATGGGACCAGCCAAGCCTTGATCTCTGATATAACCTCTGAGAAATGCCCTCCCCAACCCCAGTTCTCAGCCACACCCTCACCTATGAACAACGCTCCCATCCAGGGCTCACCCCAGCCATGGGGAGCAACCAGGAACCAGGCCAAGGGTCCTTTAGGAGTGCTTCCTACTAGAAGGACATTGGTTTGCAGAGAACAGACTGTGAGAACCCCAGAGTGAGCCGATTTGTGTGTCCTGCCCAGAACCTCAGCCCAGACAGGAGATGGCCCAGCCTTCTGTCCCCATGATGAGGACCATGCCCATGGGGCATTGGTGGCCAGCCGGGGAGGGACTGGCACAGTCCTCTTCGGTTTACAACTGTTCAATGTCTCATTAACTTCTCTTTGGTCGTGTCCCTGGCCCAGAACTCGTGCCCTTTGATCCTCCCAATCATCCCCATGGTAGGCAAACGTGGGAGGGCAGGGGACTGCATGTTCCCCTCCTGGCTTCCTGCTGTATAAATGGGGAAACAGAGGCCCCAGGAGAGCAAGTGATCCCCCCAGGACCACACAAGGAGTCTGCAATCTGGCCCTGACAGGATTCCAGTCTTTGGCTCAAGCCTCAGCCAGAAGTCTCATCCTGCATGTCTGGCTCAGTCTGAAGACTCAGGTGGGAGACAGGAAATGAAAATCTTCAGGAGCCTCAGGGAGGCTTACTGGAAAGAAAAGGAAATTTGTATTTACTAAGAAACCAGCTTTGCTGATGCAACAGCAAATCCTTCAAAGTTCTCCAGAATCCAACCACTTCTCACCAGCTCCACCTGCACCAGCACCATTTCCCACCTGGACCATTGCAGTATCCTCCGCAATGGGCTCCCTGCTCCTGCCCTCCTATTAATGCCTAAGTTGTCTCATGTCCCTTGCCTGCTCAGAGGCTTCCTGTGGCTTCTGTCTCACTCAGGAAAATGCCTAAGTCCCAACACTGGCCTGCAAGGTCCATGGTCTGGCCCCATCCATGCCCCACCCCTATCTCCCACTTCCCCCCTACTCCCCCCACTCCAGCCACACTGGCCTCTCCACTGTTCATCAACACTCAGGCACAGTCCTGCCCTAGGGCCTTTGCACTTGCTTTACTTTCTGCCCCAAACACTCTTCCCAAGATAGCCACATGGCTTTCTCCTTCACCACAGTCAGGACCCCGTTCAGATGTCACCTTTTCAGAGAGGCCTTCCCTGACTGTCCCGTGCACAGCCTAGCACTTCCTGTCCCACCTGTCTGGTTTATTTCTTTCCAACACACTCATCGCCATGTGACACTCTCCACTGATTTGTGTTTGTTGATTGTCTGCTCTTTTTAATATCAGCTCCTTGAAGGCGGGGATTTCTACCTGGTTTTTTTTGTTTTTTTTTTTTAGAGATGAGGTCTTGCTATATTGCCCAGGCTGGTCCTAAACTTCTGGGCTCAAGCGATCCTCCCACCTTAGCCTCCCAAGTAGGTGATTCTACAGGTGTAAGTGACTGTACCTGGCCCCTCTGCCTGTTTTGTTCACTCTTGTAAATTCCCAAAGCCTAGCACAGTGCCTGGCACATGGTAGATGTTCAATAAACATTTTGTGAATGAATGTGTGAGACTCTGCACTGAGCAGTTTAATCCCAATTAAGTGCAAGTTTCCATCCCCATGGCCATCAGGCAAGAACAAGAGAGGCTCAGAAAGCCTCCCAGCCACACAGCCCATAAGGGGAGGAGTTGGAATTTGGACCCACATCTAATGCCAAAGCCTGCATTCTTAACCACTGCACTACACTGCTCCTGGATTTAGGGATTTTACTGATGAGACCCATAGAAAGTGATAATAGCCATCCCCACTGATGCCCCTCCCTTAGTAAACCAAGAAATCTCAGAGATAGGAAGCAAAGGGCCAGGCGGGGTGGCTCATGTCTGTAATCCCAGAGGTAGGTGACCGAGGTCAACCTTGGTCCGAGGGAGACCGAGGTGGGTGGACCACCTGAGGTCAGGAGTTTGAGACCCAGCCTGGCCAAAATGGTGAAACCCTGTCTCTACTAAAAATACGAAAATTAGCTGGCATGCCTGCAATCCCAGCTACTTGGGAGGCTGCGGCAGGCGAATTGCTTGAAGTAGTGGTTTCAGTGAACCAAGATCGCGCCACTGCACTCCAGCCTGAGTGACAAAAGCAAAGTTCCATCTCACAAAGAAGAAGGAGAAGGAGAAGGGGAAGGGGAGGAGGAGAAGGAGGAGGAAGAGGAGGAGGAGGAGGAAGAAGAAGAGAAGGAGGAGGAGGAGGAGAAGGAAGGAAGAAGGAAGAAGAAGAACAAGAAGATGATGATGATATAGGAAGGATATAAGGACCCAGAGCAAGCCCAGGCACAAGCAGATACCTTGAACATTCCTCCCAACTCTGAGCTGAGAAGTCCTCCACGCTTGGCCAAGGGCAGCTCTGTCCCTTGGTGGTCAGTCATGTCAATGGCCCCATTGGTGTCCCAGGACAACAGCGTTGACAAGGATAACCCAACTGGCAAGTGCTCAAAATCCCTAATATACACACAGCTCCTGAAAAGCAACAGGAAAAAAAGAGACAACCCATTTTTTCTTTTAGATACAGGGTGTTGCTTTGTCACCCAGGCTGGAGTGCAGTGGTGTGATCATGGCTCACTACAGCCTGGATCTCCTGGGCTCAAGTGATCCTCCAGCTACAGCCTCCCAAGTAGCTGGGACTTCAGGCACGTGCCACCATGCTGGGCTAATTTTTAAAACTTTTTGTAGAAATGAGGTCTCACTATGTTGCCCAGGTTTGTCTCAAACTCCTGGGCTCAAGCGACTCTCTTGCCTCAGCCTCCCAAAGTGCTGGAATTCAACACATTTTTTTTAATTTGCAAAGTACATGAATAGGCAACTGACAGAGGACATCATCCTCAAATGACTATCAAACTTAGGAAAAGAGAGCAGCTTCACTAGTGATGGAAATGTATTTTAAAACCACCTTGGGATACGAACGTTAATACGTAGATGGGGCAAAAAAAAAAAGTGGAATATTAATTATATCCAGCAGTGGGAAAGAGAACTGTTGTAAACACTGTTCAAGTATTTGGTGGCCATTCACTGGCACTGGCTTGTACTCCTGCTGAACTTGGGGGGACAAGAGCCACAGCGCAGAGCTTCGGGTATCCCAGTCCGCACTTCTGCCTCTGCACTCTTTTATTCCTGTGTGTGTGTTCCTCTGTTGTAACACCCTAGCTCTCAGCAAGTGACAGGAAAGAGTGTAAGAGGCAAAGTTAGGGACAGGACAAGACCCTGCACCTGTGTTAATCATACCCCTTCGCCCTCCAACAGGGCAGGAGAAACTCTCAATGCTATACTGCCTCTCCTGGCTTTGGCTGCTATTTTTGTTTTGTTTTGTTTTGTTTTGTTTTTGTTGTTGTTTTTTTGAGGCGGAGTCTTGCTCTGTCACCCAGGCTGGAGTGCAATGGCTCGATCTTGGCTCACTGCAACCTCTGCCTCCTGGGGTCAAGAAATTCTCCTACCTCAGCCCCCCGAGTAGCTGGGACTACAGGCGCCCGCCACCATGCCTGGCTAATTTTTGTACTTTTAGTAGAGATAGGGTTTCACCATGCTGGCCAGGTTGGTCACAAACTCCTGATCTCATGATCTGCCCACCTAGGCCTCCCAAAGTGCTGGGATTACAGGCGTGAGCCACTGCACCCAGCCTGACTGCTGTTTTTTAGGCTCCCTGTGGTGGCGGGGAGCCTGTGTTGGTAGGGAGTGGTCAGGTAATGCTAATGGAAGAAAAGGGCAGACCCCAAATCTCTCCCCACCCATGGCACCAGTCTTTCTACAATGGAAATGCTCTCACCCATGACTTCAGCCCCATCCAGAACCCAACCACCTTCTGTTGCCTCATTAGTCCTTCTTCCAGCTTCTGAGGCATCTCCAGGGTTAGTGCAGGGGAAAGAGCCAGCAGACAGGCCTGGACTGCCATGGTGCATTTTACCTTGTTTGTAGACGTGGACTGAAAAGCTGCAAGACCAGCAATTATAAATGAGAATACCAGCTAACCTGTGAGTGGTTACTCTGTACCAGGCACTTTGCTAGGCATGCCACATACATGATCTCCTTTAATAACATAACCCATGATAGGCCAGGTGCAGTGGCTCATGGCCTTAATCCTAGCACTTTGGGAGGCCGAGGCAGGTGGATCACCCGAGGTCGGGAGTTCAAGACCAGGCAGGCCAGCATAGTGAAACTCTGTCTCTACTAAAAATACAAAAAATTAGCCAGGTGTGGTGGCAGGCACCTGTAATCCCAGCTACTCAGGAGGCTGAGGCAGGAGAATTGCTTGAACCCAGGAGGCAGAGGTTGCACTGAGCCAAGATCGCACCAATGCACTCCAGACTGGGCGACAGAGAAAGACTCTGTCTCAAATAAAATAAAATAAAATAAAATAAAGTAACACAACCCACGAAAAACCTATATCATAATCTCCATTTTACAAATGAAGAAACAGAGGCTCAGAGAGGTACAATAATTTGCCAAATGTCACTCTGCTGGAAAATGGCTGAGCCAGAATTCAAACCTAGAGTTTGTACTTTGAAGCATTTCCAATTTTCTCTTTGAACCAATTTGAAGGCTTTCATTTCTGGAAGCCAGGCTGTTGACAGCTTTCACTTCTTATATTCTTTCCCACCTAGAAAGGTCTGGCCAAGTGCAGACCAAATATGATTCTGGTATCAATTTGAATAGACTGACCTCAAGTCCACATGGAAACTTCAGGATGGTCCATCTGGGAGAAGCCCTGAGGGTCACACAGAAGGGCTTCTCCACCTTCAACAGGTCTCCTGAGGATGAGAGCAGTGCAGTTACCACTCAGCAAAGCCTCACATGCATCCTCATTAGAGGGGCACCCTCTCTGATGGAGAATAGGCAAGTTTCAAAACTGGGGCTTAGCCCAGGAGGGTTCTTGCCTTTGCCCAGGGAAGAATTCAAGAGTGAGCTGGTGGTGTTAGACAGCAATCTTTTATTGCACAGTACTGTTCCTTGCAGAGCAGGGCTAATTCATAGGTAATGTGCTCAGAGCAGGCAAGGTAGGGACTGTTGCCAACTGTATTTATACCCACTTATACCCACTTTCAATTACATGCAAATTAAGGGGTAGGTCAATGCAAATTGAGAGATGGGTCATTTACAATTTTCTAGGAAAGCGATGGTAAATTCTGGGTGATTGCCACACATTTGTAAACTGTCATGGCACTGGTGAGAATGTCTTGTGCTAATGCACAATGAGGGCAGCTAAGTATTGCTTTTGTTGCCATCTGCTGGCTCCTGCCAGTTTTTTCATTCTGACCCTTCAGGACTGAGAAATAAGTCCTGCCAAGCTATCTCCTACCTCATCTTTCCCTCAGCCCAGTCAGGGATGGTGGGTGACTTAGAACCAGACTGGTTAGAAAAACATGCTCTGATTAAAATCTGTAATCTCATTCTGGATTTTTAAAGCAGACAAGCCAGTTGGACATGCCCAGTGTTTTTGCCATAAAATCCCAATGTGCAAGGGAGACCAGACCGACTCCACTCTAGCCAAGGAGCCCCTGGCTGGGCTGCCTCTCGTCCATAATATGTAGCTCCTTATATCAAGTCTGAGCATTATCTTCCAACCCACAGAGTTCTTGAATGATGGAGCCCAGCCTCTTGATGGGTATTGGCACTCAAGTTGGGCTCCTGGGAATCCCACATGCCCACACCCCTCTCCCATGATGGGGGAGAATCTCCTCTCTGGACCCTCTCTGTGGAGGCATCGGAATCTCTGGAGCAGCAACAGGGCTGCAAGAGAAGCTTGGACTTCTCCGGAAACTGTGTCTGCATGGCCAGTACATGTTTTCACTTCCCATGGGTGTTTATATGAGTGAAGGGCAGAAGTAGAGTATTAAGAGAATAAGCATCCTAAAAGCCTCCCTGAATCACCAATGTCCTCCACAGTCCCTATGACCTTTAACTCCTCAGCTCCCCTCACCCAGGGAAATTCCAGTAAAGTGGACTGAACCACACGAGTTGCCAAATGACTTCAGGGAAGTTTAAGCCCCTTTCAGATGCACTAGTTAATCATGTATTGCCAGTTATCCTCAAGCTCCCCAAGCCTTCCAGCCATCTCCAATAACTTCATAGAAACCATTGGTTGCTAATGATCACGGAGTCCGGGACTCCCTTGAAAATGCAGTGAAAGTTGTGTGATCCTGGACTGAAGCTTCAGGCCCTTCCTCAGAATATGCAGATGCATGCACAACTCTTCACCCAATGTCAGGGATCCTTTCCAAGGAAATTTATATCCAGACACATCATCATCCAACTGTGGAAAATCAAACACAAAGAAAAATCTTGAAAGCATCCAGAGAAAACTAAACACATGACTTATACCAAAACAACAATTCAGATGATGGCAGATTTCTCATCAGGAACCACAGTGGCCAGAAAAAAAGTGGCCCTTTTTTTTTTAAGTGAAAGTAAATTTATTAAGAAAGAAAAGGAATAGGCCAGGTGCAGTGGCTCACGCCTGTAATCCCAGCACTTTGGGAGGCCAAGGCAGACAGATCTCTTGAGGCCAGGAGTTCGAGAGCAGCCTGGGTAACATGGAGAAACCTCATCTCTACAAAAAATACAAAAATTAGCTGAGCATGGTGGGGCATGCCTGTAATCTCAGCCACTTGGGAGGCTAAGGCAGGAGAATTAGGAGGCAGAAGTTGCAGTGAGTCAAGACTGTTCCACTGTAATCCAGCCTGGGCCACAGCGTAAGACTCTGTCTCAAAAAAGAAAGAAGAAAGAAAGAGAGGAAGAAAGGAAAAAAGAAAAGAAAAGAAAAGACAGAGAGAGAGAGAGAGAAAGAAAGAAAGAAAGAAAGAAAGAAAGAAAGAAAGAAAGAAAGAAAGAAAGAAAGAAAAGAAAGAGAAAGAAAAGAAAAGAGAAAGGGAGAAAGAGAAAAAGAGAAGAAAGGAGAAAAGAAAGAATGAAGGAAGGAAGGAAGGAAAGAAAGAAAGAGAGAGAGAAAGAAAGAAAGAAAGAAAGAAAGAAAGAGAAAGAAAGAAAGAAAAGAAAGAAAGAAAGGAAAGAGAGAGAGAGAGAGAAGGGAAGGGAGGGGAGAGGAGAGGAGAGGAGAGGAAAGGAAAGGAAGAAAAGGAATAAAAGAACGGCTTACTAGGCCGGGCGCGGTGGCTCAAGCCTGTAATCCCAGCACTTTGGGAGGCCGAGGCGGGCGGATCACGAGGTCAGGAGATCGAGACCATCCTGGTCAACACGGTGAAACCCCGTCTCTACTAAAAAATACAAAAAACTAGCCGGGCGAGGTGGCCTGCGCCTGTAGTCCCAGCTACTCAGGAGGCTGAGGCAGGAGAATGGCGTAAACCCGGGAGGCGGAGCTTGCAGTGAGCCTAGATCCGGCCACTGCACTCCAGCCTGGGTGACAGAGTGAGACTCCGTCTCAAAAAAATTAAAAAATTTAAAAAAAGAATGGCTACTCTATAGGCAGAGCAATGGCATGGGCTGCTCAACTGAGCACTTTGGGAGGCCGAGACGGGCGGATCACGAGGTCAGGAGATCGAGACCATCCTGGCTAACACGGTGAAACCCCGTCTCTACTAAAATACAAAAAAAAACTAGCCGGGCGAGGTGGCGGGCGCCTGTACTCCCAGCTACCTGGGAGGCTGAGGCAGGAGAATGGCGTGAACCCGGGAGGCGGGGCTTGCAGTGAGCTGAGATCCGGCCACTGCACTCCAGCCTGGGCAACAGAGCCAGACTCTGTCTCAAAAAAAAAAAAAAAAAAAAAAGGATGGCTACTCTATAGGCAGAGCAATGGCATGGGCTGCTCAACTGAGTATATTTACAGTTACTTCTTGATTATATGCCAAACAAAGGGTGGATTATTCATGAGTTTTCCTGGAAAGGGGTGGGCAATTCCTGGAACTGAGGGTTCCTCCCCATTTTAGACCATATGAGGTAACTGCTAGATGTTGCCATGGCATTTCTAAACTGTCATGGTGCTTGTGGGCATATCTTTTTGCACGCTAATGTATTATAATTAGCACATAATGAGCAATGAGCATGACCAGAGGTCACTTTTGTTACCATCTTGGTTTTGGTGGGGTTTGGCTGGTTTCTTTACCACATCCTGTATCATCAGCGAAGTCTTTATGATCTGCATCTTGGTGGCATATTTTTTAAGTGCTGAAAGGAAAGAACTGTCAACCAGAATTCTGAATCAAGTGAAAGCATTCTTTGGGTTTAGGAGTGAAGGCGAACATTGTGGTTAGCTCAATTTCACCTTGAATATTGCTTAAATCCCCTATGCATGCAGTGAATGTGGTTTTATATATAAAATGTTGTACAGCAGTAGCTGTGTGCATATAGTGTGTACAGAGATGCTCAGTACCCAACAGGACAAATCTGCAAAATACAGCTTCACCACTGAGCCATAGATGGAGCTGCCGCCTCAAATTAGAGCTCTCTTTCCACCTGTTTCTATAGTTAAAATTTCGTGAATTAAATGTGTGTATGATGCAAGTCTACTGCATTTCCTTTACTAAAGAGAAGCTGCAAGAACCAGTGATCCTGTCTCTTTATACTCATGCCCTCATCTAATTCCTTCCCCCTGAGTTGTGGGCTGCACCTAGTGACTCATTTCTAATGAATGAAGTACAGCAGAAAGTGATGGCTGTCACTTCTCAGATCGGGTCACAAAATGGCTGTTGCTTCTATTTTCAACTTCTCTCTCACTCTGTCTTGAATCACTTTCTGAGGGGAAACCTACCTGCCAGTAGCCAATGCCATCTGAGTGAGCTTGGGAGCAGAACAATCACCCCATACCCTCATCTCAAGTTGAGCTTTTGAATGACACTGCAGCCCCCGTCCAGTAGCTTGATTGCATCAGAGGGAAGAGACATGGCTAAGCTGAGCCCAGATTCTTGATTCAAAGAGACTATAAAATAACAAATATTTTATTGTTTTAAGCCACTACATTTTGGAGTAATTAGTCATACATCAATAAATAACTAAAACAGGTGGCCTCCTGGGACACAGAGGAGGATGGAGAAGGTTGAATATCAGAGAGCATATCGTAGGGACAAAAGCACAGAGTCCCCATCACAGGTTATCATGCGAGCCCAGAAACACAAGCATCTAACATCTCATCAATAATACGTTCCCACACACCACCAATACTTTTACCAAAAAAAGTCCTAATAGCTAATAGGACTATTAGCTTGCATTTTCTAAAATTGACTCCATATGGCTCTCCTTTGGTGGGAAAGGAAAAAGAAAAGTTGTCTCTGTCATTAACTTAATGTGATGTGTCCAATTTTATTTTATTTTATTTTATTTTATTTTATTTTATTTTATTTTATTTATTTTTTGGAGCAGGGTTTCACTCTGTCACCCAGGCTGGAGTGCAGTGGCACAATCTCAGCTCACTGCAACTACTACCTCCTGGGTTGAAGCAATTCTCATGCCTCACCCTCCTGAGTAGCTAGGATTATAGGCACAAGCCACCATGCCCGGGTCATTTTTTTGTATTTTTAGTAGAGATAGGGTTTTACCATGTTGGCCAGGCTGGTCTCGAACTCCTGACCTCAAATGATCCACCCGCCTCAGCCTCCCAAAGTGCTGGGATTACAGGCGTGAGCCATCACGCCTGGCCGATGTGTCAAATTTTAGATGAGGACACAGAGAACAGGGTAGAGGAGCTGAACTTTAATAATCATTCTCATATCAAATAGAGAAACCACATCATTACGGTTTAAATGCTTGTCTCCTTCAAAATTCATGTTGAAACATAATAGGCAATGTGGCAGTATAGAAAGGTGAAACCTTCAGGGGCGATTGGGTCATGTGTGTTCTGCTCTGATGAATGGATTAATCCATTTATGGATTAATGGGTTAATATATTAATAGGTTATTATGAGAGTGGCATTAGTAGCTTAAAAGAAGAGGAAGAGAGACCTGAGCTAGCGTGGCCCCTTGTCATGTGATGCCCTGTGCTCTAAAGACTGCAGGGAGTCCACACCAGCAAGAAGGCTCCCACGAGATGTGGCCCCTTAACCTTGGATTTCTCAGCCTCTATGACTGTAAGAAATAAGTTTCTTTTCAGATATTATGTTATAAGCAACAATTAGAAAATCTTTACATCCACCTAGGACCTGGCAGCCCACTCTGTGGCTTCAAAATGTCCCGCCTTTCTGAGCTAAACCAGTGTATACCTTACATGTACCAATTTATGTCTTTGCCTATAATTTCTGTCTCCCTAAAATGTATAAAACTAAGTTATAACCCAACTGCTTGGGCACATGTTCTTAGGATTTCTTGAAGCTGTGTCATGGATCATGATCCTTAACTGTGGCAAAATGAAATTCTAAATTGATTGAGACCTGTCTTAGATACTTCTTGGTTTGCAGCTGCAACCAAACGTCAGTCAGAGTTGCCTCTCATATGAGGCTCAACTGGGGAAGTATCTGCCTGGAAACCAGGGTGTTGGTAAGGGAGGAGACCACTCCTCTGTAAAGAAAAGAAAGAGAGATCAGACTATTACTGTGTCTATGTAGAAAAGGAAGATATAAGAAATTCCATTTTGATCTGTACTAAGAAAATTGTTTTGCCTTGAGATGCTGTTGATCTGTAACTTTAGCTCCAACCCTGTGCTCACAGAAACACGTGCTGTATGGAATCAAGGTTTAAGGGATCTAGGACTGTGCAGGATGTGCCTTGTTAACAATATGTTTGCAGGCAGTATGCTTGGTAAAAGTCATCGCCATTCTCCTTTCTCGATTAACCAGGGCACAATGCACTGCAGAAAGCCGCAGGGACCTCTGCCCAAGAAAGCCTGGGTATTGTCCAAGGTTTCTCCCCACTGAGACAGCCTGAGATATGGCCTCGTGGGAAGGGAAAGAACTGACCGTCCCCCAGTCCGACACCCATACAGGGTCTACGCTGAGGAGGATTAGTAAAAGAGGAAGGCCTCTCGTGGTTGAGGTAAGAGGAAGGCCTCCATCTCCTGCATGCCCCTGGGAACAGAACGTCTCAGGGTAAAACCCCATTGTACATTCGTTCTATTCTGAGATAGGAGAAAACTGCCCTGTGGCTAGAGGCGAGATATGGTGGTAGCAATGCTGCTATGCTACTCCTTACTACACTGAGATGTTTGGGTGGACAGTAGCATAAATCTGGCCCACATGCACATCCAGGCACAGTACCTTCCCATGAACTTATTTGTGATACAGATTCTTTTGCTCACATGTTTTCCTACTGACCTTCTCCCCACTATCACCCTGTCCTCCTGCAGCATTCCTCTTGCCAAGATAGTGAAAATAGTAATCAATAAATACTGAGGGAACTGAGAGACCAGGGCTGGTGCGGGTCCTCTGTATGCTGAGTGCTGGTGCCCTGGGCCCACTGTTCTTTCTCTACACTTTGTCTCTGTGCCTTATTTTTTTTCTCAGTCTCTCGTCCCACCTGATGAGAAATACCCACGGGTGGGGGGGCGCTGGCCCCCTTCAGACAATAACCCAACCGCTTAGGCACATGTTCTCAGGAATTCCTGAGGCTGTGTCATGGATCATGATCCTTAACCATGGCAAAATAAAATGCTAAATTGACTGAGACCTGTCTTAGATACTTTTGGTTTGCAGCTGCAACCAAATGTCAGCCAGAGTTGCTGTCTCATCTGAGGCTCAACTGGGGAAGGATCTGCTTGGAAACCAGGGTGTTGGTAAGTGAGGAGACCACCCCTCATATTGTCTTATGCCCAATTTCTGCCTCTAAAGAAAGAAGAAGTAAAAACTAAAAGGCAGAAAGGAAATCCACAGGCAGACAGCCCAGCACCACACACTGGGCCTGGTAGTTAAAGATCGACCCCTGACCTAACTGGTTATGTTACCTATAGATTGCAGACATTGTATGGAAAAGCATTGTTAAAATCCCTGTCCATGACGGGCCCCTCATGGCGTCTCCCAGAATCCGGTTCCCATCTTTATCAAACTTAGAGTGACACTGATTAGCCCAATGCTTTTCTTTTTTACCTTTTGGACATATTTCAGACTCACCAGTTTTCTTTTTTCCCCTATCTGGCAGCCTGACTCGCTGATTATTTCTACATTCTTTTTCAGTATGAATAGCTTATTTAAATTCTTTGAGCAATTTAAAAGGAAAAGGCTCAAATGTAGCTATATTTCCCTGTTGATCTGTGGGGTGTATTCTAACAGGGAACTGCCAAGCCTCTAAATCACCTTCTCTTCTAGCTTGCTGGATTCCTGCCTAAATAGAACTGATAGTGGTTGCTCAAGGCACTGCTCAAACAGTCACTGGGGCGACTACTTTTCGCCCAGTGTCCTCCAGAATAGAAAGATCTGGAGGGTCAGGCCACTGTTTATGGCCAGTTTTGGGGTCGGTTTATGGCCAGATTTTCGGGGGCCTGGTACCAACAGAATCACTTGAACCTGGGAGGTGGAGGTTGCAGTGAGCCAAAATAGTGCCACTGCACTCTAGCCTGGGCAACAGAGTCAGACTGTCTCCATAAAAAAGAAAAAAAAAAAAAGAAAACCAGGGATATGATTATACTTCCCTCCAAAGACAGGAGTGAGGATTAAGTAAAATGGTGAGAGTTATGAGCTATTAACAGTGCCTGGAATATGATGAGCCTTCAATAAACCTCAGCCATGTGATGATGATGATTGTATTAGTTTGCTCCAGCTACTGTAACAAAATGCCACAGACTGGGGGGCTTAAACAACAAAAATTTATTTTCTCACAGTTCTGGAGGCTGGAAGTCCAAGATCAAGGTGGCAGCCAGTTTGATGTCCCATAGTGCCCCTCTCCATGGCTTGCAGAAGGCCACCTTCTTGCTGTGTCATCACGTGACCTTTTGTCTATGTTCATCCCTGATGTCTCTCTTCTTATAAAGACACCAGTCTTATTGGATCAGGACCCCACTCTCATGATCTCATTTAACTTTATTGTGTCTGAAGAATCTATCTCCAAATATAGTCACATTGGAGGGCTAGGAGTACATATTAATTTGGGGAGCAGATAATAATTCAGTCGATGATTCTCATTCTCTCTCTCTTCATCTCTCTCGCTCTCTCTCCACTGCAGGACTGACAGGCAGAGAATAGGAATATGCAGCTGAAATGTGGGCAACTCTCCTGTCAACTGAAGAGGTAATACCAGGAAGGGTGTGAAGGAAATCCTAGGTTTGGGAACAGAATGAGGTTCCCAGGCAGATACTCCATATGTGACTTCCTCCCTCCTGGTTCCCTGTTCATTTGCCTGTGAGATGTTCCACTCCTGTGGAGAGCTCCAGGAGCTGCTTTTCTCTCCATTTGCCGACTGCCAGCACCCCATCTGCCCAGCTCATCTAATTCCTAGAAGCTGCCTAAACAAGCAGCCTATATTTCATAAACCTCTTGGGATCCATGCAAAAGAAACTCACTGAAGTAGCTCAGGAAAAACTAAAATGAACAGTTTCATCTAAGGACCTATGAAATTTTTCAGCAATCCATAGGTGTGACAGTCAGCATTTGCTTTGTAACAAACTACCTCCCTAAAACTCAGTGGCCTGAAACAACAGCCATTTATTTAGCTTGGAATTTCATGAGTTATCCATTTGGGCTGGGCTCAGCTGGATAGTTCTGGTCTCTGTAGGGCTCACTCCTGCATCTGGGGTCAGCTGGCAGATTGCCCCGGGTCTGTCTGGACTAGGATAGCCTCATAGCTGGGACAACTGGCCTCTCCTTCATGTTGTCTCTCATCCTGTAGCAGGGTGACCCAAGCTTGTTCACATGGCAGAGGCAGGATTCTAAGAGTAAGAGCAGAAACTGCAAGGCCCCTTAAGTCTCAAGCTCAAAAGGGACATGCCATCACTTCTGCCACAGAAAGGACTCCATTGGCCAAAGTCACATGACTGGCCAAATTCAAGGGATGGGGAAGTTGACTCCACCTCTTACTAGGAAGGGAAAAATCTGTGGCCATTTTTGCAATCTACCAAGAAATGTGGAAGTACACACAGCTCTCTCTGCCAGCCTCCCCGACCCACACACTTCACCCCCACCTCAAGCCCTTACAATTCCTTTCCTCCTGCACGTGGAATTCACAGTTCTCTGTCTCTCTCTGCAGATGGGCACTTTGTACTTCTCTATCCACGTGGGAAAAGACCCCATCCCACAGCTTCCAAGTCTACAACATCCAACATCTCTGTTCAAGGGAACAACCCAACTTAACCAGACTCCCTTTGCCCTGTTTCTGAAACACTTCAAGAAAGCATCTGATGGGTTGACTCGGTGCCATCCTTGGTCCCATCACTGTGACACGTTGTGCAAGCAAAGCATCAGAGGCTCATCCCTGTCTGTGGGAGCTCAGTGCTCAGCAAACAGGGGGGAGGTTTTACCTTGGAAATTGGCCAGACCCCAAAATATGTCTTTTACACATACTGCTCTTTTTTTTCTCTTTTTCAAAAAGAACCAAAAACTAAATAAAAACACCACCACTTCTGAGTGGTTTCTCATGAAGCCTCTCTTCCTGAGAGTGGGAGAGGCATGTTTGCAAATAAGATCAACCTTTGAGCTTTGCGCTGTTCGAGTTTAATACCTCTCCATATGAGGATGGCAGGCACAGGGCACACAAATATGGCTGAAACTCCTCTGGGGGATATATCTCACATTTGAGGAACATTCGGTACTTCTGTGACCAACGCAGAGCCACCTAACATGGCATCTGCTTAGCAATAATAGTAGCAGAACTGAGTCCAAGTCTTGTCTGTTGAGGGTTCTCCATGTGCCAGCCACTGACTATTCACCTTACATGATTAATATGTCATGCTAGGCCAGGCACAGTGGCTCACACCTGTAATCCCACTACTTTGGGAGGCCGAGGCAGGTGGATCACCTGAGGTCAGGAGTTCAGACCAGCCTGGCCAACATAGTGAAACCCCGTCTACTTAAAATACAAAAATCAGCCGGGCATGGGGGCACGTGCCTATAATCCCAGCTACCCAGGAGGCTGAGGCAGGAGAATAACTTGAACCCAGGAGGCAGAAGTTTCAGTGAGCCGAGATCGTGGCCACTGCGCTCCAGCCTGGGTGAGGGAGTGACACTATCTCAAAAAAATAAAATAAAATAAGTAAGAGATGTTAGCCAGGCACAGTGATTCACGCCTATAATCCCAGCATTTTGGGAGGCCAAGGCAGGCAGATCACCTGAGGTCAGGAATTCAAGACCAGCATGACAACATGATGAAACCCTGCCCCTTGTTATCACAGGAGTGGGGATGTGGCTTGCGTGCTGCCTAATCTTGCCTAGAACTAAGTATACCTGCTGTTCTTTTGCTTCTGGCTTAACCTTTGGTTACCCTAATTCCCTATTCTCCTGCCTCAAGAGGTGGCCACAGCAGCCCTGGACCTGCCCTCCTAGGGCTTATAGTAAAGTGAGGAGACAGACCTGTTCCCAGTGATGACCCAGAGTCATCACTCCCCTCTGGGAGGCCAGCAGGGGAGTCTTAATCGAGACTGGAGGATCCAGGAGGGCTTCCTGGCAGGGGAGGGGTCAGCTGTACTAGAGAACACATTAAGATCATTAATAATAAGAGCAGCCAGATGGCCAGGCATGGTGCGTCACGCCTGTAATCCCAGCACTTTGGGAGGCCGAGGCGGGCAGATCACAAGGTCAGGAGATCGAGACCATCCTGGCTAACACAGTGAAACCCTGTCTCTACTAAAAATATGAAAAAAAAAATTAGCCGGGCATGGTGGCGGGCACCTGTAATCCCAGCTACTCAGGAGGCTGAGGCAGGAGAATGGCATGAACCCGGGAGGCAGAGCTTGCAGTGAGCCAAGATCATGCCGCAGCACTGCAGCCTGGGTGTCAGAGCAAGACGGAAGGGAAGGGAAGGGAAGGGGAGGGGAGGGGAGGGGAGGGGAGGGGAGGGGGAGGGGGAGGGGAGGGGAGGGGAGGGGAGGGGAGGGGAGGGGAGGGGAGGGGAGGGGAGGGAAGGGAAGGGAGAAAGCAAGCAAGGAAGAAAGCAAGCAAGGAAGAAAGCAAGAAAGCAAGCAAGAAAGCAAGAAAGCAAGCAGGAAAGCAGGAAAGCAGGAAAGCAGGAAAGAAGGAAAGAAGGAAAGAAGGAAAGAGCAGCCAGGTCTCTCTGGTTGGAGTTGGTGCTTAGGAAAAATAAAATTTTAAAATTAAAATTTTTTTTGGCCGGGCGCAGTGGCTCACACCTGTAATTCTAGCACTTTGGGAGGCCGAGGCAGGTGGATTGACTGAGCTCAGGAGTTCAAGACCAGCCTGGCCAACATGGTGAAGCCTTGTCTGCTAAAAATACAAAAAAATTAACCAGACGTGGTGGTGCGTGCCTATAATCCCAGCTACTTGGGAGACTGAGGCATGAGAATCTCTTGAACCCAGGAGGAAGAGGTTGCAATGAACCAAGATTGCGCCACTGCACTTCAGCCTGGGCAACAGAGCGAGACTTGGCCACAAATAAAAAAATTTTTAAAATTGTTTAAACAGCAGCCAGGTGTCCATAGTGATATTTGTCAGGCATTGCACCAAAGAACTTTAATGCATTGTTCTCAGTCTTCCCACCTCAGCCTGCCGAAGTGCTGAGATTTCAGGTCTGAGCCACTGTGCCATGCTATGCCCATTTTTCAGATGAAGAATCATAAACCCCAGGAGATATCAATAATAATTGCTGCCATTTATTGACCAGCTAAATAAATAACTTTTTAAACCATTTAATTTATTTCTTTTCTTTTTCTTTTCTTTCTTTTTTTTTTTTTCCTGAAACAGGGTCTCACTCTCTCGCCCAGACTGGAGTGCAGTGGCACAACCTTGGCTCACCGCAACCTCCACCTCAAGTGATTCGGCCTCCCAAGTAGCTGGGATTCCAGGTGCGCACCACTACCACCCAGCTAATTTTTGTGTTTTTAGTACAGACGGGGTTTCACCATGTTGGCCAGGCTGGTCTTGAACTTCTGACCTCAAATGTGCGGGGGAAAGAAAGAGATCAGACTGTTACTGTGTCTATGTAGAAAAAGGAAGACATAAGAAACTCCATTTTGATCTGTACGAAGAAAAATTCTTCCGCCTTGAGATGCTGTTAATCTGTAACCCTAGCCCCAACCCTGTGCTCGCAGAAACATGTTCTGTATTGATTCAAGTTTAATGGATTTAGTGCTGTGCAGGATGTGCTTTGTAAAAATGTGTTTGCGGGGAGTATACTTGGTAAAAGTCGCCACCATTCTCCAGTCTCGAGTACTCAGGGACACAATGCATTGTGGAAGGCTGCAGGGACCTCTGCCCAAGAAAGCCTGGGTATTGTCCAAGGTTTCCCCACACTGAGACAGCCTGAGATATGGCCTCGTGGGAAGGGAAAGACCTGACCGTCCCCCAGCCTGACACCCGTAATGGGTCTGTGCTGAGGAGGATTAGTGAAAGAGGAAGGCCTCTTTTCAGTTGAGATAAGAGGAAGGCATCTGTCTCCTGCTCATCCCTGGGAATGGAAGATCTTGGTATAAAACCTGATCACACATTCTGTTTACTGAGATAGGAGAAAACCATCTTACGACTGGAGGTGAGACATGCTGGCAGCAATACTGCTCTTTACTGCACTGAGATGTTTATGTAAAGTCACACATAAATCTGGCCTACGTGCACATCTAGGCACAGCACCTTTTCTTAAACTTACTTATGACACAGAGTCCTTTCTCATATGCTTTCATGCTGACCCCCTCCCCACCATTACCCTATAGTCCTGCCACATGCCCCTCGCCAAGATAGTCGGGATAGTGATCAATAAATACTGAGGGAACTCAGAGACCAGTGCCGGTGCAGGTCCTCACTTGCTGAGCACCGGTCCCCTGGGCCCACTTTTCTTCCTCTATACTTTGTCTCTGTGCCTTATTTCTTTTCTCAGTCTCTCATCTCCACCTTGGGAGAAACACCCATGGGGTGGAGGGGCAGGCCCCCTTCAAAATGATCCACCCACCTCAGCCTCCCAAAGTGCTGGGATTACAGGCATGAGCCACCACGCCCAGCCACATATAACTTGTTTCTAAATAACTTATTTAACTAACACCACATGTTTTCACGAGCCCGTATTTTGTGGATGAGAAAAAAGAGGCAAGAGAAGCGATACCGGTTGCTTAGGATTCCCAGCTACCAATTGGTGGAAGCAGAATTTGAACCAAGGGAGTCTCTGGAGCCCTCATTCCCCATCTCCTCTTCTTGCTCTCCATGTCTTTCTCTCTTTCTCCCTTTCTGCTCCAAGTCCTCCTACATCACACCCTTCTGGACAAAGCTTCACATCTGACATTTTCTTTTTTGGGGTGGACAGAGTCTCACTCTGTCACCCAGGCTGGAGTACAGTGGCGCAATCATGGCTCACTGCAGCTTCAAACTCCGGGGCTTGAGCGATCCTCCAGCCTCAGCCTCCCAAGTAGCTGGGACGACAGGTATGTGCCACCACGCCTGGCTAATTTTCTTTTAATTTTTGTAGAGATGCGGGGGGTGGGGGCATATCTGAAATTTTTAAACCTTCCCTGACTGCCATGAGCATTCCTGGGTAGAAGCCACTCCGCGCCCTTACTTTGCTGGCATGGTTGCGGGACAGCAATTTGGCAATATCCTCTAGACCACAAATGTGCATGCCCTTTGGCCCAGGAAATCAGCTTCTGGGAATAAATATGACAGACACTGTCACATACAGGGGAAATGCCATGGACATGATGACCCAGGGAAGCACAGTTTGCAAGTACAAAAGGGCGGAAATACCCAAAAGAGGCCATCCCTGGAAGACAGTTTCAAAAATGATGGTGCATTCATGTAATGGAATACTACACATTTGTGAATGAATGAATGAACAAATGAATGAATGAGGTAGCTCAATATATCTGCCTATGGGAAAATCACCAAGATATGTTGCTAAGTGAAAAACAGAAAGAGAACAATGCCACCATTTTATTTTTTATTGGGAGACGGAAGAATAAGGAAATGGATTCATATTTGTTTAATTATACAAGCTTCTTGATGATCCTTTTGGATCCAGAAGTTTGAAAACCACAGCATCAAGAGGATGTCCATTGGGCATGGTGGCTCACACCTATAATCCCAGCACTTTGGGAGGCTGAGGAAGGTGGATCACCTAAGCTCAGTCTGGCCAACATGGTGAAACCCCATCTCTACTAAAAACACAAAAAAATTAGCTGGCTATGGTGGTGCAGGACTGTAATCCCAGCTACTTGGGAGGCTGAGGCGCAAGAATCACTTGAGCCTGGGAGGCGGAGGCTGCTGTGAACCGAGATCACGCCATTGCACTCCAGCCTGGGAGACAGAGCGAGAGTCTGTCTCAAAACAAACAAACTAACAAACACAAAAAAAATAGGATGCCCATTGGAGATCTCCATTCACTATTTTTTCAGATGATATTTCAGCACTTGAGTGAAGAAAATGTCTGGTCCAAACACTCAAGGAATTTAGACTCTTGACAGAGAAACACACAGAAGCAAGCAGATATGCCCAGAACCAAACTTGCTTTTTCTTCTGAGCCTGCTTCTTCAGAGCAGCCTCTGACCCTCCAGGTCCCTCAGAGGAGGCCCTGGAGACAGGAGCTGGGGAGTCCAGAGAGGTGAGGGAAACCCAGATGGTGATGGCATCGTCCAGAGAAGGAACATAACAATGGCCACAGATTCCCAATTTGGAAATAACTCAGCAGAACAAGAGTCACAGAAAATTCAGAGATTTCCAAGAGACCAGCCTCCATGTTTCCATAGAAATTCACCTACATACATCCAGGGTGAGAGACCCCAAGCATCAGATATGTCATACACAAGCATCAGATCTAAGTTAGAGAGGGCACCCGGGGACAGAAAGCTTCAAGCCAGCCAAAAGCCGTAAGAGGGATTTTACAGAAAGATATAATAATGTGGGGCTGGGCACAGTGGCTCATGCCTGCAACCCCAGCACTTTGGGAGGCTAAGGTGGGAGGATTGCTCTAGGCTAGGAATTCAAGACCAGCCTGAGTAACATAGCGAGACCCTGTCTTTACAATAAATTTAAAAACTAGCTGGGCGTGTTCGCATATGCCCATGGTCCCAACTACCCAGGAGGCTGAGGTGGAGTTGAGCCCAGGAGGTGGAGGCTGCAATGAGCCATGATAGCGCCACTGCACTCCAGCCTCAGTGAAATAGTGAGACCCTGTCTAAAAAAAAATAAAAATAAAAAGGATATAAGGATGTCAGAGAACAGGGACCAGAGCTGTTAGTCGGCCTCACGGAGACCCTGGCCAGGACAGACACCTCTGGGGACCAGGAAGTCTCTCAGGTTCTATCTCTTTTTTTTTTTTTTTTTTTTTTTTTTTTTGAGACAGAGTCTCGCTCTGTCGCCCGGGCTGGAGTGCAGTGGCTGGATCTCAGCTCACTGCAAGCTCCGCCTCCCGGGTTCACGCCATTCTCCTGCCTCAGCCTCCCGAGTAGCTGGGACTACAGGCGCCCACCACCACGCCCGGCTAATTTTTTGTATTTTTTAGTAGAGACGGGGTTTCACCGTGTTAACCAGGATGGTCTCGATCTCCTGACCTCGTGATCCGCCCGTCTCGGCCTCCCAAAGTGCTGGGATTACAGGCTTGAGCCACCGCGCCCGGCCTCAGGTTCTATCTCTTAGGATTTGGCTCTCTGAATCTCTCACCTCTCATTTCTCTCTCATCTCGCTGTCTATGCTGTGTCTCTATCTCTTTCAATCTTTCTGTCTCCCAGCCCTTATCTCTGAGTGTGTCTCTCTGTTTCTCTCTTTCTCCCTCCCTCTCGCTCTCTCCCTTCTTCCTCCCTCCCTCTCTCTCCCTCTTTCCCTCCCTCCCTCTCTCTCCCTCTTTCCCTCCCTCCCTCTCTCTCTCTCTCCCTCCTTCCCTTCCTCTCTCTCTCTCCCTCTCCTTCCCTCCCTCCTCTCCTCTCCCTACTGCAGGTTGGTCTATAACCCTTATCTCCCCCAGACCTGCTGGAGTTCTGGTATTAATCTGTTTATGGTCTGTTTCCCTCCACTAGAACACGGTCTTCATTAAAGGCAGAGATTTTTGTGTCTTATTTTCTGCTGTATCCCCA
Organism: Macaca thibetana thibetana; assembly: GCF_024542745.1. Lineage (NCBI taxonomy): Eukaryota > Metazoa > Chordata > Mammalia > Primates > Cercopithecidae > Macaca > Macaca thibetana. Next base: position 25,309,920 of record NC_065596.1, read on the forward strand.
GCGCCTGGGATACTGACTGGCTCAATAAATATACGTTGAGTGAAGAATGAATGAATTACCATTCTCATGAACATTATTATTTGATGGCAACTGTAAAGCAACAATAACAATAATTGTCACTGCCACTGCTGCTATTGTTGGTATATCTGCTTTTTATTTATTACACACTATGTCCCCGAAATTGAGCTAAGCAGTTCCTTGTTTAAGCTTTACAGACCATGCTGTATGCCCTTTTTTCTTTCTTTCTTTCTTTTTTTTTGACAGAGTCTCGCTCTGTCACCCAGGCTGGAGTGCAGAGGCCTGATCTTGGCTCACTGCAACCTCCACCTCCCAGGTTCAAGTGATTTTCCTGACTCCCTAGTAGCTGGAATTATAGGCATGTGCCACCATGCCAGCTAATTTTTGTATTTTTAGTAAAGATGGGTTTGTGTCATGTTGGCCAGGCTGGCCTTGAACTCCTGACCTCAGCTGATCCTCCTGCCTCGGCCTCCCAAAGTGCTGGGATTAAAGGGGTCAGCCACTGCGCCTGCGCCCCAGCCCCCAACCTTTTTGTTTTGTTTTGTTTTGTTTGTTTGTTTGTTTTTGAGACAGGTCTGGCTCTGTCACCCAAGCTGTAGTGCGGTGGCGCGAAGGTGGCTCACCGCAGCCTCTAACTCCTGGGCTCACACAGTCCTTCCGCCTCAACCTCCCAAAGTGCTAGAATTTCAGGCCTGAGCCACCGCGCCCTACTATGCCCATTTTCCAGATAAAGAATCTGAGGGCTCTCGAGGAGAAACCACTTGCTCAACATGAGCCCAGGTCTTGTCTGACCCCAAAGCCCATGGGTTTAGGCTGGGTGGAAGGACAGCCTGGCGGGCTCAGGATCTGTCGCATCACAAGTTGAAACCTCAGCTCTGCCACTTGGCAACCGCGAGTCGTTAGTAAGCTGCTGAATCTCTCCGCGTGCCTCCGTTTCCTCACCTGGGATGTGGGCGTCCTCACACGGGAAGCCGCCTCTTCTAGAGCGCGCTGAGGGAGCGAGCGCGCGTCTGTAGCGGGACTGAGCGCTCGGGGAGACCTGCGCAGGCGCACGCGCGCCGGGGCGTGGTGAGGGCGCAGCCTGGGTGACGCCCCCGCGCCAGAGGGGACTCGCCGTCAACTCCCCTCCCCTCCCGTCACTTGTCTGGAACTTGAAGAAGTGGGTATTCTTCTTCCCACCCCAGGCACTGACGGAGCGGCCCCCCGGGGATTCCAGGACCTGAGCTCCGGGAGCTGGACTCGCAGCGGCCGCGGCAGAGCGAGCGGCCCCGGGAAGCGAGAAGGAGACGCCCGCCGGAGGCCCAGCTGCCCGGGGCAACTCATATGGCCGCCGCATGGCCGCCGCTGCTGCTGGCGCTACTGGCGCTGTCCTGGCCACCCCCAGGAACCGGTGAGTGACCCCCGCGCAGTCCGGCGGCCCCTCTCTCGCTCCCAGCTCCGCATCCAGGCCGGGTACTCGGCCCCTGGGTCCCCGAAGATGACGGCGCCACCCACCCCCCATCTCTGCCCCGGGGTTTGAAGGAACACAGGGCGAGGGCAGGACCCTCCTCGTAGCCATCCGGAGAGCGGTCGGAGTTGGGTTTAGAACTTCCTCGAAATTGGCAGCAACACAGGGTGGGCACAAGACCCTCCTCTGGGCCCCTCGGAAAGGGGATGGAGTTGAGTGCGGACATTTCCCAAAAAGGCAAGAGAATCTCGGAAAATCAGCAGATGGTGACTCATGCGGGATTACCTTACCCAGGTTCCTGCTCAGCACACCCAGGCCATAACCCAGCAGCCTGCTGGCGGGCTGGGTCTGGACAGAGAGGATGGTTGAAGTTGGGGAGGCGGACAGTGGGTGACACTTGACACCGTTACCCCTCTGACCCCCAATGTCTGACTCCAGGCGACTGGCCATTCATTCATTCTTTCATTCTTTTTTTTGAGACAGTCTCACTCCATCATCCAGGCTGGAGTGCAGTGTCCTGATCTTGGCTCACTGCAGCCTCCTCCTCCCGGGTTCAAGCGATTCTCCTGCTTCAGTCTCCCGAGTAACTCGGATTACAGACATGTGCCACCATGCCTGGCTAATATTTTTGTATTTTTAGCAGACAGGATTTCACCATGTTGGCCAGGCTGGTCTCAAACTCCTGATGAATATATATATTATATATTATTGTTATATATTATAATAATATATATTATATATTATGTATTATATAACAATAATATATAATAATATACAATATATTTCTTAAATATATATTAAATATATTATATATTTATAACATTTATATAATAAATAATATATATTTTGTTATACATTTAATGAGGAAATAAATATTTATTTTATTATTTATTTATATATTTTATGTGTGTGTATATATACGTATATATATAGTGTGGGTGTGTGTATGTGTGTGTATGAGAGAGAGAGACAAGGTCTTGCTCTGTTGCCCAGGCTGGAGTGCAGTGGCACAATCTGGGCTCACTGCAACCTGGACTTCCCAGGCTCAAGCTATCCTCACTGTGGCTTCTGGAGTAGCTGGGATTATAGGTGCTCACCACCACACCTGGCTAATTTTTTTGTATTTTTGGTAGAGATAGGGTTTCGCTATGCTGCCCAGGCTGATTGCAGCCAAACACAGTGGCTCATGCCTGTAATCCCAACACTTTGGGAGGCTGACATGGGAGGATCACTTGAGCTTAGGAATTCAAAACCAGCCTGGGCAACATGGCAAGACCCCATCTCTATAAAAATAATTAACTAAATAAAAATTTGAAAATAGAAAAGAATACATAGGACTATGTTTATTAGTGTCAATAAGCGCTGACACATGTCGAGGACCTACTATGTGCTAGGGCCCTTAGCAGAAAGATTTTTATATAGGACCTGGGGGGTTAGAGGTCAGTCTCTGACCACCCAAGTTCAAATCCCACCTCTGCCACTAAACCTCTGTATGACTTGGAGGATGCTATACTCTGTGTCGGTTTCCCTGTCTGTAAAGTGATGTTAACAGTAGTGCTGGCCTCAGGGGGCTATTTGAGGATTAAATGCCAAGATATATGTGAAGCACCCAGAATAGCCCCTGATCTGTGTCAGCGCCCTGTGAGTGTGCACTGTTCTAAGTCTCATTGTACAAACTAGGAAAAAGAATGAGACAGGTTAAGTAACCGGCCTGAAGCCTCACTATAATTGCCTTCCTCTTGTGCCACGATCCCCCACATTCTTCCAGCCAGGACCTACCCGGAGTAATAATACAGCTTTTCATGGATTTGAACATCCAGGATTTCTCCCTATTTTCTACATTGAGGGTATTCTAACCCCTAATGGCAATTGTGCTGTAAATAACGACAGTCATGGTATGTGAAAGCTACGACACCGGTGTGATGAAAAAGTTCAGGGCCAGGTGCGGTGGCTCACACCTGTAATCCCAGCACTTTGGGAGGCCGAAGCAGGAGGAACACTTGAGGTCAGGAGTTCAAGACCAGCCTGGCCAACATGGTGAAACCTCATCTCTGCTAAAAATATATAAAAAATTAGCCGGGTGTGGTGGTGGGAGCCTGTCATCCCAGCTACACGGAAAGCTGAGGCAGGAGAACTGCTTGAACTCCGGAGGCAGAGCTTGCAATGAGCAGAGATCGTGCCACTGCACTCCACCTAGGCGACACAGCGAGACTCCATCTCAAAAAAAAAGAAAAGAAAAAGTCTGGAGCTATATAGTGGTGACAGTTGCACAACATTGTGAAATGTGTGTAGTGCCACTGAACTGTATGCTTTAAATGGCTTAAATGGTAAATTTAGTTTTTAACCACATATTTACCATAATTTTTAAAATCAATGATGTTGAGATTGAGGGAAATACGGTAATAACAGAAGAAATATGGTAATAAATAGCCAAAGTGAAGGAGCAAGGCCAAGTTGCAGACCATCCCAGATGCCCTTACCCTCCTCGCCTGCCATGACCCCAACTAGTGCCCCAGTCCCCCCTCCCCCCACACCCCACCGTCCACCAGGGCTCCAGGGCCCCAGCGTGCAATTGCACGCCCAGGTGCCCAGGCTCCCGGAGCCCCTCCCTATCTAGCCCAGGAATGCCCCGGGTCTGACACCTTCTCTTCGGTTCTCCGCAGGGGACATCGTCGTGCAGGCACCCACCCAGGTGCCCGGCTTCTTGGGCGACTCCGTGACGCTGCCCTGCTACCTACAGGTGCCCGGCATGGAGGAGACTCACGTGTCACAGCTGACTTGGTCGCGGCATGGTGAATCCGGCAGCATGGCCATCTTCCACCCAACGCAGGGCCCCAAGTATTCGGAGCCCAAACGGCTGGAATTCGTGGCCACCAGACTGGGCACGGAGCTGCGGGATGCCTCGCTGAGGATGTTCGGGTTGCGCGTCGAGGATGAAGGCAGCTACACCTGTGTGTTCTTCATCTTCCCGCAGGGCAAAAGGAGCGTGGATATCTGGCTCCGAGTGCTTGGTGAGCAGGGGTTTTGGGGAGGCTGAATGAAAGGCGGAGACTTGGTGGGAGGATCAGGGAAGTCGGCAGAGTGGGGAGGCCGGGGAGGCCAGGGAGGGAGGGAGATTCCCTCCACAGCAGATTCCCTGGGGACAAAAGGAGATGGGGGTGGGGTCAGGGGAGCGCATGGGGGGAGGGGCTGCAGGGCAGGAAGGCAGCAGAGATCTCCTGGCGTAAGGACCCCCAATCTTGGGGTCAGAACACCCTGAGGCAGAGGGAGGGGTATATTGGAAAAGGAGTTTGGAGGGAACCCGGAAGGGAGGAGGCCTGGGTGGCCTCTTCTTGGCCCCGCCTTTCCTCATCTGTAAAAGGGTTGGTGACAATAGTATCACCCTTGGAAAGCTGTCCTCAGTGTCCCAGTGCAGCCTTAGAGCTTCACCGCTGGCCCATGTGAGCCCCTTAGAGCTGTCAGTTACTGTTACTTTATTTGGTGAAAAAGGAGAAAGTTGAAACAGACAGACAGGAAAGCAAGGATCCTGATACCCAAAAGAGGAGGGGATCTGCTTTCATTTTCATGAGCTCCATGAGGCCCTCCTCTTGGAACTTGAGCAAGAAATCTCTGTGCCTCAGTTTCCTCATCTGTGGGATGGGGATCACCATGAGGATTCAAGAAAACTGACCCTGTTTTTTTTTGAGCCAGAGTTTAGCTCTGTCGCCCAGGCTGGAGTGCAGTGGTGTGGTCACAGCAGGTCCTCACTGCAGCCTGGAACTCCTGCGCGCAAGGGATGTTCCTGCGCTCCCTGTAGGTGGAATTACAGGAATGTGCCACCACACCCAACTTGTTTTTGTTTTGTTTTATTTTGTTTTGTTTTGTTTTGTTTAAGCTTATGTGCCAAGAACTATTCCAGGCCTGTGCATGAGAAACTCATGAAATGTCAAGGGCTTGGAACTGTGCCTGGCACACAACACCCGACCACAGGCAGCTGTTGTCACTCCAGCAAGCCTGGGATTCCAGGTATCATGGTTTAGGATGAGGGTAAAACAGAAACAGCGAGTCAAGTTAAGGAGAAATCTTCGGTAAATAATACAGGTAATGATGGGGAAGCAAGTTCCAGGTTTGGGAATCACCAGGATGATGATTAAGAGATGGTCAAGGTGGTTTTGGAGTCAGACAGACCTTATGTGAAAGCCTAGCTCTGCTGCTTACAGCTGTGTCACCGTGGGCAAGTCACTTCCCTTCTCAACTTCAGGGCTTAGGCTTCCTCTCCTCCACTGAGCCCCAGACTAGCATAATCCCCTTTGGGTTTCCCCTTCCCAGCCCTGCCCTCTCCGAGTCATCACTGCCTAGGAAAGAGTCTGTCTGCCCCCTTGGACTGTACCCATGAGGGCAGAACCAGGGCTATTTTGGTCACTGCTGGGCCCCAGCACTTTCCAGCAAACAGTATTTATGGAGCACTTATTATGTGCCATTCTGACAGCTTCACCTGCATATTCTTATTGCCTATGGTGCCATCATTACCCCTGTCGACAGACAAGGAAACTGAGGCACAGACTTGCCCAAGACCACCCAGCTGCTCAGGGACACAGCAGGGGTTTAAACCATGCCATCCTTTTTTTTTTTCTTTTTCTTTTTTTGAGACAGAATCTCACTCTGTTGCCCAGGCTGGAGAGCAGTGACACAATCTCGGCTCACTGCAACCTCCACCTCTCAAGTTCAAGCAATTCTCCGGCCTCAGCCTCCCAAGTAACTGGGATTACTGGTGTGTGCCACCACACCCTGGCTCATTTTTAGTAGAGACAGTTTCCCCGTGTTGGCCAGGCTGGTCTCGAACTCCTGACCTCAAGTGATCCACCAACCTCAGCCTCCCAAAGTTCTGGGATTATAGGCATGAGCCACCCCGCCCAGCCACCATGCCATCCTGTACCCTTAATGAATGCCTCCTTCTACCACAGAGGGGTTCATTGAATGACCTGTTGCTTTTGTTCCTCTTCCCAGCCAAGCCACAGAACACAGCTGAGGTTCAGAAGGTCCAGCTCACTGGAAAGCCAGTGCCCGTGGCCCGCTGCGTCTCCACAGGGGGTCGCCCGCCGGCCCATATCACCTGGCACTCAGACCTGGGCGGGATGCCCAATACCAGCCAGGCGCCAGGGTTCCTGTCTGGCACAGTCACTGTCACCAGCCTCTGGATTTTGGTGCCCTCAAGCCAGGTGGACGGCAAGAGTGTGACCTGCAAGGTGGAGCACGAGGGCTTTGAGAAGCCTCAGCTGCTGACTGTGAACCTCACCGTCTACTGTGAGTGTGCCCGAGTCAGTGACGGCAAGATCCACTGCCAGGCTGCCCCCACCACTGTCTACACTGACTCCCCAAGGCACTGTAGGCATTGCTTCCTTCATCTGCACTGGCTCCCCTGACTCTTGTCTACACGACCCACCCCCATTGTCTGCACCAGCTCCCCTGGGCCGTAAACAACACTGTCCCTATTGCCTACACCAATTTACTCGGGCCATAGTCAATGCTGGTACCCAGATTGTCTGCCCTGGCTCCTCTAGCCACTGTCTGCACGGATACCCCACACTCTGTTGACTCCCTTGAGCACAGTCTACACTGCCCCCAAACTGCCTGCACCTGCTTCCCCAGGCAACTATCCACAATGACTTTCCCCACATTGCTACACTGGTTCTCCTGGCCACAATCAGCACTGCCGCCCTTCTTGTCTACACCCACTCCCTTGTCCATTTCTTTCTTTTTTTCTTTCTTTTTTTTTTTTGAAATAAGTTCTCACTGTGTCACCCAGGCTGAAGTACAGTGGCACAGTCTCGGCTCACTGTAACCTCTGCCTCCCAAGTTCAGGTGGTTCTCCTACCTCAGCCTCCCAAATAGCTGGGATTACAGGTGCATGCCACCACACCTGGCTAATTTTTGTATTTTTAGTAGACAGGGTTTCACCATGTTGGCCAGGCTGTTCTCAAACTCCTGACCTCAGGTGATCTGCCTGCCTCGGCCTCCCAAAGTGTGCTGGAATTATAGGCATGAGCCATCGTGCGTGGCCTTTTTTTTTTTTTTCCCTTTGGACAGGTTCTCGCTCTGTCAACCAGGCTGGAGTGTAGGGGCATGATCATGGCTCCTATAGCCTCAACCTTCCAGGCTCAAGCGATCCTCCTCCCTCAGCCTCCCAAGTAACTGGGACTACAGGTACAGCCACCATGCCCAGCTAATTTTACAATTTTTTGTAGAGAGAGTTTTGCTATGTTGCCCAGGCTGGTGTCAAACTCCTAGGCTCAAGTGATCCTCCCACCCCAGTCTCCCGAAGTGCTGAGATTACAGGCGTGAGCCACTGCATCTAGCCTCTTGTCCATTTTCTACACTGCCTTACCATTGTCTACATTGGCTCTTCTGGGCCGCAGACAGCACTATCCCCATTGTCTACACCAGCTATTTCGGCCATCAGCTGTGGGGTGTTTTCACTGTCTCACATGGTGTCTACACTGGCTCCTATGACCACTGTCTATATAAACACCCCACTTTTTCTACACTGGTTCTCCTAGGCACTCTCTAAAGTGCCCCTCGACACTGTCTACACTGACTCCCTGGAGAACTGTCTGCATTCACCTCCCACATTGTATCGACCAGTTCCCCTGAGCCACGATCGACCATCTCTGCCGGGTGCTGGCTGCATTGATCTTCCCACGTTGTTTGTGCTGGCTCCCCTCAGCAGTGTCTGCAGAGTCCCCCAGTGTAGTCTCCATGCTCCTCTGCCCAATGTTGTCTACACTGGCTCACTTACAGGCTATGGAGTCTCACCCCACATCACCACACTGGCCTCCTTGTGTTCTGTCTGCACGGCCCCTGACAGCATCTGTCCTGGTTCTCCTGCACGGCGTTACCTCCAGCAGCTCCCTCACAGCGTCATCGACATTGACACCCACACGTTTATCTCCACCGACAGCCCCAGGGACTCTCTAACCAGTGCTGTCTAACAGAAATAGCACGCAAGCTGCATATAGGATTTTAAATTCTCCAGCAGCCACCCCATTAAAAAAATTAAAAGAAAGAGGCCAGGCACGGTGGCTCACGCCAGCACTTTGGGAGGCTGAGGCAGGTGGCTCACCTGAGGTCAGGCATTCAAGACCAGCCTGACCAATGTGGTAAAACTCCGTCTTTACTAAAAAATGCAGAAATTAGCCAGGCATGGTGACGGGTGTCTGTGATCCCAGCTACTGGCCAGGCTGAGGCAGGAGAATCACTTGAACCTGGGAGGCAGAGGTTGCAGTGAGCGAGATCGTGCCATTGCACTCCAGCCTGGGCAACAGAGCAAGACTCCATCTCAAAAACAAAAAAAGAAAAAAAAAGAGATGAAATTTATTTGTTTCTTTATTTATCTATTTATTTATTTGAGGCGGGGTCTTACTGTGTCACCCAGACTGGAGTGCGGTGGCACAGCTCACTGCAGCCTCAACCTCCTGGGCTTAAGTGATCCTCCCACTTCAGCCTCAGTCTCCTGAGTAGCTGGGACTACAGGCATGTGACACCATGCCCAGCTAATTTTGTGTGTGTGTGTGTGTTTGATGGAGTCTTGCTCTGTCACCCAGGCTAGAGTGCAGTGGCGCGATATCAGCTCACTGCAGCCTCCGCCTCTCAGATTCAAGTGATTCTCCTGCCTCAGCCTCCCGAGTAGCTGGGATTACAGGCCCTGGCTACAGTGCCTGGCTAATTTTTGTATTTGTAGTAGAGACGGGGTTTCACCATGTTGGCCAGGCTGGTCTCAAACTCCTGACCTCATGATCCCCATACCTTGGCCTCCCAAAGTGCTGGGATTACAGATGTGAGCCACCACACCTGGCCTTTTTAAATTTTTTTGTAGGGACAGGATATCCCTATGTTGCCCAGGCTGGTCTCGAACTCCTGGGCTCAAGTGATCCTCCTGCTTCAACCCTCCAAGGTACTGGAATTACAGGCATGAGCCACTGTGCCTGGCCAAAGTTAATTTTCATAATTGCCTTTACGTACCCCAATATACCCAAAATATTATTTCAACTTGTAATTTTTTTAAATTATTCTTGAGATCTTTCCCATTTGTTTTGCCCTAGTAAAGCCTTTGAAATTTGGTGTGTATTTTGGCCTGGCTATATTTCGGGTGCTCAGTAGTCACATGTGGCCAGTAAGTGCCACATTGGACAGCTAGACTAAGGTCCCACATCGTCTACACTGGCTCATCCAAATACTGTCTACACACACACACACAGGGCCTGTCTTAATTTCACCAGCTCCCGGGGGCACACTCTATATGTGGGGGTGATCTCACCCCCACCACAACATTTCAACACTGGCCTGACAATATAGCATCTACTGTAATATTCCAACACCCTGTCTACACTGAGCCCATCAGTAATATCTACACAAGCTCTTCTAGGCATCATTCATACTGTTCCTCCCATCATTGTCTATACTGCCTACTCCCCCGCCAGGCAAGTGGTACACAGATTCCCTCAGGTACTGTCTATCCTGGAGTCCCTCAACACTGTCACTGGGTCTGAGCGAGGAGGAGATCTACACTGACTCCTACCCCTCACCCCCCAAAAAACCCTGTCCCATTGGGGCCTGTCCCCTGAGGACATCGAAAGGCCCTCACTGTCAATCACATCGGGGATGGCTGAGCAGCAGCCTAGAGCAGGGTTATCCAGGACTCTTTCCCGCAGGACTTGTCGGAGCCTTGAATACACTGCCGTGTGTTATGAGTGGTCATTGCCTATGAGTGAGAAAAGGAGGAGGCCTTTTCCCGCAGGACACCCAAGACATGCCTGGTCCGGGCCACCCAGGAAAGCTAGTGGAGAAAAGCAGGTCCTCAGAAGCCCTCTCCATGTGCCCACTGACCACAGACTCCCAGGCTTCTGCTCTCTGCGGCACCCCATCTCCCTAGACGACTCCTAGGCCTCTGCAGCTCCCGCTGTTTTCCAAATATCCCCAGGCCTTTTCCTGCAGTGATGTGAATCCCACGTAGCCCTCGGCTCCCCAAAGTCTCCCTGTCTCTGAACCTCTGTGTCCATTTCCTGCAGACCCCCCAGAGGTATCCTTCTCTGGCTATGATAACAACTGGTACCTCAGCCAGAATGAGGCCACCCTGACCTGCGACGCTCGCAGCAACCCAGAGCCCACAGGCTACAACTGGAGCACGTGAGTCCTGGGTCTCAGGGAGGAGGGCCTGGGGGTGTGGATTTGTGGGTCTGAGGGAGGAGACGCTGGGGGCCTGGACTCCTGGGACTGAGGGAGGAGGGGCTGGACCTGGACCCCTGGGTCTGAGGGAGGAGAGGCTAGGGGCCTGGAATCCTGGTCTAAGAGAGCAGGGGGATTCAGAAAAGAAAAAAAGAGGAGGGAAGAGATGCCCAGTGGGGGGCATCTCTGTTTTGCAGTTGAGGCGTTTAGCAGGTGGTTTAATCCTGGCTGGTGGATGCACCTGCTCTTGGGGTGTGCCTGCTCTGTGCCCGGTACTTCCCCTGAATCCCACGTGACCCCATGCTGTGCAGAGTCAGCAGCTGTTGTCATGCCCAGGTTAAAGACCAGCCACGAGAGGGCAGAAGCGGCCCTTGAATCAGCCCTGGCTCCAAAGCTGGTCCTCCGCCTCTTGGCCAAGCTTGTCTAACCTGCAGGCCGCATAATTTGTAAACTTTCTTAAATCATTATGAGATTTTTTTTTTGCAATTTTTTTTTTAGCTCATCAGCTATCATTAGTGTTAGTGTATTTTATGTATGGCCCAAGAGAGTTCTTCTTCTTCCAGTGTGGCCCAGGGAAGCCAAAAGATTGGACACCCCCACGCTAGACTGTAACCACCTCACCGTCACCTTGTGTAACCTACTTGGTTATCTCTGGATGGAGCAAGTACTATCCCCATTGTCTAGATCAGAAAGTTGAGGCTCACAGCAATAAGATTTCCCCAGATTCATACTGAAGCTGGGGTCAAGAGCAGGGTAAGAAAAAGGCAAAGGGATAATACGAAATTTTATAATGCATAATTTTACATAATTTACATAATTTTACTGAACCACCTTTTGTTTTTTTAAGAAGGGACTCTGTCGCCGAAGCTGGAGTGCAGCGGTGTGATCATAGCTCACTGCAGCCTGGACCTCCCTGGGCTCAGATGATCCTTCTGCCTCAGCCTCCTGAGTAGCTGGGACTACAGGCACACACTACCACACTCAGCTAATTTTGTTGTATTTTTTTGCAGAGACAGGGTTTCGCCACATTGCCCAGGCTGGTCTCCAACTCCTGGGCTCAAGCAATCAACCCACCTCAGCCTCCCAAAGTGCTGGGATTGCAGGTGTGAGCCACCTCGCCCAGCCTTACATCTTTTTCCTTATTACAAAACTAACTTGTATCCACTGTAGAAATATCAAACAATTTAGTTATGAGCAAAAAGAAGAAAGAAGCACCTATAGTCAAGTGTACCCAGCCACCTCCAGAAATAACCAGTGACCCCTTATTATACATCCTTCTGTCTTCTTTCTCTCTGTTTCTAAACAAAGACTGGAATTATGCTATACATATAATTTTGAAACTTTTCCTGTATCTTGTGAATACCTTTCCATGTCAAAGCACAGAGATCCACACTCCATTTTCCCCCACGTTGTATTAGGAAGACTGTCAAACATACCGAAAAGTCAGGAATTTTCCAGTGAGCACCTAAGATTCCACCACGTGGATTCCCCCACTAACATTTTACTGTGCTTGCTTTATCATGTTTCTGTGATTCCTTCAGTCCCTCTATTCATCCATCAATCATATTATGCACTTCAGAGCACCCCCAGCTCCCCTGCTTTTTTTTTTTTTTTTTTTTTTTTTTTTTTTTTTTTTTGACACAGGGCCTCACTCTGTTGCTCAGGCTGGAATGCAGTGGCACAATCACAGCTCACTGCAGCCTTGAACTCCTGGGCTCAAGTGATCCTCTAGCTTCAGCCTCCCAGATAGCTGGGACTACAGGCACACACCACCATGCCTGGCTAACCTGGCCCCTTTTTCAATGTTGCTGGGATTCCATCACTTTTTAAAAAAAAAAAAAAAACACAATTTTAAGAATAGAGACAGGATCTCACTATGTTGCCCAGGCTGGTCTTGAACTCCTGTACTCAAGCAGTCCTCTCGCCTGGGCCTCCCAAAGGGCAGGGAAGGGATTCCAACATATGTGGATGACATCAGTTATTTAACCAGTCCCCAGTAGAGGACACAGATGTCATTTTCCATTTTCTTTTCTTTTTTTTTTTTTTTTTTTTGAGACGGAGTCTCACTCTGTAGCCCAGGCTGGAGTGCAGTGGCCGGATCTCAGCTCACTGCAAGCTCCGCCTCCCGGGTTCACGCCATTCTCCTGCCTCAGCCTCCCGAGTAGCTGGGACTACAGGCGCCCGCCACCTCGCCCGGCTAGTTTTTTGTATTTCTTAGTAGAGACGGGGTTTCACCGTGTTAGCCAGGATGGTCTCGATCTCCTGACCTCGTGATCCACCCGTCTCGGCCTCCCAAAGTGCTGGGATTACAGGCTTGAGCCACCGCACCCGGCCCGTTTTCCATTTTCTACTCTGCAAACGCCATGGTGGTAACCATCCCCAGTGGTCACTTGTCAGCAGTTGTCAGTGGAAGGAATTGCTGGTCAAAGGTTTCGATTGGTGTGATGGTGCCTTTACTGTCCTGCCTCAGAGTGCCACAATTCAGGCTCTTGAGCCGGATGGCTGCGTTTGCATCCCAGCTCTGCAGAGTGCCCAAAGCCCGATGCTTCCATCTCCTCCACCTCTGTTCATTAAACCAGTGTTCCTTGACTACTTACTGTAGTAAGTAAGCCAGGTGCAACTAACCGACGTACGCGGGTCAATAAAACAGACCAAATTTCTTCCCCCTATGGAGCTTCCATTCTAATGGTGAAAGAAACAAGAAGCAAGATAAAGTCATGAGGTGTGTAGTGTGTGCGCAATGGTGATAAATACCGTGGAAAAGATAAAGCAGAGAAGGGAATGGGACTGGGTGCCATGGCTCATGCCTGTAATCCCAGCAGTTTGGGAGGCAGAGATGGGAGGATCACTTGAGGCTAGGAGTTCGAGGCTAGGAGTTTGAGACCAGCCTGGCCAACATGGCAAAACCCTGTCTCTACCAAAAAACATATAAAAATTGGCCGGGTGTGGTGGCACGCACCTGTAGTCCCAGCTACTCAGGAGGCTGAGGTGGGGAGATTCTGTGCACCCAGAAGATGGAGGTTGCAGTGAGCCAAGATGGCGCCATTGCACTCCAACCTGGGTGACAGAGTGAGACCCTGTCTCAAAAAAAAAGAAAATAAGAAAAGAGAGAAGGGGATGGGAAGGGTGATCATCGCAGTTGAAATAGGGTGGCCAAGTGAGGTGTTACTAAGGTGACATCCCAGCAGAGGCCTGAAGGAGATGAGGGTGAGCTCTGCGGGTACCTGGGGGGAAAGCATTCGGGCAGAGGGAACGGCATGGGCAAACCCGTTTCTATCCATCCTGCATAAGCAAACACACTGGACACCTAACTGGAGAGTTTGAGGACCAACAAGGAGGCCACTGTGGATGCAGAGGGGGGAGCAAAGCGGAAAGTAATGGAAAACATGGGCAGAGGTAGCAGGGACCAGATCACGTGGGGCCTGTGACAGGAGAAGACTTCGGTTTAACTCTGAGCCAGGCTAAGCCGCCAGAGGGTACTGAGCTGAGGGATGGGAACTGACTTAGGGTTCACAGGCGACCTCTGGTGGCCATGTGGGGAAAAGATGAGGGGGCCAGGGCAGAAACAGAGCCCAGTGTGGAGGCGGCTGCTGGGGGCCCGGATGCACCGCGCCAGAGCAGGGAGGTGGCCCTGGAAGCCCTGAGGAGCGGTGGGATTCTGGGTAGATCTTAAGGCGGGGCCAACAGGATTGGCTAATGGGTTGGGTGTGGGCATGAGAGGAAGGGAAGAGTTGGGGGGCCTCCAGAGTTGCTCTCCGCTTATGCCATAGAGGGTGTGAGGGTTCCTGGCACGCAGTGAGTGCTCAATCACTATCACTCCGGACCTGCAGCAGAGGCCACCTCCTCACCTTTCTGTCACTCCCAGGACCATGGGTCCCCTGCCACCCTTCGCTGTGGCCCAGGGCGCCCAGCTCCTGATCCGTCCTGTGGACAAACCAATCAACACAACTTTCATCTGCAACGTCACCAATGCCCTAGGAGCTCGCCAGGCAGAACTGACCGTCCAGGTCAAAGGTGAGGAACTCCCTGGGTCGGGAGAACAGGGACCAAAGGAAGAGGTCGAGGCAGGGTTCCCTCTCCAGTGCTCTCTGGCTCCCATCCTTCTCCTAAGCCTTCTCACAAAAGGACCAGTGGGGCCAGTTGTACTCCCCTGTTAACTCCATACCTATACCACTGGTACCGTTGTTCAGCTGCCTGAATACACTCCCTCCACACACACAGGTTGGGATAGATGTGGAATCCCTCTCTCTCAGGGACTCAGGCCTTTCCAAATGTATTAGGCAGACCTCTATCAATTGCAATTGACAGAAACACAAAGTAGTCTAAACAAAAAAACAACACAGGACTTTATTGAAAATTCACCTTCAGTTTATGGTTAGACCCAGGGGCTCCAACCATGTAACCTAGGAATTTTTATTTTATACTTCCCTTGTCTCTGCTTTTTGTCATACTGGCTTTATTCCCAGGCAGCCTTTGAAGCAAGATGGCCCTCAGCAGCAACAGGCTCACATCCTACCAGAATAGCAACAGCAGGAGGAAAAAACACACCACTTTCAATAACTGTAGCCAAAGTCCCAGGGCTGGCTCTCATTAGCTCAGCTTAGGCCACAGCCCACCTATGAACCAATCATAGCAGCCAGGGAGAATAGAATGTTCTGATTGGCCAGGCCTGTGTCAAAGTCCCATTCTAGGAACCAGAGGTTGGGATCCAGTCCACCTGAATTAAATAGACTGAGGCAGGTGGAGTGGCGGCTCTCCAAGGAAATTTGAGATGCCATTTCAAGAATGAGGGATAAACCCCAAGAGTTTTCTTACCTAAATGCCTGTTTCCTTCTCTTTCAGAGCGACCTCCCAGTGAGCACTCAGGCATGTCCAGTAACATCATCATCTTCCTGATTCTGGGAATCGTGATTCTTCTGACCCTCGTGGGGATCGGGCTTTATTTCTATCAGTCCAGATATTCCTGTGAGTTCCTTTGGCATCATCATCTGTCTCCCTCGAGTGATCATCACCAGAGCTGCCATAATTGAGCACCTACTATGTGCTGGGCTCTGTGCTGAGTCCTTCCCATGTGCTTCTCACTGAATCATCACCCCACTGCCATGAGGTTTCCCCCATTTGACCGATGAGGGTGCAGAGCCATTCACTGGTTCGTTGATTACATTTACAAATCTTATTTACAGAGTGGGAGAAGAGCATATAGGGCCTTAAGGCCATGGTAGGGACTTTGAAATTTAATTCAGGTGATGTGGGAGTCCCTGCCAGATGGATAGAGGGTGAAATAATGCCTAACCCCTCAGCCTTACTCCATCTGCCTTGTTCAGGAGTGACTCCTAGGAGAAGTTGGCAGGAACTGGCACCTCTGATCCTCAGCTCTAAAAGGGTCTGATGCTGTCACACCTCAAGAGATTTGCACAGGCCGTTCCCCTGCCTGGAGCACCCTCCCATGGCTCCTTCTGGAGAAGTGTGCCAGCTAATTCTGTTATCAAAGGAGCGATACTTTGCTGAGCACCGTCTACGTGCCACTTTGTGTGTGTAACCCCCTCGATTTCAATTTCTACTTTTTTTATTTTTTTATTATTTATTTTATTTTTGAGACAGGCTCTCACTCTGTCGCCCAGGCTGGAGTGCAGTGGTGCGATCTCGGCTTGCTAAAGCCTCCACCTCCCAGGTGCAAGCGATTCTCGTGCCTCAGCCTCCCGAGTAGCTGGGATTACAGGCCTGCACCACTGTGCAGAGCTAATTTTTGTATTTTTAGGAGAGACGGGGTTTTGCCATGTTGGCCAGGGTGGTCTCGACCTCCTGGCCTCATGTGATCTACCTGCCTCAGCCTCCCAAAGAGCTGGGATTACAGGCGTGAGCCACCACACCTGGCCTATACAATCTCCTTGAATGCTCACAAGCACCCAGCAAAGTGGTTCTCCCATGAGCCCTGTTTTACAGAGGAAGAAATATTTGCTTGACAGATGAAGTTACCTGCTAATGGTCAAATAGCTGGAAAGTGGTTGATGGAGAGAAGAAGCCAGATCTTTGACTACCAAGCTTTTCCCTCAACCACTAAACAAAGCTGCTGCCTCACATCCCGGACAGATGCTGCCTGTTCCAGGAAGCCCTCCCTGACCCCCAAGCGTGGGCCAAGCATCCACTAGGCTCTCCCACCCCAGCCTTGCCCATTCTGGGTCATCACTGTGGGGGACTTGTTTGTCTTCCCCAGTGGACTGTGAGCCCCAAGAGAGCAGACCTGAGGCTGTCACTGTCATGACTATGTCCCCAGGACCACCTACCACTGGGCTGGGCATAAAAGAGGCACTCGAGGAAGTGTTTGCTGCGTGATTCAATGTGTCAACTCCAGAGCCAGACTGCCTGTGGGCCCTCGAGCTACTGTTTGATTAGTGATGTCACCATAGGCAAATAGCTTAATCTGTATGACTCAGTTTCCTCATCTGTAAAATCGGGTGATGGTACCTAATAATACAGTAAAACACTTAACACAGCAGGTGCCACATTGTAAGCCACATGCTGGGTATGTATTCACTATGATTGTTATTGCTATTATTACTATTATTGTTATTATTAACATAAACTGCACAAGAGCAGGCTTTTTTTTTTTTTTTTTCTGAGACAAGATCTCACTCTGTTGCCCGGACTGGAGTAGTGCAGTTGTGTGATCTTGACTTACTGCAGCCTCAACCTCCCAGGCTCAGGTGATTCTCCCACCTCAGCCTCTCGAGTAGCTGGGATTATAGGCATGCGCTCCCACGCCTGGCTAATTTTTAAATTTTTTTAGTAGAGATGGAGTTTCGCTGTGTTGCCCAAGCTGGTCTCAAACTCCTAGACTCCAGCAATCTGCCCACCTCAGCCTCCCAGAGTGCTGGAATTACAGGCGTGAGCCACCACGCCTGGCCAAGAACAGGCATTTTTATCTCTTTTGTTCACAGCTGTGTCCCCAGCACCTAAAATGTACCTGGCACAAAATAGACATTTACCATTTGCTGAATAATAACTACTATTTGCTAAATACACCCCTGTTGAATAGTCCAGGAAACTGAAACACAGAGAGGTTAAGTCACTTGTCCAAGTTCACACAGCTCCTAAGAAATGGAATTTGAACCCATCCATCTGGTTCTAGAGCCAGGCTCGATATTTATGGATATTTAATAACCAAGTGAATAACTGAATGACCAGATCCTTACAGAGCACCCCCGCCATCCCTGTCTCACACACGTGTATACCATTAAGGGAAATGGCGTCCGCATGTAATAGCAGAGGCAGAACTTGACATTTTCAGGGCCCTGACACCCAGGCATGTCTTCTTCCCATGCTTCCCAGCATTATGCCTTCCTGACGACTTCCCCTCCTATTTCCCCAGGTAAGGAGCATGCCAGCGCCTCGGCTAATGGGGTAAGTGCAGTGCTGGAGCTAAGGAGGGTGTGGGGTCTGCACGAACTACAGACCAGACGTCTCCAGATGCCCGCAAGAGCCTGGGTCTTTTCTCCTGGTGCCCCAAGCAGCATTTCCCAACCCTTCCTGCTGGGCAGAATCCGCTGTAGAGTTTGCTAAGACGCAGCCCCAGACAGTCTGGTCTGTGATAGGGCCAGGGAATCTGCATTTTAATATCCACCGTCCCCCGACCCCGCCTCAATTCCACCCTTGGCCACACCTTGAGAAGCACCGCGCTGGCTTCCAGGGAGAGGGGAGGGGATGGGCCTGCCGTTCTTTGCACATTGGGCTTCCGTGGAAAGATATTTGATTTTGTTCAAAAGAGCCCTGAGGCTAAAGTGTGAAAACCCTCTTCTAGTATATCTCCTATTCAGATGTGAGCAGAGAGGCCAGCTTTTGCCAGGATCCACAGACAGAGGGCGCAAGGTGACACCGTCGGGACTGAGCAGGGAGAGAGACTGGAGTTGGCAAGGACATGGGCCTCCGGAGTTGGACCCCACCCCAATGGATGAAGACCCCCTCCAAAGAGACCAGCCTCCCTCCCTGTGCCAGACCTCAAAACGAGGGAGGCAGGTGCAAGTTCAGAGGTCTCCAAGACCACCCTCCGTTCATTTGCTAGAAGGACTCACTAGACTCAGGAAAGCTGTTAGGCTCACAGTTACAGCTTGTTACAGTAAAAAGATAGGGATTAAGATCAGCACAGGGAGGAGGTGCACAGCCCACACTCCAGGAGAGATGAGGCGCCGGCTTCCAGCTGCCCTCTCCCAGTGGAGCCATAGAGGCAGCACCTGATTCTCACAGCAACACATGTGATGACGTGCAAGTACTGCCAACCAGAGCAGCTCACTCGAGATCTTCGTGTCCAGAGTTTTGTTTGTCTTGAGACAGGGTCTGGCTCTGTTGGCCCACTGGAGTGCATTGGTGAAATCACAGCTCATTGCAGCCTTGACTTCTCAACTCCAAGTCATCCTCCCACCTCAGCCTCCTGAGTAGCTACGACTACAGGTATGTGCCACCATGTCTGGCTAATCTTTTTATTTTTTGTAGAGATGAGGTCTCCCTGTGTTGCCCAGGCTAGTCTTGAACTCTTGGCTTCAAGTGATACTTCTGCCTTGGCCTCCCAAAGTGCTGAATTAAGCAGCTCACCACCCACATGACTAACCTCATACATCAAGCCAATATCATGTGGCCCAAGACCCCCACCATAAATCACATCATTTATGATGTGGCCCAGAGTGGCCCAAGACTCTCAGATCAGCTACCAGCAGGATATTCCAAGGGCTTGGAGATAAATGCCCAGGAGCTGAGGATAAAGGGCCTCATCTTTGTTTGGGCAAGGTTAAGCCTCTACTGCATAGCAGACCACACAGAAGGGTGTGGACCACTAGACAATTTTGGTAAAAATTTGGCCTCTGGCCTTGACCTTCCAATTCTCTGTATCTGTCAGATCTCTGTGGTTACAAGAAACAGCCACTGACCCTGGTCACCAGAGGCTGCAACTCAGGCCGCAAGCAGCTGCCTGGGGCGTGTCCAAGGAGCAGAGACAACTACTGGACGTGAACTTGAAGAAGGTAGTCAGCTGCAGCCACTTTCGGCCAGCATCTGCAGCCAGCAAGCTGGGACTGGCAGGAAATAACCCACAAAAGAAGCAAATGCTATTTCCAGCTCCAGGGGGAGGGGATGCAGGGGGAGGCAGCACTGCAGTTGCTCAGGACACGCTCCTGTAGGACCAAGATGGATGCGACCCAAGACCCAGGAGGCCGAGCTGCTCAGATGCAACTGACAAGTTTACTTTAAAAAGGTCTATGATCTTGAGGGCAGACACCAGAATTCTTCTTATAAAGAAAACTGTTTGGGAAAATACCTCGAGGGAGAAAAGATCTTGGGCCAAGATGCTGAATGAGAATGCAAAGCCTGAGCTGCTCTGCAAGAGAAAATAAGCGGGACGGAGGATTTGCTGTGGACAGAGATGGAAGAGAGGGGAACAGAGAAGTGTGGGGAAGAGATACAAACCAGCAGGATGGCAGGGGCAAAGGGTTCAAGGGGTGATGAGGCTAGTGGGACCCCACAGAGTTGGGGAGACAAAGGAACATTGGTTGCTTTGGTGGCACATAAGCTCCTTGTCTTTCTCCAGCGCCCAAAATCTCATTAAAGCTTATTTATTTACCTCCAGTGGCTGTGTGCAATGGGGTCTCTTGTGGAAAGGAAGGAGGAGATGGGTTTCGTGTGTAGCATCACCACATGGGATGGAACCAGAGACATGGAAGCAAGATGCTAAATGAAGAAGGCTGTGAGGGCTGGGGTTCTCAGGCACCTTAGGAACAGCCTGTCTTTTTTTTTCTCTCTCTCCAAAAAAATTTTTTAAGAGACAGTGTCTACTGTCACCCAGGCTGGAGTGCAGTGACATGATCATAGCTCATTGTAGCCTCTTAACTCCGAGGATCAAGCAATTCTCCCACCTCAGCCTCCCAAGTAGCTGGGACCACAGGTGCCCCTCACCATGCCAAGCTAATTTTTTAAAATTAGATAGTACAGAAACTTCCCAAAACTGGAAGTTATAAAAAGACATGAGGGATCCGTTCTAATTTGTGTTTAGAGTATAATGGTCCAGCTCCATTGTTTTGCACGTGGATATCCAGTTTTACACAACACTATGAACGTAATGAATGCCACTGAATCATATACTCAAAAATAACTAAAATGGCAGGCGGTGCCAGGCCTTTTCTGCAGTTTCTAGAGTACAATCTATGTCTTTGGCTTTTCCAGCTTTTAGAGGCCACCTGCGTTCCTCAGCTCATAGATCCTTCCTCACATCACTCCGACTTCTGCTTCCCTCACTACATCACCTTCTCTGACTCTGATCCTTCTGCTTCTCGCTTATAAGAACCCGTGTGATTACATTGGGTCTAACCTGGATAATCCAGGATGGTCTCCTCATCTCAAGATTCTTAACTAACTACATATGTAAAGTCCCTTTTGCCATGCAATGTAATATAGTCTCAGATTCAATGGATTCTGAGAGGACCGTCTTTGGAGCAGGAGGAGAAGGCATATTATTCTGCCTACCACACTTAAACTTCATTTAGCTGCCAAGTAAGAAGTGCATTCATCCTGGGACAGCTATGCTGGAGAGGCCACATGGAGGCACCTCACGCCCCCACTGAGCTCCCAGGCAGCAACCAACATCAGAAGCAAGTCACAGAGTGAGCCATTTCGGACATCATCCCAGCCAAGGCTTCAGGTGACTGTAGTATAGCCCTGGCCACCATCTGACCGCAGCTACATAGAGACCCCAAGCAAGTCCTGTCCAGCAGACCACTTCCCAAATCCCCCACCCACAAAATGTAAGTGAACTAGAAGGGATGTTGTTAAATATGGGGGTAATTGGCTAGTCCACAATAGTAACCAGAATTTGGAATTTTTTTCTTTTTTTCAGTTCTAGACCTTTAATCTATACTTGACTTGAATACAACACTGAGCATTTTCTTTAAACCTCAGAAGAGGTTAAAAGAAGTTAAAATTCAGAGAGGAGAAAACTCGAGGATGAAGAAGTTTCCCTAGACACTCAGCCAATGTCACCGGCTTCATTTTCCCCTGTCTTGTTATGAAAGATTTGGTACACACACAGGATCTGTATAATGGAGTATGTGCAGTTTACAAAATGATAATGGTACAGGAGGATTTGTTTTCTAAACCCAAATAGTGGAGAGAACAAAATGCAATGAGGAAGAAGCCTCCATTTCAGAACCCACAGGCCCTGCCTGACTGCTCACCTGACCAGGTAATTCGTGGCTTTGCTTTTTGGCAGCAACGCCACCTGGCGGCCATACCACTCACTGCAGCTCCAGGCACAGGTACACTATCGCGGTCGCCAGGTAGTGTGCACGGCCAGGTAGTGTGCAGGGCTGCCTCTGCTGCAGTGGCTCGGCAGACAGTGCGCCTTTGTCTGCCCAGTGTCTCCTCCAGTCCATACCAAAAGCACTGTCTCCTCCAGGGTCAAGCTCCCGGGGAGGTAGCTAGGACCAGGTGGGGATCAGAGTGGGGAAACAGCAGCAGGATGAGGTGTCCAGATTCTGCCCCACTACCCAGGACAGTGACTCAAACTCTTCAGGCTGGAACTACAGGCTGCACGGATTCCTGGTGAGATGGGGGTTCAACCTGACTTGGAGTGGTCAGGACTAGCCAGTGGGTATCTGGGGTAGGTGGGCTCTTGGAGATCTGAATGATAAATGCAATGGCCAATCTGCTGTTAGCCGAGGCAAAAGCACAGTACAACTTACTCGGAGGCAGTGGATCAATGGGAGTTGTGGGTGGCATGAAACGGAGGCTGAATGAGAAGCAAAGAGGCCAATGGACTGTGCAGTCTACTCCATTGAGCATCCATGCCCTCTGCAGGTGTGAGAACTTTCTATATAAATTAGAAGTATTGTCTTCATTATCATCATTATTGTTCATTAGTCTTAATTCTCATCCTCATTAGGCATCAGGCTTCCCAGTTCCGTAACTACTTGAGGGGTTCTTCCTGCCCACTGTATGAAGAAAGACCATGGTAGTAAAGAAACAGTTTAGTAGACATGAGGCTGGCCACACCACATGGGAGGTGGAGTTTGAACTCAAATCATCTCCTAGAAAGATATCTCAAAAGGCCAGTCATCAGTAGTGTTGTTGTTTTCAGGAGTAACTGGGGAAGTTGCATATCTTATAGCCTCTGAAATAATGTCTGCACCTTAACAGGACTCAGCCTTCTCTCCCCCTCAGCTGGATGGCCTCCTGTTACAGGAAAAGAGTCCCCATCCAGCAAGACCCCAAGAGAGGGTTCTTGGATCTCACACAAGAAGGAATTCAGGGCAAGTCCGTGGTGCAAAGCAAAAGCGAGTTTATTAAGGAAGTACAATGGTGAAAGGACAGTTACTGCATAGGCAAGAGTAGGGCGTTCCTGAAAGTAAGAGGAGGAATGCATCTACCCTAGGTATGATGCTGCTATCAAGCAAAGATATAGCTTGTACTCTAGAAACAGGGAGATGTGCTCTGCTACAAGGGTTTGTGATAAAGGATTAATTTTCTTAATTACTGTATTTTGCAAGATACTATTATCTTTAAAGTAAAATTAAATTAGGGATGCCTTTGTTCTCCAGATATTGACATATCGGGACACTCTCAAGTCTAGGTCTGTTTTATTCCCTTAACCATAAACATCTAGAGGCTAGGAATGCCTCACTTTCTGAGAATGAACCCCAGCAAGTCCCAGCCTCATTTTCCTAGCCCTTATTCAAAATGGAGTCGCTGTGGTTCAGACGCCTCTGACACTCCTATTAGCTTTTGGGCTAGACCTACTATTTAAACTGTAGCCTAAATGTCTTCCAAAGCTAACTTGGCCCAATAGCCCAGGAATAATTAAGGGAAGGGCAAGATGGGGGTTGGATTAGTGTTATAATTTTCTCACTGATATATCTTTTGCAAAGGCAGTTTCAGTTCCCAAGATAGGAAAAGTCGCCACCTCCTGGAACAAGAAGGAATGCAGTTACACTGCAGGAGGACAGGAACCGTCCAACTCTTCTTTGGAGTTGAGACTGCTCTGAGTGTCCCTAACATAAAACAGTATTGAAGTGTTGGGGCAGCAAAAAAAATTTTTTGGGGGGTGGCATGGAAAGATAATAGGCGATGTTTCTCAGAGCTGCTTTGAGCGGGATTGGGGCAGCGTGGGAACCTAGAGTGGGAGAGATTAAGTTGAAGGAAGATTTTGTGGTAAGGGGTGATATTGTGGGGTTGTTAGAAGAAACATTTGTCATATAGAATTATTGGTGATGGCCTGGATATGGTTTTGTACGAAGTTGAAGGAAGATTTTGTAGTTAGGGGTGACATTGTGGGGTTGTTAGAAGAAACATTTGTCATATAGAATTATGGTGATGGCCTGGTTACAGTTTTGTATGAACTGAAAAACTAGACGGAATA